>NC_141164.1:26853871-27196013 GCF_053477565.2 Lygodium microphyllum
CGGAGGACGACTTCTGCTTTGGGCAGTCTATGAAAAGATGGGTGGTTCCGCATTCTGCGCACCTTTGGTCAGCTTTGTCCCTGTTTTGCTGCTCTCTTTCAGGCCAGCGCGATGAGACATGACCAGGATGTCTGCAAGTCCAACAAGTGACCGGATCCTGTGGCTGCCCTCCTAGGCCTCTACCCCGTCCTCGTCCTAACGCCGTCACCGGCACGGGTCGATAATCCATGAGGACCGCATTGCCCTCGTCGTCATGCGAGACGTAAGGGTATATGTAGGTCTCTTCGTCACTGGGCTCCTCCACGTAGTATACGGGAGTGTCGCTCGGTGGGTGGGTCACATAGGGACCAGGCGGTCTGGGAATTCCGGTAGGATTTATGTCCATTCTAGGGATAGCTGGTTTCATATCGTCAAGCGTAGGTAGGGCTAACGGGGCTCCCCGTCCGAAGAAAGGCTGCAGCCTGTTAGCCGGATAAGGCTGGCCATAGGGTTACGCGTATGCTAGTTTTCGTAGTAATCTGCAGTGTGTGGCATCGTGGCCGAACCTACCGCAGTTAGCGCAAGGTCTTGACCTAGGGTCTTGACACTCTGTTGGCAGGTGGTTTCCACCACAGTACACGCACTGGATGTGCGGGTGCGTCGATCGTCTCAACATATCTTGTATTTTGGCTAATTCCATCTTGACCTCAGCCAAGTCTCGGTGGTCTTCCCCTTATCTTGGGATGATGGGTTTGACCGCTCACTAGAGGTTGATGTTCGATCTACGCTTCGCGGGTTAGTCTCTTCCAGAGTTGAGCTCCTAGAGCTTCGCTCTTTCAGCTTGTCATCGACTCTGATGGCTTCCTCAAAAACTCTAGCCACCACGTCTCGCTGCAAGCTTGAATTGCCTGCCAATGCCTTATATAACTCCTCATCTCTAATTTCGCTGATGAATACAGTTGAAACTGCTCTGTCAGTCGGTCGCCCGCCCAAGGGGATTCTCTTAAAAAGACTTCTCACGTGGGTCACATAGTCATGGATGTCCTCCTTCTCCTACTGTTTGACATTCATCAAGCGTACTAGCAGGTTGTCGGAGTATCCGGGCTCCGCGAACCTCTTGACAAAGAGATCCTTGAGATTATTGAAGTTGGCTCATTCCACGGCATCCAAGCTTGTATACCACGTCCTACCCTTATCGCTTAAGCAAAGTTCGAATGCTTGCAAACGTTGAGATTAGTCATTGAGGCCATTGGCTTCGCAGACTTGCTCAAACTGCTCACAACGAAGCTGTACGGATCGTCATGCGATTGGTACTTGTCGAGTTGCTTGGCAACAATCAATATTTTGGCCTGGCTCTTTGAGCCCTGGTTTGCCCCTAATCCTGCAAGCAGAGACGTCGCTAGTGCAGTGGCACTCTGCTCTACTGCGGTGTTATCGAGCAGCCGTTTCATGAGGAGCTCGCTCAGCGTCAGGTCTCCCTCTAGTGCTCTCTCATGGTTTGTTCGGTTCTGGCCAGCCAAGTTCAGCACTCGCTGCACCTCATGCAGCTCCATGCTTTGCCTTAGGCTCCTAGCTTGTTGATCCCTATTATACTCAGCTATGCCTTGCAATGCCCTACGGGCTAGCCTTCTCTCCTCCTCTAGGACTGCAATGATTACACCTGCCGTCCTGCCACGGTGCTCGTACTGGACGTGTGCATCGTAATTGCTCACCATCTGCTGTATAGCGTCTGGGAATACACTCACATCGAGCTCCTCGGTAGACCGATGGTTTGAGCTTTCTTCTATCATGGTTGAATTCTTGCGCCTCGCTGTGCCCTCGATCAAGTTAACTAGTCGTGACAGATCCTCGTCGTTGACGCTCCTTGCTTGGTTCTATCCTGCGCTTCGTGCGTTTGTCTATGTCTTGGGTCCTCTCCTATTGGTGGGTTTTTTGAGCGATTTATCTGAGTGAGTTCCTTTAATTACTGAATACAGTTCTCAACTTATGGTCACTCATGAGTGTGTTGTTCCTCATGCACTTGTGCTCAATCAGGCTTTCAGCTTTCCTAAGTGTACGTTAAGTGCGAAAATTCAACATGAGTGCTGCAAGCAATTTCCCGGCGTCTTACTCACTCTCACTCGTTTCGGGCCTGATAGGCTTTGTTACTCAAGTCCCGGCCGTTCTAATGGGTTCTAGGGTTTGTGCTGCTTCTCGTTGTTCACTAGGGGGTAGGTCGCTGGGGAATGCTCCAGTGTGTCCCTTGGTAGGTCAAGTTTTGATGTTTTCCCCTTTTCTTTTCTTTTTTTGTTCGACTCTGGGAATCGGACGTCCGATTTACCAGTGGTCCGTTTTACCAGTGGTCCGATTTACCAGTGGTCTGATTATGGGCGGGTCCGATTCTGGGAATCGGACCGTGCAGGTGGTCCGATTGTTGACGTGTCCTAATTCATCCGATCGGATAGGGTGGGTCCGAGTTCGAGCATCCGAATCAGACAGGGTGGTCTGATCGGACGGTTGTTCGAGTGTCCGAATCGGACGGGGTGGTCCGATCGAACGGTTGTCCAAGTGTCCGAATCGGACGGGGTGGTCCGATCAGACGGTTGTCCGAGTGTCCGATTCTGGGAATCGGACACTGGGTCGGACGTCCGATTCCACCGGCCCGACGAACTTGCGAGCACGAATTCGCCCAAATATCTCCAGAAATCTATTACTATTGACCAAGAAATTCACCAGCGATGGAGTTGGAGTGGTGAGGGAGAGATCGGTGTACGTGGGGATCGCCGAATGCAATGTCCCTCCGTGCCCTGGTCGATCGGACAGTCGCCAAGCTCTCTCTCTCTCTCTCTCTCTCTCACTCTCACTCTCAGCTGGTTGCAAATGAGGATTCTCTTGCCCTTCCAGAACTTATATCCTACTGGTCCTTCCCTGAACACTACAGATCACTCTCCTAGCGTATCCTACACATTTACATGCGCATTTCCTCCATTTTCCCCCTGTTTTTCTCGATTTTCTCCCTGTTTCACAGCAGCAACCCTCTGCCTCTCGGGTGTGATTTCCTACTGTTAACCTACCCTAAACACAACGTAAATCAAAAGCAAAACACTGAACTAATTTCTCCATGTTTTCCAATCATCAAACAACCAGAATATCCCAAAATACTTACCTGTTCTGAAGATCGAAAACACCCAACTTCCTACCTATCTCAGGCTCTGTTTTGGGGATGAATACCCTACTTCGATGCTCGATATGAGGCGTGCAAGTGCTCAAGCTTGAATCTGTTGGTCCCGGCAACGGAACCAAAATGTGGGAGCTTTCGCTCAACCGCCAAGACCCACGGACCGCTTATCGTTTCAAGTGTTCCAAGCGAGCTCTAATGGCTATCTCTCACCTAGCCGACGCGCCGTCGATCCTACGAGTGTTGTGAGTTTACCTTGATGCCCGATCGAGTACCCTCCTCTCTCTTGCACTCCGGTATCTCCACGATTCTTGATGCTAGCTCAAGCATCCTCAAGCCTCCTCCATCTCCAAGCTCCATCCTCCATAGCCGCGCGCGCAAGAAAAGAAGAGGGAAGAGAAGAGAAGAAGAGGAGAGGAGATGGTGAAGAGCTTCACCCTCTTGATCCCTCACTCTCACACACACTCACTCCCTCACACTCTCACACTCCCTCTCTCAAGAGCACACACAAGCAAGGAGTAGAGAAGAAGAGAGGAAGAAGAAGACTCTTTTTGCCACACACCAAAGAATGAGCTTCTCATTCACTTTTCAACTTTATATACATGCCCTAATTTCCATGGGCGGTCATCCCCCTTTTTTACATGGCCGGCCATTAGCCTAGGCCCCTTTTCTCATTGTCCTTCTATCTTCCTAGCTTCCTTTCCATCGCCTGTCTACACTTACAAATTGCACGGGTGAGAGCCCGGCGCTCTTTTACAAGATTTCAAGGCACGCCTTTTTATTTTAAAATGCGCCTTTTCCCCTTTTGCATTTGCCTTGGACTTTTAAGGTTGCCCTTGCACTTTTGGTCTTCTTTTCTCTTGTTTCTTCAGTCGGGCTACCTTTTTTCCGCCTTTGCCCTACGTCTTTCCCACTTTCTTTTGCTTTCTTCGTGTTGGGGTTAACAACAATATACGATTTTTAATCCACACAAACACACAATCCCTATTAAATCTTGATTGGGTTAGTACAATATATAATTTTCAAAATATTAACAAATTGATTGCACACATGTTACTCCCAATCTAGCTTTACATTAACTAAGAAATTTTGCAAAAGCTATGGATCATTTGGATTTGTTCTATTAGAAGTGTTAGTATAATATATAGTCTTGAGGAATAAATTAATATAAAAATTACATAAGTAATCCTTCTTTCTAGCCCTACATCAACAAAGTGATTCTTATAGTGGCTATGGATTTTCTTGGTCCATATTCTTGGGAGGGTTACTAATCGTTTGATCTTTTGATTGTGACTTAGACTATATTTACTTGAACTTACAAGATCTCATTGTGGTAATGAATCTTTTTTCTATTGGAATAATTAAAATAAAATTGGTTTTTTCATCTAGCATTGCCCATCTCTTATCTCATATTTTGTGGGTACATTGTAGGGTTATTCACAATATGATTCTTTAGTATATGAGTAGGTACTCTTTCTAGTCTTATGTTTTTTCAAATTAGCATTGGATATATTTTACTACATGATATAACACATCACCACATGGATACACATATTGATTTATCGATAACCCACTATTACCATATAAGTATTGACCTTTCTTAACACAAAAACTTTATATTTATTTCTAGTGTAGGTAGGGCTCCACTTGGTGGGCCTTGCTCTACACCATGTGGATCCCATACATGGGTAGGGGTGGGCCATACATATTACCATAATAGTCTCTCTCTCTCTCTCTCTCTCTCTCTCTCTCTCTCTCAACCCACACACATGCACACTCAACGACGTGCACGTGCACGCACATGCGTGCATGCGCGCGTGCGCGTGTGCGCGCGCGCGCGCGCACACACACACACACACACACACACACACACACACACACACACACACACACACACACACACACACACACACACACACACACACACACACACACACACACACACACACAAGCTTGGTCACTCACTTACTATTGGTACATACTCTTCCCCTACACACATGCACATGATTTAGACACACACACATACTCACAATACTAGTATGGAAACCTTTTTTGTTTCATCAACCCACCTATGATTGTATTCTTAACACTCTTTTAGTGACGCTGCATCTCAACCATTTTTGCTCCTCTTTCCCTCAGTGTACCCATAGATTAGGCATTCTTCTATGTATCTCTTGGCATTCCAACCTTAGCTCACATACACCCACACACAAACACACACATGTATTACCTTCATGGCTAGCTTTTGCCTTTATGTCTTATATACAATAAACACATGTATGTACTTATACCCCCACTCCACATACTTAGCTATTTTATACATAAAGTATGCCTAGCCAAAGCATGTCCTTAGTGCTAATCTTACTCACACCTGTACTTATACCCCACTCCCACCCCCAACCCACATACACATAGACATTATAAACTAAACCTAGATTAATAGTTTGCACAACATTGGTGTTAGTACACACTTAATATAGTGAATTGGTTATTTCCCTTCTACATACACCAAATGCTTACATACATAAATAACCCATACACTAGGCACTTTGGGTGCTTGCAATGTCACAATTCTAGAGTCACTTGAACTTGACCTAGATTTCTAATTAACACTTTTCCCCTTTACTTAGGCCCTCTCCAACTCTATCTCTTCCTCCAATATTACTTCTTAATTTTACTCACATCACACATACAAAAAACATGCATGCACACCCATCAAATCTTCAATTTTGGTAATTTATATGGAAGGGAGTTAGTGGTAAGTAAAATTCCTTACCATATATCTACAACACACACACACACACACACACACACACACACACACACACACACACACACACACACACACACACACACACACACACACACACACACACACACACACACACACACACACACACACACACACACACACACACACACACACACACACACACACACACACACACACACACACACACACACACACACACACACACACACACACACACACACACACACACACACACACACACACACACACACACACACACACACACACACACACCCACACCCACACCCACACCCACACGCACACGCACACGCACACGCACACGCACACGCACACGCACACGCACACGCACACGCACACGCACACGCACACGCACACGCACACGCATGCACGCATGCACGCACGCACTCACGCACGCACGCGTGTGCGCGTGCGCGCGCACACACACACACACATGCAAGAAGAGTTAGTGTACCTACTCATGATTGAAGAGGAGTAGTTCATGCAAGGGCTTCCATTTGGAAATAGTTTCAAGAGGGGTTTCTAAAGGTTCTAGTTTCAAAAAACTTTATGTAGGCCACATGGGGGGGGGGGATTTAAAAAAAACCCCAAGACACAAACAAGAAAGTACAATTTTAGAACAAAAGGAGAAGCAAAAATTAGAGTGTCGCTCAAGCACTCGTAATTCTTTAGTGAAAAATAATTTGTAAAGAGTGATGGGATCACTTCCATGCAAATTGTAATAACTTCATGAGTGAGGCACGAGTACAAAAAAATCTCGATCCAACCAAAAAAGTGTGTGCAAGGTAAGAGAAGACTAGTTTAAGCCAATGAGATGAGAGAGTAACACAATAAGCATTCGGTTAAGTTTGGCATATGTGGCTTATGAAAGCGATGATATTTTGATTTTTGATAGAATTGAGAAACTAGGTGCATACTCTTTACATTCCAGGGCAGAATAGAAGCTTGCAATCCACAATGTTGCACATATTAGCTTAGGATGAGTGAGTCGACATGCAATCGATTTGTCATTTGTATGTTGTATTTTAATTTGGAGTGGTGTGTAGTTTGAATTTTGTTTAAGAAGGTAAAAGCATAGGATATTAAGGGTCTAGGGTTTAATAATTTAGGAAGCAAGGGGATTGAGACAAATCTGTAGCTTTTTGAGAGGCAAGGAATTTGTTTGTGTTTTTTGCAAAAGCTATTGGGATTGTGGAAGTCATAAGAGCAGAGTGAGACAAGAGAAGGGAGACCACATTGGAAGTGTCGTGTGCAGGAGTGTGAGGAAGGCAGAAGAGAAATTGGTTACCACAAGCCCTTGACCCTACCCATTTCTCATAAAGAGTTCACAATTATGGCTTTTGAATCTTCGAATAGATTGTAATTTTCCTTCTCCTTTGATTTGCACATTCTAGGTGTACTCTCCTTCCTACCACCCTCTACCTCACCACTTTGAACCTATTGGACTGCCTCTATAATGAGCCCAAAGGGATCTTGGATTTCTTATGCTCGGACTATAGGCCTTAAGGTTGAGAAGACAACTAAAGAGGTTGTATCCAAGACCTTGGGCTATATGCGTTGAGAATCGGTCTTGAGGCCTTGAAAAAAAAAACACAATAAGGAAATTTTGAGAAGGCCAACAAGGTTCTCAAAAACGGCCATGAAGGTCCTATTGAAGCCCTAGAGGCCTCTTTAAAATTTAATTTCATCTTTTAAGAACATATTAAAATTAAAATTGATCTAATTGGTCAAGTAGGCCAACCATAAGGCCATAGCCCGATAAAGCCAAAAAACAAGCAACAAGACCATAAGTGGATGATTAAGCCAACCATAAGGCCATAGAGCGATTGACAAGACCACAATAGTGACCGACAAAGGCCGATTGGGCATAGGCTAATAAGGCCACAATAGGGGAAATATAAAGGCTATTTGGGCCTTATTAAGGCCTTAATCTAAGAATAAAAGGCCAATTATGCCCTTGTGCCTTACAAAGGCCTTACTTCCATTAATAAATGGCCAATTACCCCATCATGTCTTATTAAGACCATACTCCAATAATACATAGTCAAATATAGCTATTTGGCCTTTGTAAATGCGTGATATATTTTTAAAAAGATATTAATATAATGATGATAATGAATAAATAAAATAAAATGGTCATTAAGATACATGGGTTCCCCATAGGCCCAGTAAGGCCTAGTTAGGCTCATTTTTTAAATAAATTACTTAATTACTTTTTATTTTTTAAAAATAAAAAATATAGCAGTGGGCCAAATTAGGTCGTTTAAGGCCATTTGGGTCAAATTAAGCTTATTATTCGGTTGTTTGAGAGCCAATAGGTTCTAAGCCTATCCAATGGCCTATACAAAACCAACTCTATTTAACTTGGGCCTTTAGAAGGCCATTCATTTTTTAGCTCCCTTTTAAAAAAAATAATTCAATTAATTTATTCTTAACTTAAAAAAGAAAAAAAATATAGGGGTGGGCCAAATTAGGCTATTTGGATCAAATTAGGCTTACTATTTGGCTGCTTGAGAGCCAATAGGCTCTAAACCTATCCAATGACCTATACATGGCCAATTTTGTTTAACTTGGGCCTTTAGAAGGCCATTCATTTTTTTACTAGGGCCTTAAAAGGCCAATCATTGCACAATTGGTTGAAAGGCTTGGAACTAGGCCTTTAAGACCATAATCAATAGAATTTGGCCTTTAAGACCATAATCAACCTATTTGAAGGCCTTGACCACCTATTACCCACCCCAATGTCCCCTTCAACCACTTGCACACCATGTGGCTTCTCTTACTCAACAGGTGCCTCCCTTCACCACATGAGTTAGTAGTGTTCATGTGCTAGAGGAACACTCAACACACTCAAGTGGTGAAGAGATCGTATGCTTGGTTAGATTGTGTGTCATGTGCTCAAGCAAAAAGGAATAATTGGTGTGAGAACTTTGTGCATGTGTGCTTGTATGGGCTCTATGTAAGAAAATTAAGGGTCAATACCCAGTGCAACATGTGCTCAAGAATTCTTTATGATGTGGCATACATGACTACTAGGAAGCCCACATGCATGTGTTGAAATGAGTGTTATTATCATATGCTAGTGCTTCATCATACACCCATGTTCATGCTTCAACATTGTTCATCCAATCAAATTGAACTTTCCAACTGCATACCGCCTAGAATACAATGAATGATGTTGAACCCCTGTTGCGACCCTAGAGTCATTTGAGTTGCACCCCCATGCTTTAGCATGTCAATAGGCATAGGAGCATCACACTTTAGCTTGCCAAGTTTCTTAACTTGAAATAACTCAAATTTGACTCATTGACCTTGGCCCACATCCCCTAGATCCTTGCCCTTGCACCGCGTCTAGCAAGACTTGTGTAGGTAGAACCCATCATGATAGCAATTGAAGTACACCTACTATGCAAGGAACCTAGGGAAACATAGTCGACTTTTGTAAGATGAATCCACTACCCTCAAGTGAGTATGCCATAGTTAAAAAACTTGAGTATGAAGACCATTGAAATGACTAAGATAGACAAGCTAAAGACTCTACAAAGTGTGACCTTAGCAAGAGAAAATCTAGGGCTATGTGACAACGTGAAACAAGTAATAGAAAGAGAGATTGTGTATGATAAGTGGGATTGAATGCAAGGGTTAGAAAAAACTTGCTAGCACCTAGCACAACAAGAACCTATTCTCTTTGACTTGATGGCATCATTTAGGAAGGAAATCTCTTGGATCATGGGTGGACTCTAGTACCCCCTACGATGAGTGTAGGCTTCCCATAGTTGAGAACTCACATGATTTTTGGTACAAAACTTGGACTTGATGAGTTGGCAAGGCTACTAGGTTCTTGAGAAGTAGAGAAACCATGTGCATCAAACCTTGGGTCATGATGACTAAGCAAGCTTGGGGCATATGTAAGGAATCACATGTCAAGGAGAGGGCAACCAAAACCAAAAAAATTGGAAATTAGAAAAAATTGGACTAAAAAATGGGCCCTTAAAGATAATATAGTTTAAGATATGGGCCTTTTGGATTGTCCAATAGGAAAGTTAGGTATTGACATCCATGGAGGGTGAATCTTCTCTCTCCAAATCTTGGGTTTTTTATTTAAAAAAGAGATAATGGGGGATTTTAAAAATAGATAAATGAATAGTACACAAAATTTGAGTTTTTCTTATCTCATACTTTTTTCCTTTTTTGGAAAATTTTTACTTTTACTTTTTTTTTCCTCTTACAAAATCAGTTTAACCCAAAATTTTGGTGATAAACTTCTTTCTTTCTCTTCTCCATTCTTGTGATTTTTCGTCTCCATTGAAGCTCTTTGATGATAGTAATTAGGGGTTTTGAGTGTTCTGTTTACCTCTCCACTTTCTTCTTCTTGGAGCTCCAGAATTTGGGTAAAACACAAATGCCCATCTCTCTTTGCATTTTCTTTTATTTGATGCTTTTTTAGTAGAGTTTGACGTTGTTTCTTGCCATTATTATTGTTTTGGTATAAAGGTTGTTTTGGACGGGAGGCACAAGTGCTCATATATATATATATATATATATATATATATATATATATATATATATATATATATATATATATATATATATCTCTCTCTCTCTCTCTTTGTTTCTCTCTCTATATCTTCCTCTTTTTTATTATTTTTTCAATATATCTTTATGTAAATACTAACTCTTGCTATTGTCTTTTTGTAGAGATTAATTGTTGGGGGTAAAGGCGCCTCTGCCTAGCCACCCGTGTATTACTACACTGACAGTTACCGCCACTGCACACTGCAGGTGGCGAGCGCCCATCACGGTCACTTTATTCTTTATTCTTTTAGTGACAGTTTGAATAAAGGAAGGCCCGGTCACACATTGTGACTGTTGGAGTTCCCATTTCTAGTCTCTCCCTTTCTGGCTCTTGCTCTCCTGCCATAGCTCTCGAGTCCAACCTTCGATCCGTCGCTCCCTTTCAACTGGTATCAGAGCTTTGCTTTCCGACTCTTGAGCTTGGTTCGTGGCATTCTCAGCATCCCATGAGCTCCCTACTTGCATTGGGTCTCCTTCCTGGCAGCCATATCCGACTCCTTTGAGCTCCTGTCACTCTCCGGCTTTGCGAGCACCTTCCCAGCCACCATTGAAGCTCCCTTGCTTCATATCTCACTTGCCTTTGAACAAGACTTGTTGGAGCTTGTTTGAGGCCTTCCTTGGCTTTAACCAGACCCCTCCGAAGCTTGGCCACCATTTTTTGCAGCCCCAGGACCAGCGTTTACAGTTGGCGAAATCACGCAGCCCTTCCATATGTGTCTTCAGCATTGACAGTCACAACAGCAGCTCTCCCCCTCCATTGGCACTTGGAAAGGCTCCATTTTGGGCATATGAACATGCTTTGATGCTTGGTTTTGATGGTTGATGTGTTGGCATAGCATTTGGACTGATTTAACACTGTTTTGGGACTGTCATAATAGTCCACAGGCAGTTTGTGACAGTGTTACACTGACATTTGATGGTACAGCTTGTTTGGCATTGTCATTTGATGCTCGGTTGGTCCCGTTTGATGCCCGAATGTTAGGGGAATGTATGCCTATTGTTTGGCAACCATTTGGAGCTGATTTTGGTGCTAAAATTCTCAATTTTGAACAGTAAATCATTGCTATACATAGTTGGGCTAAAGTCATTTTACTCATGTATACTTATGCCTATGCTTTTTGGGCTATGTTTCAGACATATATGGTGATGTATTGACACTTGGGGCTCGACATAGAGCTTGGTTTTGATTCGGGATCGTTGGTTGAGCTTGAGCTCACTTTTCAAAGCATTTGGATGCTCCCTCTTGGATGTACTTATGGCATGTATGTTGCTTATGTCTGACCGGTCTTGACATGCTTAGCCTATGCCATTACTACATGCTAGTTACATTGTTTGGAGCCTATTGCTACCGGAGCTCGGTCTTGGCTTGACCTTAGATTCTCGGAGCTTACTTGAGCTATTTATTGGCTTGCCATATGGATGCTCTACCGCCTACATTTTGGGATGTACTATTGATGTATTGTCTTGGACTTATGTCATTGGCACTGTGTCTTGCCTTGGCTTGAGCTCTTGAGCTCGTACATACGGCTTTTGTGCCAATGGGAGCATTCTTGAATGCTTATCAAACATTGAGTAGGTGGTACTTTTATGCATTGAGCCGTTACATGCTATTGAGCAGTTACAAACACTTGAGACTTTGGGACTTCTTACCTTTTGGGATGATACATCATATGTCTTGGTTCGTTGTATACTTATGAGCTAAGTCTCAGTTTTGGATCCGTATCTTTGTGAACTGACACCTACTTGTGTCAAGTTTTAGTAGTGGCAGGAACACTTTGCCCCGTTGCCTGGGGGGTGTGCTTACTCACTGGCAGATGTTTGTATGACATACTTGGGTGTTGGATTCATGCTTATCAACCGTCATATGCTTATGTTATGCCCACATGATGCCGGATTTGGTCTTGGCAGTATCTGATTGCCTTAGGATCCGATTTTGGCACTGTTAGCTCTCTTTTATTGAAATCTGAAATTTTTTACAGCAAGCATATATGTATGGACTAACATGAATTTTTCATGCTGAAACACTCTGAAATGATGTACTTTCACTAGTACTTGGTGGGCAGCAGCTTTGGTTCCGCTTTCTTCACCATTTTTCCTCGATTTTGGTGCTTTTTTGGTCATTTTTTGCAGTAAACATCAAGCAGTTTTGAAGTGTCTACAGTCTTCTAGCCTGCATTATGGCGAGTTCGTCCACTGATCATGCTATTTTCAACATCACTAAGCTTGATGGTACGAATTACTCTTATTGGAAGAGCCAGATTTGGTAGGTGTTGGTGCAAAAATCGTAGATCAAACCTTTGAGGTTAAGCAGGCATTCGCCTGCAACTATGCTAGATGAGGAATGGCTTGAGCTTGATGAGTTATGCAAGTCCACTATTGTATTGTCTCTCACAGAACATGTTCACTATAATGTCTTTGAGGAAGAACAGAGTGCATGGTAGTTGTGGGAAAAGATAAAAAAATCTCTATGACAAGAAAAGTCCAGCGAGTCAGATGTATTGGCTCAAGCAGCTTATGGATCTGTGCATGAAGGAGAATGTGACTATGTCTGCTCACTTGAGCCAGTTCCATGCTATACTCAAGAACTTGACTTCGCAGGACATCACTTTTGCAGAGGATGTCACTCCTCTTTTCTTGCTTGGTACTCTTAATGAGTCATGGGATGTATTCCGCACTGCATTATGTGCCTCTACTGCTACCTTGAAATTATCTGATGTTGAGAGTGCTCTTCTATAGGAAAAGGTTAACCGTAAGAATTTGGATGCCTCTTGTGTGTCTCATGCTATGACAGTTAGAGGCAGGAATGATGGATATGGAAAGCATGGCAGTGGTAGTGGCCGTGGACAGGACTCAGAAATCTCGGTCCAAGTCTCATGGGAAGTCACGTAGCAAATCCCGTGGCAAGAATGCAGATGTTACTTGTCACCATTGTGGGAAAAAGGGCCATATTAGGCCACAATGCCATGAATTGCGCAATGAAAGGTGCAAAAATAAGGGGAAAGACAAAGTGCAAGATAAGTCTTCTGATCGCAGCATAGTACCTGCAAAGTCTAGTGTTAAAATTGAAGAGATCAATGTTATGCAGCTTGAGAATGTTGATGATGATGATTATATCCTAGCAGCTTCTTCTAGTGCTTCGTAGATGATAGAGATACACTCTATGTATGAACAGTGTTGGCTCTTGGACTCAGGTGCATCCTTTCATGTGACACCTTGCCGAGAGTGGTTTCATTCATACCGTACTATTTCGGGTTCTGTGCGCTTGGGTGATGACAGCTCCCTTGATATTGTGGGCATTGGTGATGTTAGGCTGCAATTTCCTTCTAGCAGTAGTTTTGTTATGCAGGATATACGTCATGTACCTGCTTTGACACGCAGTCTCATGTTAGTTGGACAACTTGATGATGCAGGATATCATGTATCTTTTGGAGACTCTGCATGGAAGATCACTCGTGGCAGACTTGTGATTGCGAGAGGTGCCAAGGCTGGCAGTCTCTACCCCTTGATTGTATCAGCTTCTTCCCTTGATCATGTTTTATCTATGGGTTCTATTCCACATGTATCTCTTTGCATGCCCATTTGGGCCATATGTCTTTGACGGGAATGAAAATGCTTTCTGGTTTGCAGTACTTACCGCCCCTTGATTATGCATGTTTTGATTCATGTGAGCATTGTCTTTATGGCAGGCAGACTAGGTCTACACATAAGAAGTCTGGTAGGCCACGCATGAGTGAGCCCTTGGCATTGGTACATTCGGATGCCTAGGGCCCATGCCTTGTCAGTCTATGGGTAGTGCAAAGTATCTTTTTATGTTCATAGATGATTTTTCACGGAAAGTTTGGGCTTATCCCATTAAGCTGAAATCCGATGTCTTGGCTGTGTTTCAGAGATGGCTTGCATTGGTTGAGAATCAGTCTGGGTATAGGCTAAAATGCCTAAGGACAGATAATGGGGGTGAGTATGTCTCAAGTGCTTTTGAGTAGTTATGTGATGAGAGGGGTATTAAGCATCAGTTGACCTGCCCCCTACACCCCCCCAGAATGGTTTGGCAGAGCGGATGAATAGAACCATCTAGGAGCGTGTACGCAGTATGCTTAGCCATGCAGACCTACCACAGAGCTTTTGGGCTGAGGCAGTTAGTACAGCTGTGCATGTCATAAACAAATCACCCTCTAGTGGTTTGGATTTCCACGTTGCAGAGGAGGTATGGACTGGAAAACTTCCCTCTTATGTGCATCTCCGTGTCTTTGGATGTGAGGCATTTTGCCATGTGCCCAGGGACAAAAGAAGTAAGCTAGATCCCAAGAGTGTCAAATGCATTTTCCTTGGTTATGGGGATGCAAGCAAGATGGGTTACCATCTCTGGGATCCGCAGGTGCGGAAAGTCATCTGCAGTCATGATGTAGTCTTCCATGAAGACAAAATGCATAGGCAGCATGAGAGAGTTGTTGAGATCCGTAGGGTCAAATTTCAAGAGGAGCCGAGAGCTCCCGCACAGCCAGTTGGACAGCCTACAACTGCAGCAGATGCTCATGGTCAGGGTGTTGGACAAGCAGTTGGGCAGGCAGCAGAGCCTGCCGTGAGACGGTCTACTAGAGACAGACGTCCACCTGATAGATTTCAGCCCTCGATGCATTATGTCTTGGTTACAAATGTAGGAGAGCCTTTCACCTATGATGAGGCTATGCGCAGGGGTGACAGCTACTCCTGGGAGAGGGCTATGCAGTCTGAGATAGACTCCCTGCATAAGAATGGCACTTGGGATTTGGTTTCCTTGTCTACGGGCAAGAAGGCTTTACCATGCGAGTGGGTGTACAAGCTAAAAAGTACCCCTGGACATCCCAAGCCATCATACAAGGCTAGATTGGTAGCAAAGGGTTTTAAGTAGGAGCATGGTGTGGACTTTGATGAGATCTTTTCTCCTGTGGTTAAGATGACCACCCTGCGCTTAGTCTTGGCTTTGGTTGCTCAACTTGACTTGGATTTATACTAGATGGATGTCAAGACGGCTTTCTTACATGGGGACTTGCATGATGAGATTTATATGGAGCACGCTAAGGGCTTTGCAGAACCTGGCAAGCAGCACCTAGTGTGCAAATTGAAGAAAAGTCTTTATGGCTTGAAACAGGCACCTAGGGAGTGGTATCATAAGTTTGATGCCTTTATGCAATCACAGGGCTACAACCAGAGTGCTATGGATCCGTGTCTTTATACGAAGAAAGCCCGTGATGGTTCTTTATTGATTTTGGTACTCTATGTGGATGATATGCTAATAGCAGGGAAAGCTCATGATGAGCTAGATGCTCTTAAGGCTCGGCTCAAGAAGAGCTTTGAGATGAAAGATCTGGGACATGCCGCTCACATACTTGGTATGCACATTAGATGTGACAGGCATCAAGGACTCCTCTACTTGTCACAGAGGGAGTACATTCATAAAGTCCTTGAGCACTTCCGTATGCAGGACGTAAAGCCTATTGGCTGTCCATTGCCTTCTTATGTGAAGGTATCACAGGCTGATTGTCTGCAGACAGATGAGCAGAGGGCCGAGATGGCCAAGATTCCCTATGCATCCGCAGTGGGCAGTCTTATGTATGCCATGATAGCCACTCATCCAGATATTGCCTTTACAGTTGGTGTTGTGGCACGCTATATGGCTACACCTGGCAAGAAGCATTGGGATGCCGTGAAGGGTATCATGAGGTACCTGAAGGGCACTACAGATATGTGCATATGCTATGGCAACCAGGATATAGGAGTCATGGGGTACACTGACTTTGATTATACAGGACATGCAGATAGTAGGAAGTCCACTTCTGGCTATGTATTCACCTATGCTGGAGGTGCTGTTTCTTGGATGTCCAGGGTGTAGAAATGCACGCCCTTTCTACTACAGAGGCCGAGTATGTTGCAGCCACCACTGAGGCTTGCAAGGAGGCCATTTGGTTGGGTCGTTTAATTGCTGATCTTGGTATTGATGCTATCCCTACACTGCATTCAGATTCTATGAGTGCTATTCAGTTAGCCAAGAATCCGGTCTTCCATGCGAAGACGAAACACATTGAGGTGAGGTCTCACTTCATACGTGGGGTCGTTGAGGACAAGTCTGTTGATCTTGTCAAGATCTCGACTGACCAGAATCCTGCAGATCTGCTCACGAAAAGCCTCTTTACAGAGCGCTTTGCCTTCCTTAGGAGGTTAATGGGCGTGGGATGAGATGACGCATTTCCTCATCCTATTGTACATGTGTACATATTGTACAGTCTTTTTTCTTTTTCTTTTGACTCCTCACTAGGGCAGATTTGCCTTTAAGTGGGAGGTTGTTGGGGGTAAAGGTGCCTCTGCCTAGCTGCCCGTGTATTACTACACTGACAATCACCGCCACTGCACACTGTAGGTGGCGGGCGCCCGTCACCGTCACTTTATTCTTTATTCTTTTAGTGACAGTTTGAATAAAGGAAAGCCTGGTCACACATTGTGACTGTTGGAGTTCCCATTTCTAGTCTCTCCCTTTCTTACTCTTGCTCTCCCGCCATAGCTCTCAAGTCCAACCTTCGATCCGTCAGCTCCCTTTCATTAATTTGGGTAAGATTGGATAGGTGCTCATTGCTTTCACACACACACACACACACACACACACACACACACACACACACACACACACACACACACACACACACACACACACACACACACACACATTCTTCCTCTTAATGTTTTTCCTTTTCTACTATATTTACAATAGGGTTTGATGCTAGTTTTAACTTTTGGATTGATTTATTATTGCAACACTTAACATAAGGTAGAGCAAAGATTCTGTAGCTCTAGGTTTTGATGTGCAACAATTCAATCTTATCTTTAGCAGATCAACTTATAGGTAAATTCTCCCAATTTGTGTTACTTTTATTCATGCTACTATTTAGATATTTTCCATTAAAAGGGATTCATGAATTGAATAATTTAGTCATAGTTTTCTCATGTCTATGATTTCAATAGGTTTTGATGATCATAAGTTTCAAATCTATTGTTGTTATTGTTGTGATCAACATAGTAATGTAGATATTCTAGCTTATAGGTAAATGATCTCTTTTATATTGTAAGAACTCATGAATAATTAGTTATTTTAATTGTTATTGAAGCGCTATGTTTTTGTGATATGTAGGTATTGTGCAAAGTTTAAGTGAAGCACAAAACTCTTGATCAACTATTTTGTTGTGGTGAGTGATTTCTTTGTGTTAGATGATATGAACTTATTAAAAGCCGAGGTTCAAGAATCCTTTGATTTGTTGATCCTACTTGTCCATTCGGATCTCCATGCCATTAGGCTATGATTCATGAAACTCTTGTATCAAAGCATTCATATAACACACAATAAGCTGGGTCATAGAATATCTCAGGTGTTAATCCAATGTGCCTATTTGATTTGCATTCCATGTGGCTACCATCCTTGTATCGACTACTCTTTAGTACTTACGATCTATTCAATTTATTGAGTCAAATCAAACTCCTATCATTATAATGAAATTTCTTATCATAAAATTCTCTTAAGTGTTCTTGTACTAGCCTTTCCATTCTATTTCATGTAAATGGTATGATTAAAGTGGTACCTTGAAATTGAATCCTTAATTTGTGTCAATATACATACCTATATGTGTTTCAATATCAATGTTTGTGTCTATTTACAAAAGATGTGCTAGTAGGTCCTATGATAAGTCTGTTTGGTTCTGATAGGATTTGTTTTGCCATTGTTTGGATATGTTTTATTTCTATTTGTGAGGTTAGGATTGTAAATGAATAATTTGAGTATTTATTGAGAGCATGTTGAATGGTTTTGGATGGTTTGAAGTGGTTTTGGTTTGAGCTATATGATTTTTGTGCCTTCTGTTGACTCTTTGTAGTTCTATTAAGCCTTTGTCTCTATTTTGTAAGTCTTAGTTTACTTCTGTGAATGTTTTGATGGATGGATAGGGAATGTGTTGTAATATTGAAAGGGGAAGAATACAAGCTCAAAATAGCTCGAAGAAGTAGAAGTATTTGAAGAGGACTTGAAGTGAATACTACATTGATAGTGATAGTAGTGAGCTCTGAAGGGACACCTTAGTGGTTCTGGTGACTTGTCATATTAGGCATACCTCTTGGGAGGGGTATCCATGACCAAGAGAGAGTTATTGATTGTAATTATAATGTACTATTGAGCAAGGATATATGTGAGAGAGATCAAGTATGAGAGATAGCCATTTCTATGTTGAAAAACATTATATCTACATGAGAGATTGAGAGGAGAATATGAAGACATTGAAGATGAATATTATGTGATGAAATTCCATTAAAAGTGGAGTACCCTTTTGTATATTTTTGGTTCTTTCATGGATTCTAAGAAGAAAATGAAAAATGTGATCAATTTTGTTAAAGATAAAGTCATGGGAGATTCTTTCTATGATGCTATGTGAAGATTTGTTGTGCTTGGTGTTATTTATTTTGTTGTGGGTACATAAAGGATTAAAACAAAACTATTGATGAATATAAGATAGATTTTCTTACAGTAAGATCCATGTTTCTTTGGTTTTCTCTTTAGAGCTCCATGTTTTTGGTGAATAGCCGAAGAAACTGTCATCAACAACAAGCACCATGAAAATGGAAGAAGTGGCACAATTGAAGAGGAAGAAAAGCAATGGAAGATTATAGAATCCTTACTATTGTCAAAGAATTGGAGATCTTCATTGCCAAAGTCACTTTCTACAAGAAATTCATCCCCCTCAATGGTAGAAGAATATCAATATTTTGATAGGGACTTTGTGTGAGGATAGACTGATCCTAGTGTCTTATGTAGCTATATAAAGTTGTATCATAATAGCCAACTATTTTCCACAAAATTGAAGAACGAAGCAGAAATAGAGAGAATGACCATCCATGGGAGATTTTCCTTCATTGAAAAATTTCGAGACATCATGAAGTGGGAGATTGTGAAGAAGCTTCAGGAGTCATGGTCAGTTAATGTTCACAAGAACAGAAGGAAAAGAGTTAAAATTTGTTCATGGTGGATGCTCAACAGTAAGATATAAGGGATGCTTGTGCACTGAAAAACTTATGTTTGTCCAATTGGAAACCCATTGGAAGCTAGTAGACAGAGTGTTCTTCACAACCTATGCTATTGAAATCCTCCGAAGTTGGTATTATCAAGACAATGACACTATGGCGATCCTCAGAAGAATGAGTTTTTATACCTTTAGAATTGAATATCTTCCCCTATGCAATGGAATAAAATCCAAAAGAGATATTGAAAAGAAGAAAGTAGAATAAATGTTGGCAAGAGAGTCCTCCAGAGAGATTGAAGCCCTTCTGATTTTGTTTTGTTGAAGTACAAACAAATTGGGTGGAGCTAACTCCTTCATGAATGATGCAATCAAGAGGCAAGCACTAGAATGAGTCCAGAGGTACATGAGAAGAGAGAAGGGAAAAAATAAAGCCGAGAACAAGCTAGAAATAGGAGCCTCCTTTGATGCCCTTGCAACACTCTTTAAAGAAGTCCCAATGGCGAATCAAGGTCCCCTTTCTAGTTAGATCCATCCTTGATGATAGGCCAATGAATGTAGTCTTGTTTGCCAATCTTTAAGGGAGAATACAATGAAGACCCTGATCTTCATGTAGCTGAGTTCGTGATAGTATGTGTAGCCAGAACCAACAATGCCAGAACCCTCGAGTATTGGTTGGAGATATTCCCTGTCACTTTCAAAGGTGTGGCATTTTAGTGGTATGAGAGACAATCAATAGGAACTTTTGGCACATGGGATGACCTGAAGGTGGCCTTCATTACTAAATTCAGGCATGAAGGTTTTGAAGAGTAGATGCAAAAGGAGTTCATGAACTTAAGTTAGTCCCCCTTTGGTAAACAAGTGGAAGTATATGTCTCTAGAATGGAATCCATACTAAAGAGATGGACCAACCATAATTTGGATGAAGGCATCCAAAAGAGAGTTTTTCTTAGAGGTCTACAACTAGAAGTTTGTAAGTTTATGGAATTGAGGAGACCATTAACCGACAAGTTGTAGTGGAAGGTGCAAGAATGTATGACAAAGCTAAAGCAAGATTGTCAATGACCTCAAGAAGAGGAGTCTTACCTCCTCCCATGCTAGGAATGGTATACCCATCAAAAAATACAGTCCTAGGGACTGTTCCCTACCCCTATTCTTAGATGTAAACAATGTTGCAGTATAATGCACCAAATCCACAGTGATCACCGCAAACATCAATACCTCAAATGATGGTTCAACGACAATAATAGTGGCTTCAAACAGTTCCCCCAATGGCAAATCAATAACAACAATGGAACCTTACCAAACTGGAACCAACAACCACCAACCTCACTAGGAGCTTTGAATCAGAATAAAAAAAGAGGACCCTATGGACCACCACAACTAGTTTATGGAGTGATTATAAAGACTTCACAAAACCCTACTGTGAATACTTGAGGAGGAGAAAATTTGAAGGACTATTTGTCCAATTCCATTGCAAGCATTAAGAAAGAGTTGATGGATGTGATTACAAAACAGTTGTGCTGACACTGAAGGTGAATACTGCCAATATATCCAATCCTACACACGTGGTGGAAGAGATGTGATGCGATCAAATACACAGTGTAGAAAGTGCTATTAGGCGAGACATTTAGTCATTGAATGTACCCAAAAACCAACTATAACTAGAGCCTTTTGTTTGTACTGTTTAAGAAAGAACCCCATAGTAGATATTGTCTCTCTGAAGGAGATGCATGAATGAAGGAAAAAAGATGAAGTAGCAATATTTAACTTGTTGGAATCCAAGATGGCTACCCAAGATATTGAATCAAATCCTAGAGAGTTCGATCCTAGTTTTGGCCTAAGGAGGTTCCCCTCTCAAAGTTATAGAGGATGATAGTGTGCATGAATTATTGACTCTTATGCAGTCGATGCAAAGGAGAAGGCCACACTGCAAAAGATTGTCTCAGTCTAGCTCCTATGAAAGCCAACACCATTGATAATCAATAGAAGACCCAAGAACCTACCTCCAACTTGTTGAAAGTGAAAGTTGCTACAATAACATGGGCCAAGAAAGGATAATCCACAATTTCAAAAGAGAATGTTTCCTCTACCAAAATTGTGAAGTTCAATCTTCCAAAGGAGAAATAGAATAGTGTAGTACAGAGCAGTCCAATGCCACATAAGGATACATAGATAATTACAGAAGCATGACCAAAGGTCCAAGAGATAGAGGATGCAAAAGTACCCCTTCTGATAGGAGAAATATAGATATTTCCACTACTAGAAGAAAGAGAAAAGATGAAAGTGGGTGTTTCCCCATTCCTTAACCGGCTGGAGAAGCATGTGGATCCCATCAAAGAGTATGACTTGGTTAAAGACCTAGACATCTTCAAACCAAACCAAACATTCCAACAATTGTTGGTGCTATCCCCCAACCGTCGAAAGAAATTTAAAAGTATATTGATAAGTAGATGTGGCCTAAGGGTTGTTCCCACAACTGTTACTAAGTCCAATAAAGAGCCATAGCTTGTGAAAGAAGTGGATGTGGCTGACGCCTTCCTAGATCCTGGTGCATTGATTGATGGAGGCTCATCAATGAACATAATGATGGATGTGACAATGAAGGATCTAGGTCTATAAGGTATGCAGCCTACATAGTGGCTTATTAACGAGTAGACTAGAGCAAAATTAAGCCTTTAGACATCCTCCCATATGTGAAGACAACTCTCACAGGACAAGACTATTGGTTGATCTATCTAGTGTAAAATATTACACGGCGCAGCGAACAGAATCTGAGAAAGAGATAGAGAGTACACAACAGATAAGAGGAGAATCAGTAAAATTCTTTAACTCCAAACAACTGATACAAAGATGGCTCTGTCCACCCGTGCGCTTCCAATGAATGAAGCTTAGATGGCGATCTAGACAGAAGATAGGTGAAGAGCTTAAGGCTAGCTGGAACAACAACTCTGACTGGGTGAAAGATGAGTGTGAGATGGCTGCGAAGGGGTTTAGCTTTTATAGCCCGCGAAGGTCGTTAGGTCGGCCTGCTGACCGACCTACCATATGAGCCTCCACTAGTCGGCCAGGGAATATTCCAGGGAATATTCCCTTTACCATCGGGCCGGGGGCGCTGCCCCCGGACCCCCGCCAGGGGGGCCGCTGGCCCCCCTGGGACCCCCCAGCCAGGGGCCGCTTCCGCGGCCCCCGGACCCCACAATAGGGGCCCCTTTTAACTCCCTTACCACGCAACTCAATGCAATGTGCCTCGAGTTGCTACCAGCTTAACCACTCCGTCTAACCCAAAGATTAGACCCACAACAGTCACCTTTTTGCCATCCGGTCACATAGACCTCATCTGATATACAAGTCAGGACTCAACCAATGTCCGGGCTCACACTTGGCTTCTCCTCATAATGGGGGCCTTACAACTTTGAGCACCATGGATCATTGGTAGTACCTAATGAGGGTGGGGCATTGATCATATCTAACACCCCCCCTCAATGTCCACCCATAGGTGAACTATCTCCTCGGCCCAATGCCGAGTCTCTGAAGATGAACTTGAAGCAGATCCTTCGTAAGTGCTTTGGTGAAGATATCTGCTCCATTCTCCTCTGTTGGACAGTAGACCAATTCCACTATCCCATCCTCCATCAAATCACGCACATAGTGATACTGGATCTCTATATGTTTGGTGCGTGCATGAAACACTGGATTTTTGGCAATGGCGATGCAACTCTGATTGTCACATCTCAGCACAGTTGGTTCTTCATCCTGCACTCCCATATGCCATAGAATCCTTCTCAACCATACGGCCTCACATGCAGCAAAACAAGCTGCCTTGTACTCTGCTTCGGTAGAAGACAATGCCACTGTTGGTTGCTTCTTACTAATCCAAGAGAAAATTCCTGAACCCAAAGAGAAACAATAACCAGAAACTGACTTCCTGGAATCAATGTCTCCTGCCCAATCTGAGTCACAGTTCCCCACAAGAGAAGTTCCGAAACTGTATGTGATACCATAGTCAAGAGTTTTCTTCAAGTATCTGAGCACCCGCATCCCAGCCTTCCAATGACTCTCATGAGGTTTGTTTGAGAACCTGCTCAAAACACCAACAGCAAAACTGATATCTGGTCTGGTGTTACACAAGTAGATTAGACTGCCGACCAACCTCCTATACCTCCCAATGTCTGCTAGTGCTGATGTATCCTCAACGGATAACTTTACATTCACCTCCATAGGTGTAGCTATCTCCTTGCACTCGGTCATGCCAAATGCCTTCAAGATCTCCCATGCATACTTCTTCTGAGAGATGAAGATCTTTCCTGGCTCTTGCCAGACTTCAATCCCCAAACAATAGTGCAGCAAGCCCAAGTCTGTCATTTCAAACTCAAAACTCAAAGCCTTTCGAGTTTGGTTGATCATGTCTTCATAGTCACCTGTAATAAGAAGGTCGTCCACATATAGGACAATCACTACAGACTTTTTACCATCCCTGTAAACATACAAGTTAGCATCTGAGGCACATCTTTTGAAGTTTAGGTTTAAAAAGAACCTATCTATCCGCTGGTACCATGCTCTGGGGGCTTGTTTCAGCCCATACAATGCCTTCTTCAGTTTACACACTTTGTTCTCAGAATGGGGGGCCTCAAACCCTGGTGGCTGAGCCACGTACACCTCCTCCTTGAGGTCACCATTTAAGAACGCTGACTTAACATCCATTTGGTACACTGGCCACTTCTTGTGGGCAGCCACTGCAAGTACCGTGCGAATAGTGGTCATTCTGGCAGTTGGGGCAAATGACTCTTGAAAATCAAACCCTTCAACTTGTGAAAATCCTTGGGCAACCAGTCTAGCTTTGTACTTTTCTAAGGTACCATCAGCCTTGTACTTTACCTTCCAGATCCACTTGGTGCCAATAATCTTCCGCTTTGCTGGCCGATCCACTAGCTCCCAAGTGTCATTCTTCATTATGCTGTCATACTCTGCCTGCATAGCAGCCTTCCATGATGGATCTGCAAGTGCTTCTTCTAAGTCAGTTGGCTCCTTTACTTCTCTCATAATCTCAACCATCAAGGCCATGTTGACTATGTGAGCAGAAGCCCTCCTTTGCTCCTCTATTCTCTGAGACCTCCTTGGTCCGTCTGCCTTCTCCTCAACAGATGCAGGCATAGGATTATTGTGGTCATAGAGCTGCTTCACCCAGCGCGGCAATGGCTTTTCCGGTGGGGTGATGTCAGGTTGGTGAACTTTTTCCTCATCATCTGAAGATGATGCTTCCTCCTCCTTAAGGATAGGGATAGCTCTCGGGACAGGTTCATAGTGGACTACTTCTTCGCTTGATGATAAAGTGGAAGACCTTGCCTTCTCCTCCTCCACTGTATGCGGCTCCTCCTTGAACACCACATCACGGCTCGCGATGATCTTCTTTGCCTCTTGGTCATATAACTTGTAAGCCTTCTGCTCATCACTATAACCCAAGAAGATACATTTTCTGCTTTTTGGTTGTAACTTGTTTCTCTTCTCATCTGGAACATGTGCATAACATTCACATCCAAAAATTCTGAAATGTGAAACAGATGGTTTCTTACCAGTGTAAGCCTCATGAGGTGTTTTTCCCTTGAGAGCCTTTGTGTAGCTCCGATTTAGAATGTAGACTGCAGTATTAACAGCTTCAGCCCAAAAATGGTTAGGCAATCCCTTGCCCTTTAGCATGCATCTTGCCATCTCCACAATGGTGCGATTCCTGCGTTCCACAACACCGTTCTGCTGAGGTGTGTGAGGCGTTGTCAATTGACGCTTGATACCTTTGCTCTTGCAAAAGCCTTCAAACTCCTTTGAGTTGAACTCACCACCACCATCTGTTCTAAATTTCTTCACACTTTTCCCTGTTTCATTCTCAACAAGTATTAGCCATTCTTTAAACTTACCAAAAGCTTGAGCCTTATCACGAAGGAAGTACACCCACATCTTCCTACTGTAGTCGTCGACAATCAACATAAAATAAGAAGATCCCCCCAAGGCCTGTGTAGGCATCTTACCACACAAGTCAGCATGCACCAACTCTAGAGGAGCATGTGCTCTATTCTTGCTTTCTTGTGGAAATGCCTTTCTCTGTTGCTTGCCCATCATACAAGCTTCACATGGTTCCTTCAATTCAGTTATTGTAGGTAGGTGAGCAACCATACCTTGCTTTTGCATCTCCTTCAATACTGCAAATCCGATGTGTCCAAACCTTTCATGCCAAAGCTTACTTGTGCCCACTCCAGCGGTGGCTGTAAGAGCACTTAGCTCATACAGGTTGTTCCTCCTTTCTCCTTTGCCAACAATTGTGCCAGCACTATCAATAATTTCTGCACCTGTCTTCTTGAACCTCACTTCATGACCAAGATCAGTTATGGCAGCAACTGATAAGAGATTTCTTCTGATTTCGGGAACATACAACACATTTGAAAGCTTTTTGACTTCACCATTTGCAGCAACAAAAGAAATAGTACCTGTGCCCGCAGCAGGGCATTTAGCATCATTTCCAACCGTCACAGTGATGGATTCTTGTAGAGGCTGCATAGAACTGTATAGACCTTTCTTGTTGGTCATGTGACGGGAGGCCCCACTATCCAACACCCAAGAGTCAGTGGTAGATTCTTCTTGCGCCGAGGAGCACACTTCCTCAATGGTCGCCATGAATAATTCTAACTCTGCTTCAGCCGTATTGGCTGTCTCTTTCCCTTTACTTTTAAGGGTACCATTCTTTTCATCTGCCTTCTTGACACGACAATCTGCAATTGCATGTCCTTTCTTCTTACAGTAGAAGCACTCTCCTTGAAACTTCTTCTTGCCACCCTTCTTCTTTTTGTCACCATCATTTTTGGTGGAGGAAACACCTTTGCCTTTTGCATTGGCAGAGAATGCAGCATCTCCATTGTTGCTTCCTTCTCGGGCTTTCAGCCTCAACTCCTCCTCCATTAATAATGCACAAAACTCCTCAAAAGTCAAAGCTTGAGGTCTCACCTGAGTATTAAGGGCAGTTACTAGTCCATCAAACTTTTGTGGACAAATCCGAAGACACCTCCGAGCTAGCTCTTCGCTAGTCTTTTGTATCCCAGCGCCAGCCATCTGGTCGCGCAGATTCTTAATCCGAGTGATGAATGCTTCAACCGTCTCTCCTTCAGCAAACTTCTCCGCTGCTAGTTGATTCTCCAAGTTTTGAATCCTTGTTTGGTTTCGTGTTTCATACTGACTCCTTAGTACATTCCAAGCCTCTGACGCTTTGGTTGTATGCTGAATCAGAGTCAAAACACTGTCAGAACAGCTTGTAACTAAGGCACACAATGCATCTGCATTCCTTCGTTTCCAAGCTCGTAGAAGATCTGCATTCGGAGGAATCATCACACTAGGATTTGATGGGTCGGGGGTAGGCTGTGGTTCTGCGTCAGTCCCCAGCACAGTCTCCAGAAGCTCATAAGAATCAAGGATAGTAGTAATTTTGAACTTCCACAAGGTGTAGTTTGTACCATCTAACTTGCCTTCGCTGAAGGTTGGTGGACGAATCCTCAGTGTTTGAATAGCCGGTACAGCAGCACCACCTCCTGCACCGCTTCCTGATGCGCCAGAACTGCTTCCCGGAGTCGACATCGTTTCTCTTTGCTGTTGAAGCCTTTGCCTCTTGCACTCTCTCCGATCTCTAGAGCCCCCTGGGCTCTGATACCATGTAAAATATTACACGGCGCAGCGAACAGAATCTGAGAAAGAGATAGAGAGTACACAACAGATAAGAGGAGAATCAGTAAAATTCTTTAACTCCAAACAACTGATACAAAGATGGCTCTGTCCACCCGTGCGCTTCCAATGAATGAAGCTTAGATGGCGATCTAGACAGAAGATAGGTGAAGAGCTTAAGGCTAGCTGGAACAACAACTCTGACTGGGTGAAAGATGAGTGTGAGATGGCTGCGAAGGGGTTTAGCTTTTATAGCCCGCGAAGGTCGTTAGGTCGGCCTGCTGACCGACCTACCATATGAGCCTCCACTAGTCGGCCAGGGAATATTCCAGGGAATATTCCCTTTACCATCGGGCCGGGGGCGCTGCCCCCGGACCCCCGCCAGGGGGGCCGCTGGCCCCCCTGGGACCCCCCAGCCAGGGGCCGCTTCCGCGGCCCCCGGACCCCACAATAGGGGCCCCTTTTAACTCCCTTACCACGCAACTCAATGCAATGTGCCTCGAGTTGCTACCAGCTTAACCACTCCGTCTAACCCAAAGATTAGACCCACAACAGTCACCTTTTTGCCATCCGGTCACATAGACCTCATCTGATATACAAGTCAGGACTCAACCAATGTCCGGGCTCACACTTGGCTTCTCCTCATAATGGGGGCCTTACAACTTTGAGCACCATGGATCATTGGTAGTACCTAATGAGGGTGGGGCATTGATCATATCTAACATCTAGTGGTAAAACCAAATTCCTACGTGACCTCATATCCTTTGCTGCTAGTGGGAAGACCATGACTTTTTGAAGTAAGAGCATAGATGAATTGGCTCAAGGGAACCCTAACCCTAGGTAGAGGACCTAACAAGGCGGTAGTAAGGTTACATGGCTCACAAAAAGGAAATGGATCCACCTCCATCGAAGTCTTAACAAACTCCTCCAATGAAGTTACAGATGGTATACCAAAGTCCTTGTTGATGGGTGAATACCTACTGCTTGAACTAAGAATGACTTTTGAAATCACTTTTGATAGTGAGATAGAGGCATGTATATAATGTTCTCCCTATTACATGGCCATACCAGAGCCAAAGACAGAAGCAGAGATAGAGACAGAAGCAGAGACAGAGACAAAAATAAAGTCAAAGGCAGAAGTAGAAGTAGAAGAAACAAAGAGTCTATTTTTCTCCTACAGAGCCCCAATAGAGGTAGAGCCAAAGTCTGAAAAGGACGATGATGAAAGTCAAGATGAAGACAATGAAAACGACATGGAAGAAGCTATAGAACTAGAGGAGAATACTAATGAGGAGGAACTCTTATAGGCATTTGATGCTAAAGTTCCCATGCTATGGGATAGAACAACTATAGTACCTTTTGGATTGGTAAATGAATCGCATCATAGCCAAAATCTCCATAAGACATGGATTAAGCTGAATAAGCCTTCTTTTGGCAATGGCTTTTGTCGCCCTCATTTCCCCTTCTCAAGGAAGGACGATGATGATGCACCTTACCAATAAATACTAGTTTTGCAGCCCAAACACAACTTAGGTGGTTCTTGTTATGTGAGTTCCTTAAGGCATCCTTAGAAGATGAGTCCTTGATTCAAGAGATAATGAACTTTTCCATAAAATTCGAAACAACAATGGTACCATTTCAACATCCCAAAGAGTCAATTGAGTCCCCATGGAAGGAAGAAGTCACATCTAGTGGAGCATCGGATAAGGAGGCCACTCCCTTGAAGGAGTCGGATCTGTACCTAGAAGCAGTTGTGTGGAACCTTCATTTGTGAGGTGGAAGGTGAAAAGCAGTTAACTTTTATGGATATAGATGGTATTGAACATCACTTGACGGTGGGTATTAGTCTTTCAGAAGATGAGTTGTCAGTCTCTTGCATGACCTATTGGAGCACTTGGGCATGTTTATATGGTCGTATAAAGATCTAAAGGGGATTGATGCCACTGTGTGTTAGCATCACATCAATCTAGAGCCTGATGCCAAGCTTATGCGGCAAACACAGAGGTGCATGAATCCAAATTACTCAACCCTAGTGAAAGTAGAGTTATTGAAGCTCCTTGAAGATGAGTTCATCAATGTTGTGGCCAATAGTGAATGGGTTTTGCTCCTTGTGGTAGTACCCAAGAAGAATGGGAAGTTGCGAATACGTGTGGACTTCTGAAAGCTGAACTCCAAGACAAAGAAGGATCATTTCCTATTCCTTTCATAGACCAATTGTTAGGCATGGTGGCTAGACATGAGCTCTATTTCCTTACTAGATGGATTCATTGTGTACAACCAAGTCTAGATAGTAGAAGAAGATCAATCTAAAACCAACTTTGCAACCAAATGGGGAACCTATGCTTACAGAGTGATGCTGTTTGGGCTCTATAACATCTATGATACCTTTCAATAGTGATAATTGCTGCCTTCCAAAATCACTTGCATGAGTTCATTGAGGTGTACCTAGATGATTTCTGTGTTTACAACCTAATTCATGTGAGCATTGGGGATGCTTGGAGTAGTGCTTTGATCGATGCTAAGAGTATGGGATCTCCCTCAACCTCGACAAATGCATCTTTGGAGTCGCTTTAGGAGTTCTTTTAGGCCACATGATCTTTGCACAAGGGATAGCAAAAAACTCTACAAAGATTGAGAAGAGTGCAGCTCTAATCGCACAAATCAATCTCAAACAGTTGAGGGGATTTCTAGGTCATGTGGGCTACTACAAGAGGTCTATTGCACATTTTGCAACAAAAGGCAACCCCCTTGCATAAGTTCCTGAGGAAAGACATAGAGTTTACTTAGACGGCCGATTGTGAAGAATCTTTCAACACTTTGAAGCAGTGTTTGATTGAAGTACCCATCCTACAACCTCCTGATTGGACGAAGGAATTCCATGTGCACACTGATGCATCTGTAGAAGGGTTAGGTGCAGTCTTATGCCAAAAAGGTTCCTCAAAGCTTAATCAGCCTATCTATTATGCAAGCCATAAGGTCACTGATCGAGAAAGGAACTACACAGTGGTGGAGTTAGAATGCCTCACAATGGTGTTTGCCTTGGAGAAGTCTCAACATTACATGCTGTCGATGCATTTCAAATTTTATGTGGATCATGAGACACTATGATTCCTAATGAATAAGGTAGATGTGAAAGGTCAAATGTGAGGTGGCTCCTTCTGTTCGAGGATTTTGACTTTGAAGCAGTTACCAAGCTTGGTTGCTTCCATGTTTTGGCTGATCATCTATCACGTATTCCTCAGACTAAAGAAGAGGTGTAGGATGATTCGAACCTCCCTAATGCTTCCTTGTTTTTGGTCGAGATAGTAACCCCATGGTATGCAGACATTTCCAACCTCATGTCTACACAATAGTATCCCCCTAGCATGTCTAGCGGAGAAAAGAAGAAGCTTCTGTTGAATCAACCCCTTACACTTTGCTATGCAATGCTTTGTATAAGAGATGAAAAGATGAAGTGTTGTAGAGATTTGTTGTGAGCAATGAGATTGGGGTAGTGCTAAAAGCATGCCATGATGAGTCCTATGGAGGACACCTTGCGAGAGAAGCAACAGCCAGGAAGGCTCTTCTCGTAAGTTATTGGTGGCCTACATTGCATAAAGATGCCTACAACTACTGTAAACAATGTGACCCTTGTCAATGCATGGGGAAGCCTACCAAATCCAGTGCTATGCCACTACAGTCCATCCTTCCCCTAAAGGCATTTAAAAAGTGGGGTATAGATTTTGTGGGCCCAATCAACCCTCCAACTAGGAGGAAGCAGAACCAATACATCTTGGTATGTACGGACTATGTGACAAAGTGGTGTGAAGCTAAAGCTCTCAAACAAGATGACAACAATAGCATGACCCGATTTCTGTATGAGAATATCATCACTCACTTTGGTAGTCCCTTAGAGCTAGTTAGTGACAAGGCACTCATTTTCTAAACAAGATTATGGAGGAGTTAACAGAGCTTTACAAAATATGCCATCGTCGCAAGTCCACACCCTACTATCCCAGAGCCAATGGCCAAGTTGAAGTTATCAATCACATACTTTGATAAATCCTGACAAGGACAAACGCTACACATCACTGAGATTGGGAAAATTGACTTATAGAGGTCCTCTAGGTGTACAGAACCTCCCATAAGGCTACTACATGATAGACATCTTTTCACTTGGTATACGGTACATAATCCATCTTTCCTGTCGAGTTAGAGCTACTCTCTTTGCGAGTGGCTATCATCAAGTGCTTGGGAGATAATGAGTCCCTGTAGCATCAACTTCTACACTTGGAATGTCTAGAAAAAATATGAAGGATGGCCTTACAGTGTATGGAAGTCACACAGGCTTGACAGAAGGCTTACCATGATAGCTTCATCAAGCATAAAGAATTCAAGGAAGATGACCTAGTTCTCACCTATGATTGCACTTTGGCAAGTTTTTAGAAAAGCTTCAACAATGTTGGATGGGCCCCTATAAGGCACTTGCTATCAACCCTAATGGCTCTGTCCAAGTGTAGGCTATGGACTCCTATGAAGATCGCAACTATTATGGAAGCAAATGAATAAATTATGTGTCATAACAGGCCTTGCTCCAAGAAAAGGTGCAAACACCCTCAGGCAAGAAGCTGGTTGTGGAGAAGGTGGCAACACCTTGTAGTCCAAACATTGATTCCTTAGTTGAACTTCCAAGATCCAGTTCCGAAGCCACCTCCCTTGTTACATTGTGTCTTACAACTCTCTGTAGAGCATTTATCTCCTTCAGCAGAGGACACATTCCTATATTTCAACATAAATTCTTGAATTGTTGGCTACCTCTCTGGGTATGCCTCTTCCTCAATAGACATTGTTTGACATCATCAACAAGTCCAAGGTAATCTTTATCAACAACCCCTTAAGTGACGTGAGCTTTCATCCTAAGTGGATGGGGATATGAGTGTGGGTTGCCTTCTAAATTTCTCAATCGAGTGTGAGATAGAGGGTGGAGTGAGTAACCATTCCTTGCCCTTTACATCCAAATGAGAGGTGAGTTATGTAAATGGAGCCTTGCATGCAGGGGTTGGGCCTCTCAATATAGAGAGCACGATCTGTTCTAGTGCGTGGCACTATAAGGCTCCCTTGCCTTCCTTCTTGCACTGTATTTGATACCGGTAGCACATGATAGGATGTATTGATGCACCCTCAATTGTGTACAGGGCATACAACCTTCTCACAAGTGGTAGTGAGGATTATATCAATAGGTGTTAGGAATTGGTTTGCCCTCCTGTATTCATCAATGGAGTGTGAGATAGGGGGCTGAGCGTGATAGATTTTTCCTTCAATTAATAAAATTGAGAGGTGGGATTTGATGGATAGGATGGGCCTTTGCTATCACCACCAGACACGTCACTCCACTTTGTGCATGGCATTGCAAGGATCCCTGGCCTCCCTTCTTGCACTTATGCCAAATGGGTTGGGACGCATAGATGCACCATCAATTGTGCACACATGCATACTTCCTTTGTATCATTCCCCTTGTTGATTTCTAAATTGGTTGTGTGAGATATGGGTTCTTCTTCCTTTCCCTCCAAGTGATGTGAGCCATGGGATGAGTGACTGATGTATCCTTCTCACATGAGCGCTTGTGAGCTGAGTATTTTATTCTTCAGAATCAACAACTTAACCCATTCTTCACCCACATTGCTACCTCCCTGAGGTGTTGTTGCATAGTCCTTGCCTTGCTGGATGAGTGTTGTAGTGAGCTGTGGTACCTTCTATAGACGCCTCCAACTCACAGCGCGTCAATGACGATCTACAATGACCAATTGAATGGGCCAAGTGTTTCAACCCTACCTCTTGCATTTATTTATGTGTGTACTATATCTTAAGTGTGGGGATGCAAGGGCATGGATCATGGTTGAGTATTAGGTCCCCGCTAAGTAGACAAATCGATCTGTTCACATTTTAAGTGTGGGGACGCATCCTTGCACGTCTCGCTTGCATATATTCATGAATATTGCACTAATTGATCCTTAAATGATATCATGTTTTTTTAATGCCTTGTTGAAGTCCCTTCCTCATCTACATGTCCTATTCTACCCCGTTCCCATGGTCTTTCCTTGCCTTTTAGCCTTTTTTATCATTTTACCGATCTTCTATGTGAATGCACCTTAAGTTTACCGAAATTGAAGTCTGACCTTACAGCCTTACTCATCCCTTTCAATTGGCCACTTTTCCTTTTAATTGCTATTTGTTTAGAGCAACGGCTCATCAGTTATTAATTTTTGAAGAATTTTACGCGAATCAATTGTGTTTCCATGCGAATGTACATTTTTCATACCAAAACTACAGTTTGACATGATAGCCTTGATCTTTTTCTTTTTTCGGCCACTTTTTTTTTTTACATCCTATTTGTCCAATGCATAGATTTTCCATAATTTATTTCTACGTATTTGCAGGTTTTTTTAACGCACTTTTTGCATTTTTTCCATGTAAACATGCTCTTTTCTCATCAAAATGGCATCTTGCTTGGATGGGCTCAAGTTGTTAGTCCCTTCTGACATTTTTCCTTTTCCCTCCCCCTCATTCTAGGTCATTGAATTTTTGTTATTAATTTTTAATTGTGTTTTCCTATGCATTTTTATCTTTTTCCACGTGAATGCGTCTTTCTTACATCAAAATTGCGTTATGACCTAACAGCCATGTCAAACACTATTGCCTTTTTTTTTTGGTTGCTCCCTGTGTCGCTTGACGGATTGCCTGGAATTAATTTTCGTTTTGATTTTTGTGTGTGTGTTTATTGCTTTTTCCATGCCCCCCATTTTCATCGGAACCATGTTTTGACCTAATAGCCCTATCCTCTCATCAAATCAAACATTTTTTCTTCTTATCACTACATTCCATTCCGACCACTCAATTGTTAATTATCAATTTTTTATTATGTTTTCAGCTTCTATTTTTTCTCATTTTTCCATGTGCACGTGTCCTATTCTTGTTGGAATTGTGTTCTAACTTGATAGGCTATGCAACACCTTTGCCCGGATATTTTTTCTTATTTTCACACTCTATTTTTTGACAAATAGATTTATTATTATTAAATTTTTATTATGTTTTTGTGAGCGTTTTAAAATCAATTTTCCATGTGCACGTTTGATTTTTGCCTCGTATTGCATGTGGATGCGTCCGCTGTGTCGAGTCCAAGACTTGGACATGTTTCTCCCATTCTCGTCTGATCCCATCACGGTAAATTTTTTTACCCCCACCCCACGGTGGTGTGTAGGACAATCGGGGGTGGTTATTATTCTTATGGTTATTAAAAAAAACAAAATTAAAAAAAATCTCCCTCCACCGGTGCTTGCCACCCTCACCCTCTCTCTCTCTCTTCTTTTTGTATTTTCTTTATTTCTTCTCTCTCCTCACCCCTCTCTCTCTCCCCGCCATCCCTCCTTTCCCTCCCTTCTTCTTTCTCCTCCCTCTCTCTTCCCTGTTTCTTCTCCCTTCTCCTTCTTCTCCTTTCTTCACCTCCTACTCCTACTCCTACTCCTCCCTCTCTTCCTTCTCCTCTCATGCCTGCCACCTTCTTGTGGTTGCCACCCCCATGTGGCCCTCCTTACCCCAACTCGTATCGCCTTGAACACCCCCCCTCGCCCGCCGTGACCCCATCGGACCTCTTTGCCCTCGCCCCGCCATGCCTTGGCCTCCTCGCCCCTTACAGTGTCCTTTCTCCCTTGCCACCCTACCTTCTTGGCGCCCCTGCCATCCTCATTGCAGTTCGTCGCCCTCCTTGCAAGCTCCAGGCCCCGCAGTGCCTTGGCTCATCGGCATGCCACCTCTTTCACCACTGCATCACCATCCACCCCTCGACCCTACATCTCACGTGCTTGTGCTCCCCACCCATTGCCTTATTACCCCCTTCCCCCCACCCCCCTCCACCCTTCACTTGTCCCTCCCATTTGCCCCACTACCCCCCCTTCCCTACTAGCCCGCTCCCACTTTACCTCCCACCCTTTGCTCGCTCCTCCCCTTTGCCCCTCTACCCTCCCTTCCTTACCTGCCCGCCCCCACTTTAACACTCCCCTCCAACCCCTCCTTTTGACCCTCCCATTCCCTTCCCTTTGACCCCCCCACCTCCATTTTTCCCACCTACCCGCCCACCCCTTTGTCCCTACCCTCCCCACCCACTTACTCTCCTTACCCCCCCACTTTGACCCCCATGTCCGCCCATTTTTTACCCTCCTGGGTCCATCCATCTACTTCCCTTTAAATCCCCCCCCCCCCCCCCCCCAACCTATTGGAACCTTGCCCCACCCTCCTTTCCCCCTACCTCCCTTTTCCCTACCCCCTCCTAAGCACACCCCGCCCCCTCCCCAGTGGCTGTTCGTGTTTGGATCTTGACATAGACTTGCCCGCATGTTGTTCTTTATGGTTGTTTGCGTGTTGCGCCTTTGTGGTTCGTTGCGTTCATGCGTGTGTGCCAATTTCTACCCCGTTCCCGTGCGAGTGGTCGTCTTCGTGTAGTGGACTTGCTATTGTTCACACATAGTGATGTTCACACAATAGTGTAGCTCGATACTCGCCTTTTTTTTCTTCTTTGTTTATTATTATTCACAAAAAAAGAAAAAAAACTCCTAAAATTACATAAAAATTCACATTGAATGCAAAAAATTACTAAAAAATCACAAGAAAAATAAAAAATTATGAAAGTTGGGACAACCAATCCCAAGTGGAAATTTACATAAAAGAAATTCAAAAAAATCAAAATTGATAAAGTTCAGGAAAAATCCGTAAAAATCCTAAAAATAGTTGAAATATTTCCAAAAAATTTCCTATAAATTCCAAACAATCCCTTACATAATTTCCCATTTACAAATATAACAAACAAAATGAAAGAAAAACCACACCCTAAAAAGCATAAATAAATAAAAATAAATACACACTTAAAAAAATGATGAAGAAAATGACCAATCAAAACTAACTAACAAAACCGGACACTCCTATTGTTTTTCTTTATGCATGGATATTAGCCGTTGTTTTTTGTTTTATTACTATCTAGGAGATCAACTCTCTGCTAGGTCGATCTGTTTTCCTCCTGTTTGTAGATATTTTCGACGTGGGATTTGCATTATTTCTTTTTCCACCGTGCCATCAGACCTTGAGGGTGCCACACATACACACTACTAGGTTTCATTTTATTTTCTCTTCTTCATATGCACCATAACACACATTTAATTTGTAAATAAAATTAATCTAACCAATTGTACCCATAAAACTAATAGAATGCACTTTGCAAAATTTAAATTCAAATGAACTGACCATTAATTTGTAAAATAAACCCTCATCATTGCACATGCACCTTACACAATCACCCACATAATTTTGTAAATTAAAATCAACCCTTGATGTTCATAGTGCATGCACACATGCACTGCAAATACATTTAAATTGTAAATACAAATGAACCCCCTGCTGTCACTGATGCATGTGCTTTTCGTGCTAAACATAATTTAATTTGTAACAAGGAAGTGCATTTGTAGAGACTATCATTTAGTCAAGTCCAATCTACGTGGGTTTTGGATTGTGAACTATGACTCATTGTGCATGAATGGCCTAATTTAACAATGAAATGTTGCTCATATCATCTGCTAAAAGGAATGAGTGTAGTTCTCACCCATCCACATCAATGCACTATAGTTTAACAAATTGCGCTTATAGGGATGGGATTTATCTGTCATACATTGGACTTATTAGTCCATGTCAGTTTTGGGTATTAATCAGTGGTTCTGTTTTGAGTTCATTTTGATTTGTTTAGTCTAGTCAGTGCTAGGAATGTGGCATGATTGTGCTTATATTTGATTTGATTGCTTGATTATGAGGACTTAGGGTGCTTGTTTATTTTCATATCACGAAGCTATTGATTGCACGTGTGTGTAGGTCATGTTGGATTTTTTTTCATAGGCTGTGGTTTGCTTGGGGTTGTTTGGTTTAGTCTTGTTAGTATTGTTCTTTTATTTAATATTTTCTATATTAGTTGTGGTCTATGTATTGGTTTTTTTAAAAAGGAATTCCCTACTTTGTTTTTCTAGTTCTGTGTTTTTGCCTGAATAGTCTGAATGGCACCACTTGAACCTCCAATGCTTGTGATGCAATAGATTTCCCTTTTGGTCCATGATTAGTCTCTCCTATTGGATGCTGATTGCATTCATAAGGCTGGTCTTTAGCTTTTTGTGGCCCTGAAGTTCTCTCCAATGGATGCGAAACTTTGTTACTCTTTTCTAGAAACTTACAAGAAACATTTGGGCTTGGCTTATGGCCATCGTTTCTGTTTATCCTCTGCCATTCTTAATAAGGCCCTATTTCTGCCCTTTGCAGCTTCCCCTATGCCTAATACTAATCATTTATTATCCATTGCAGAGATTCTTTCCCTGTTTGTAGAAGGAGACCTCTACTCCTTTGGTAGCAATGAGTAAGGTTATCAGTTCAGGAGTATCAGTGGCACATATTTCCTCTCCCTTGTGGAAGTAATTATGCAAGTTTCTCTAAGACGACTTATTTATGCTAGGCAAGCCTCATCCAAGTACTTGTCCAAGAAACTATTCAGTGCGTCTATCAGAATCCTTGAGGGGTTAAGTTCAGTTGGATAAAATTTTTGTTGGCTAAAATGGATCAATACTTTCAGCTTGTAAGGAAGGGTCATCTCAATACTGTTTCCTATGGGTTTTTTCTACAAAAAATGATTCAATTGGTACCTCCCCTAGGTGGCATTCTAGTACTTGATCTTGCCCCACTTCCTCATCAATATTCTCCTTCTGTTCCTTCTCCTCCTCCTATGCAACCCAACTTAGATTCAATAGCTGTGCCCCTTGCCAGGTTCATTCGTAAGAAGCACCACACACAATGTCGTCTTGATCCAGCCCATGTTCCATTGCATGTGGTACCGACTCTAATACTTGAGGTGTCTGGTAGCTCCCTTCCCCCATTCCTTGCATGCCCTAATTTATTTGTGGTACAATGGGAAGATACACTGGATTCGAAAATTCCTTCATCCCTAAAACATTGACTACTGGCACCCTATTTTTCAAACTCATGTCAAAAGTCCAAGCTACAATGGAAATATCTTTGACTTCTTGCTTCTAGTTTGTTTACACAGGAGTTTCTACCTCTTTGCAGGAGTAGGTGGATTCCTTGACCTGTTAATTGAGCAAGGCACTAGAAGACTTGGCTTCAGAAAGGTTTGCCCTAAGTGACATACATAAGTAAATGCAAGGAGGTACTGTTTTAATGGATTATTAGAAAGCTACTATTAGAGAGTTGGAAGTTAAAGTTGCAAGCTTAGAGGTGGAGAAGGTGTCCATTACTATAAAGAGAAGGATGATGCTTTGGCAGATATGCTTACTTTAGCCACGAAGTTTAGTATTTGTGAGGGTGAATTAATACATGCCCAAGTGACTATGGAATCTCAACAAAAGCATGTTGATGAGTTGTAGTCCAAAATAGTTACCCTCTCTGTTCCCCCTCCTACTCTTATTATTCCTTCTATTGTGCCTTCTAAGGACGAGCTGGAGAATTTCAAGGAATAGGCTAGGTTGTGCGATGCCTTTGTTTGTTGCCAAGGTGAAAATGTTATAGTATCATATGGATTGTGTATAGGAAGCTTTTAATCATTACAATGAACTTGTCTCCCCTTCGCCCTCTCTTTGGCTTGAATATCATTAGCAAAGGTTGGCCTTACATATCTCTTTGAGCAATGTGGATTTACAGCCTCCAGAGGATGGTTGGTAGGATCTTTGGTCGAGTGATTTACTCAAATCAGTGTTTGACAAAGCCTTTGGATGACATGCTTGATCCTTAAGTTAGATTGCTCTTCTTCATGCATATTAAAGGGGATTTGCAAATTCTAGATAAGGAGGATTTGAATATTTATGTGGGGGATGTGGTTTTGCAAGCTATACTATATGTACACTCTGTGGAGTTAGATCTTGTGGATGGTCTACAAAATTTTAATCAATGCACATCATGGTGTAGAGGAGATGTGTGGGAGATTTCGCTCAACCGCCAAGACCCACGGACCACTTATTGTTTCAAGTGTTCCAAGCGAGCTCTAATGGCTATCTCTCACCTAGCCAACGCGCCGTCGATCCTACGAGTGTAGTGAGCTTACCTTGGTACTTGATCGAGTACCCTCCTCTCTCTTGCACTCTAGTAGCTCCACGATTCTTGATGCTAGCTCAAGCATCCTCAACCCTCCTCCATCTCCAAGCTCCATCCTCCATAGCCGCGCACGCAAGAGAAGAGAAGAGAAGAGAAGAGAAGAGAAGAAGAGGAGAGGAGATGGTGAAGAGCTTCACCCTCTTGATCCCTCACTCCCACACACACTCACTCCCTCACACTCTCACACTCCCTCTCTCAAGAGCACACACAAGCAAGAAGGAGAGAAGAAGAGAGGAAGAAGAAGACTCTTTTTGCCACACACCAAAGAATAAGCTTCTCATTCACTTTTCAACTTTATATACAAAGCCCTAAATCCTTTTTGGGCGGTCATCCCCTTTTCCCTTTTTACATGGTCGGCCATAGCCTAGGCCCTTTTTCCCATTTCCCACCATTCTAATTTATCATATTCCCAACTAATGCATACACTTTGCATAGGAGCGAGCCTGGTGCTCTTTTACAAGGATTCGGGGACGCTTCCACATTTTAATGGTGCGCCCTTTTACTCTTTTGTTATCTTGGGGTGACACCGAGACTTTCTGAGGGTCGTGCCCGAACATTTAAATTTTTCAGGGTCTGGTTACCGATCAAGGCGCCTTTTTCTGCTTTTATCCTGCGCCTTTTTTGCTATTTCCTTAGTTTTTTCATTTTCCGCTCCTCTATGCTGCGGGAAACCCGGTAACATTACCCACCTCCTAGCCAAGTGCCAGTCCCATGGCACTGTGGTGGGAGGTAGTGGCTAGTTAGGTCGGCTGCTAGGCGGAACACGTAGGTGGATGACACTACTTCCAAGGTGGTTGTGTGAATGACAGGTAATGGAGTTTAATGATGATGACCAGGAGAGATTTCGGCGTGCTTTAGGCTCCATGAAGATGCTCGGCATCTTTCACACAGTTGTGGCATCCGTTATGTAGCCGGTCATCCCTCGAGCATCAGAAACGCTTGAAGCAATAAGCAATCCCTTAGGAGGATGGTATTGGAGGGATTTATTCTGGAGAAGCCCCCCCGAACTCTGTCTTGACAAAGATATGGTTTGTCGTTGCATGGAAAATCTGTGTCTTTGATTTGAAGATCTTTGTCTTTGAGTTGAAGGTCTTCATCTTTGAGTTGAAGGTCTTCGTCTTTGAGTTGAAGGTCTTCAGTACTTGCGTTGAAAATCTTCAACTCTGCATTGAAATTCTTCAGGCTTGTGGAATCAATAAGCAATCCGTAGATCTTGAGGCGTTGGTCATGCATCTTTGGAAGATGAGGTTCCAAGATCTATGCCAATGGCAGACCTATCGTGACTTGGTTCAATCATGGTAGCCATGAGCAGGCAGATGGCTCGACACCGACACATGGAAAAAGTTTTGGTCATTAAAGGATGCCGTGGGTGATCCTCTTCAGCGGAGTAGCCATTTCTTGAAACTTGAACATAACCTGCAAGAAAAGTTGTGCACTCCCTAAGGGGTGTGTTTGCCTCTCCGTGTAGTGCGTGGTGCCCGTGGCAGTGGGACTGGGAGATGAGTCTAACCTTGGGCAAGCCCTTGGTAATGTCCCACACTTGAGGACCCAGCTAGTGTGTCATTGGAGGTGCAGTGCAGGTCTTAGGGTGACAGGTCTGAAAGTCCTGCCCTTGATGTGCCCTAAGTGTGAAGTGGGGAAGGGGCTAGAGAGAACCCTAGGTGCAATGACGGCGGTGCACGACGAGGCAAAGGGGAGTTGCAAGCGGATCTTGCAAAGGTCTCACCACTTATCTTTGCTTAATGGTAGATGCATCCTTGGGCTTTGCTGTCATGAAGGAAAAAATACAACATTAATATTTGCACCTTGGATTAATTCCAGCCTTTGTAAATTTAGCTTTAGCCTATATGTACATGTGTGAACAGCCCTTAAGTTTGGAAGAGGGTTAGAATAAAAGGGACTAGAGGCCAAAGGCAAGACATCTTTTGATCATTCAATAATCTTGGCTTTACCATTTTCTTAGAGTTAGCTTCTTTCTAGCCTATGAAGCACTCAGCCATGGCCGTCATGTATTCTTGAATCCCCAACCATTAATACATGATGAGGATGTCTTGGTGCAATAGATTTGTTAATTCTTTGTTGTAGCTTAGTTAATTTTCAATTTCAGTTAGATTTCATTCCATGGTTGATTGCTTTCATTACATTGGTATCAGAGCAGTAGCTTAGATCCTTGCAGAAGTCATTTTCAAGTACTAGATTCAGTTTCCTAGGCTAGAGAGAGCAAACCGTAGTTAGGAATTTGAGTGACCAGACTTGACAGGACATGAAGATTTCAAACCGGAGTTACATGTGAAGTTCTGCTACAAACAGGGATGAAGATGGTGATTCTTGGCATTACCAATGGAAGAAATGGAAGGCTCCAGCCAAAATAGCAGGACGTGATCAAGATTGAGCCAAAATTTGGGGTAAGTGTACAAACAAATGGTAACAGGACATTTTAACTGTGGTTACTTTTGAGAAGGAAGGGTTTCTTCTTCCCTTTCCTCATTTCTTCAAGCTGTCCACAAGAATCCATGGCAAAGATAACATCAGATCTTCTCCTTCTCACTTCTATCATGTGAATGCATTGGATGACCTTCTTCCCTGCTTCAAGAGCTTTAAGGGAAGTAGCTAATATAGCTACTTAGATTCATCGTGGATTTCTGGTATAGGAGTATGTGCTCACGCTGTTTGCGCCGCCTGCACATACTCCATTACTGCGTGGAAAAATTTCAGAGATAAGATCCTCTTGAGCCTTGCTATTGATCTTCAAACCTTTGGCAAGTGATCTTTCACCAATTTCTTCAAGATCCTTATTAGTTTGGAGTTTTTCCTCTTCTTCAAAACCCTGGTTATGGAGTTTTATGACAGTTCTGGACAGCACTCAAATTTCTCAGATTTCTTCATCAAGATCAAAGGGTTTTTGTTCTATCTTACTCTCTGAAGCCTCTACATACATCCTAGTACCAACATTGACTGATCTTGAAGCTTGAAGCTTTGTTGGAGCTTGGATATGGAGATTGCAAACTCTATGTGTAACAGTTTGGGACAACATTAAAGATTCCTGAAATTTTTAAAGGAATTCAAGGGGCTTTTGTGGGCAAAGCATCTCTGAAGCTTCCTTAACCATTTCCCCTCAAGAATCCATCAACATTGGACCGACATTGAAGTGATTGAAGCCAATGGAGGTCTAGGTGTTCAATGGACAGCCTGAAGCTTTTATGCCATTAAATCTTGGCATTCCCTCTCAAATTTCGGGATCTCTTGGACACATTGAAGCCCTCTCTATTACCTATTGCAACCTACTTCAAGTAGAGAAGGTAATTGGTCTTCATCAACCCTCATTTGGATCATTCATGGAGTCATGGAGCTTTCATGGGATTAATGGAGCTGAAGCTTATCAAGGAAGGGATTATCCTTGAATATTGAAGATCTCTTGGACTGATTTTAGTTGGATTATCAAGCTCAGCCCACCTATGTCAAGCATTATGGATTGAAGGTCATTCCATCAACAATGCTCTTCTCCAATCAATCAAATGAGGTACTCTAATCACTCTTAGTTTCTCTTTACATCCAATTGTTGCTGATCTCATTTCCAATTGCTGAAGAGAAATAAGAGGATTAAATGAAGCTTTCATTCATAGCCCAATGCATTACATGAAGCCTATAGGTTATCTCAGTCATTGTCTTTACTAAACCTCTTCAATTTTACTGAAATGGCCATCTCTAAATGTCTCAAACTCTTCCATAATGAATGAGCATTACCCATCTATTTCCATTCACTGAAATCAGTAATTTCTTGAGCTTCATTACTCAATCTTTCATTGCCTAACCCTGACATGAAATTGATTGCCTATTTTGCCTCTTGATCATAAGAAAATCATTACCCAATTGGTAAGTGAGAAAAAACTTTGTAAGCAGTGAGTCACTGCTGAGGTAAATACCTCTCCACTTCTCATTTACATTTCAGCCTTTTCAATTTCAATCTTGCATATCATGAAAAAGGGCAAATGAAAGGCAATTGTATTTCCTTCCTATTCCATGCATATCATACTGATTTTTAGAGCTAGAATTCACTTGCCATGTACTTGCCCACGAGGAAAAAGTGGATGCCGGGCGAGTCGGTAGGACAATAGTGAGGTGACCCTCCCCTACCGACGAGGACCCTGAAGGGGAGCGCAACCCGGCCCGAGAGGGAACTTTGCAAACCCCTCGGGTCTCGGATCCCACGTATTTTCAAGTTTAGGTGCAGGTACAAATCTCAAAGGCATTTGAAATCAGCCTACAGCATGAGAATGGACAGTGGTTCTTATGATATTGGCAAATGTATGGTATGGCAAATGTATGAAGACATATGGCTACAGTAAAATGTATACATCCTATGGTAAAGACACTATGGTTCAGTCTGAAATATTGGAACAGAGTATGTATACATACCCTCATTAAAGATTGCAGTCTACTTTGAGTCAGACAGCCATTTTACTGGTTACTGAGGTCATTTTCAGTATGGGCAGACGTATGAGACTCTCCTACAAGGTTATGAAGTGGATACATGCTGGGTATTGATGGTACAAGCCATTAATTGACTAGAACAGGGTATTCACTGCCTGCAGGAATTTTCAGACAGCAACAGAAAATCCCTTACAGAAATTTCTGTACTCATCCATTTTCTGCATTTGATAGATCATTGGATAGAGGGCTCTTCAAGCTTTGAACAGAGCCAGAGACCTCATAATTTGGAGCTCTAGAAGTAAAGATAATCAAGTTTTTCTACTACAGAAATTCAGGACAGAAATCAACCCATGGCTAGAAATAAGAAGAGAGACCCTGTTTTGGATACTATCAATGAAGAATTGAGGGAATATCAGCAGGATAGGGATGAACATCAACAGGAAAGGGGTGAACATCATGACACTTCTCAAGATGCCATTTATCGAATGCATTATGAGAACGATGAGGTCGATGCAAGCTCCACTCACTCCCCTACCAATCAACCCATAGAGACGTCTCGTATCTCAATGAATTCAAACAGTTTTCAGCAATTGTCAAATGACATAAAGGATATGAAATCAGGTTTTGAGGGTATGAGGTTGGGTATTGACAAGCTTGTAGCACTTCTTGGTGAGAAAATGTTGCCTACAGCTGGTCTTAATATCCCACACCCGCATAGGGCTGAAGAACCACCTAAACCACTTAATCCTAAGGTGGTAGGTCAATTTGAAGTTGGAGAATCATCTAAAGCTAAGGATTTTGCTCATCCCACTTCACTTCAGCCACAATTCCATCAACAAAAGGGTCACTTTCAGCCACATGGGCAGGATTTTCAAGAAAGAGTGCAAACAAATTCAAAGCATGATGAAGACATCCATGGATGCAACTCTTTCTACAAGCAATTTTACCCTCAAGCAAATGTTGGTGGTTATGAGCAAGTCCATATTAATTCAACCCCAAACTCTTATGGGCAGCCACATGGACATGTGAATTCAGCCCCAAATGCTTTTGGACAGCCACAACAAAATTTCTCTCCTCAAGTGCAGGCCAATAGGCCAAGTCCCATGTCAAATCATGGTTGGAATCAGCAAAATAATGGGCAGCAACCACCTTTCAATTCACCAATGCATGGACAACCCCCCAATGTGAGCAATACATACTTTCATCCTCAAGGACATGGTTTCCAGCCACAAAGTCATGGTATGCATTATGGACAGCAAACTCCTTATGCACAAGGGCATGGAAATAATGAATATCCTAGGCAAGGACCTTTTGGCAATTCTTTTGGGCCACAAAACCATAGTGGGCAGCAGCACCCTAATGGACAACCTCCTCAATACGAGAGAGAGTACAAGGAGAAAATAATTATCTCAAACTTCAAGGGAGAGAATCCTTCACCCACGGAGTTGGAGGAGTGGTTTGACAAGTTAGAGATGTATTTTTCTCTTTACCCAAGGCCCGAGAATGCCAAAGTAAAATTCGCAGCCCTTCATCTAGAAGGCTATGCTCACACTTGGTGGAGATATATGGCGAGGATGGGACATGACTTCTTGTCTTGGGATGCATTGAAAAATGCTATGATTGAAGTCTTTGTTTCCCCTATTGAAAAAGAGAGGTTAGAGAAAAAGTGGTATGCTCTTGAGCAACGTGGTCTTTCGGTTAGAGAGTACTCAAATCAGTTTTTGAACCTCTCGATGTATGTTCATGGGGTCTCCGATAGTGCCAAGTTGAATAAATACATATTTGGTTTGGAACCTATTCTTTCTTCTGAAGTTGGAGCCATGAATCCTACATCCCTACAAGCTGCCATTCAATTGGCTGAACGTTATGGGCAGAAATACAAGGGTTTTCAGCCAAAAACAGGGCATTCTTTTCAGCCTACGCAGTTCTCAAGGACATCAGGCCATTATGGGCATGCTAAAACTGATTTTCAGCATATTGGGAAGCCATCAAATACTTACAGCAATACCTACAGCAAGTCAATGGGATGATCCACTTCTCTTTTGGGAGGAAGAGAGATAGGTGGCTGGAAAATATCATCATATTCTTTCAGCAAATTACAAAGACATGGGTCCATATTGTTGGTAGGAGAAGAGGGCTGATCCTCTTCAATCTTGGAAAGAAGAATGGTGAACATACATATGTAATGAAAGCAATCAACCATGGAATGAAATCTAACTGAAATTGAAAATTAACTAAGCTACAACAAAGAATTAACAAATCTATTGCACCAAGACATCCTCATCATGTATTAATGGTTGGGGATTCAAGAATACATGACGGCCATGGCTGAGTGCTTCATAGGCTAGAAAGAAGCTAACTCTAAGAAAATGGTAAAGCCAAGATTATTGAATGATCAAAAGATGTCTTGCCTTTGGCCTCTAGTCCCTTTTATTCTAACCCTCTTCCAAACTTAAGGGCTGTTCACACATGTACATATAGGCTAAAGCTAAATTTACAAAGGCTGGAATTAATCCAAGGTGCAAATATTAATGTTGTATTTTTTCCTTCATGACAAACCATCCCTTCCTGAAGATGGTTTTGTCCTCAAAACCAAGAAGTAAGGGCCTATATCCAAGTCAAGAATAATAGTAATCATGCCCATTCATCTTCCAAATGATAAGAAAGCACTGTCCATGAAAAGAAGACCTTTTGCATACCAAACTGTGAGAAAACTGGTTGCTGTCCAAACAGGGCTGATTCACTAAAACTGCCATAACTTTTGATATATTGGTCCAAATATGGCGTACGAGGTGTGGAAACGAAGTATACACTCCCAAGCATCACCCCATAACATCAGAATCAAATTTTGATGAAGTCAGGACAGTTTTATTGTCTGTAGAAATTTCATACAGCAAGCTGTCTCTGCACAGTCACTGCATACTGCATCATATATCATCCTGTAATAGCCAAGGAAAGTTACTGACATAAGTGGATGGTTGCCAAGAAGACTCTTCAATGGGCAAATTCTTCCACTTAATAAGATACTCAATGAGAGTACGATTTCTGAGAACTTTCTCTCTCTTTCCAATAATGCTTTCAGGTTCATATATGATCAGTCCTGCCTCATCCAATGGTGGTAACTCTTCCAATACTTGTACATCGGGCCCAACATACTTCTTCAGCTGTGAAATATGGAATACATCATGTATTCTAGTGGAGGATGGTAGCTGAAGTTTATAAGCAAGCTCTCCAATTTTGTCTAGAATCAAATATGGTCCATAAAACCTATGAGCAAGCTTGTTATTCCCACCCTTTAGTGAAGCATAATGCGTCTTGGGCACTTTGAGAAATACCCAATCTCCAACCTTGAAGTCTAAATGTCTTCTTTTCTCATCAGCATAGACCTTCATTACGTCTTGTGCTTTCCTTATGCTGTCCTTGCATTGCCTCATGAGCAACTCCATTCTTTCCAACTCTTCCTTTGCTTGTGGGTTGATGTCTTCATGAAATAAAACTGATGGAAGTTGAACTTTATACCCATAAAGAGCTTCAAACGGAGACATCCCAATGCTCATGTGATGCGTGTTATTATAGCAAAATTCAGCAAGGTGGATCCAACGATCCCATGAAGCTTGTGTGTCATGACAATAATGCCTAAGGTACACTTCCACCCAATGATTGACTCTCTCCGTTTGCCCATCAGTCTGAGGATGATAGGCCGTGCTAGGAGTGAGGAAAGTACCCATAGAAGAGAATAGACTTTTCCAAAAGTTGCCCATAAACTTCGAATCACGGTCTGATACTATTCTCATAGGCATACCATGTAGTTTGAACACACCTTCCATAAATTGTTCGGCGACTTGTCTTGCTGAATATTGGACTTTAGTTGGGATAAAGTGGGCTGATTTGGTCAATCTATCAACTACCACATAGATACTATTCCATCCATGACTGGTAGTAGGCAATCCCGTTATGAAGTCCATGGAAATATCTGTCCATTTGCCCGTAGGTATAGGTAAAGGCTGAAGTAAGCCAGCTGGTAATAGAGTGGAATCCTTATTTTGCTGACACTCCAAGCATTGAGATACATACTCTTTAACATCTTTCCATAGACCTTTCCAATAAAAACTTTGATGAACTCTATCAAACGTCTTGAAAAGGCCCAAGTGACCAGCCATTGGCGATGAATGCATCTCTTGAAGCACCTTCAACTTGAATTTACTGCTGGGAATCAAGTACACTTTACCTTTAAACCATAAGAGGCCATTATGCACTTTAAAATTTGGAAATTCAGCATCACACCCTTGCTGTAATTTCTGTAAAATATGGGCAGCATGCTCATCAAGCACATATTCCTCTTGAATGTCTTCAATCCACTCCTTATAGATGGTAGACACAGTAGATAGACTGCATGCCCACATTCTTGATAACGCATCAGCCACCACATTATCCTTGCCAGCCATGTATGATATTTCAAAATCATATGATTGCAAAGTAGCCAACCATCTCTTTTGCTTGGGAGAAAGATTGGGCTGCGAGAGAAAATATCTCAAGACCCTATGATCGCTTTTGACTTTGAAGTGTGTCCCATAGAGGTAGTGGTGCCATTTCTTGATTGCATGTAAAATAGCAAGCATCTCCTGCTCATAAACATGCATTTCTCTCTCTTTGTCATCAAATTTTCTGCTCTCAAATGCAATGACACCATGCTCCTGTACCAAAACTGCTCCCAAACCTCTACCACTGGCATCTGCATAAATGGTAAAAGTCTTGGAGAAATCAGGGCAAACTAGTATGGGTGCTGAAACAAGCAATTCTTTCAGCTCATTAAAGCTCTTGTCCGCGATCTCATCCCAAAAGAAGGCCTCCTTTTTCAGCCGATCGGTAAGAGGAGCTGCAATATGAGCATAGTTTTTCATAAACCGTCGGTAAAAGGATGACAAACCAAGGAACCCTCTTAATGAAGTGCATTGGTTGGTGTAGGCCATTCTTTGACGCACTGAACCTTCTTAGGATCCACTTTGATTCCATCTTCTCCCACTATATGACCCAAGTACTCCACTTCCTTTGTCATAAAAGAGCATTTAGTGGCCTTGGCAAACAGTTTGTGTATCCTCAATATGTCAAAGACCTCTTTTACATGCTGCAAATGGTCTTCTTTATTCTTGCTATAGATCAAAATGTCATCAAAGAATACCAAAACTGTTTTAAAGAGCAATGGCTGAAGTATCTTATTCATGAGAGACTGGAATGTGGCTGGAGCATTTGACAACCCAAAAGGCATAACCATAAACTGATAAAGACCCCTCTCCGTCCTGAAGGCTGTTTTGAATTCATCCCCTTCCTTCATGCGTATTTGATGATATCCCGATCTCAAGTCAATTTTTGAAAACACCTTGGCATCCTTCAATTCATCTAAGAGATCATCTATTCTAGGTATGGGATACCTATTCTTGATAGTGACCTTGTTGAGATCGCGGTAATCAATGCACATTCGAAAGGAGCCATCTTTCTTCTTCACAAGAAGGACTGGAGAAGCAAAAGGTGATTGGCTTGCCTTAATGAGACCCATTTCCAAAAGCTCTTTGACTTGGCGTTCTACCTCTTCTCTTTCCACTTTGGAGAGGCGATATGGTGGTTTGTTGATGGGCTTTGTATTGGGCAGCAAGTCAATGGGATGATCCACTTCTCTTTTGGGAGGAAGAGAGATAGGTGGCTGGAAAATATCATCATATTCTTTCAGCAAATTACAAAGACATGGGTCCATATTGTTGGTAGGAGAAGAGGGCTGATCCTCTTCAATCTTGGAAAGAAGAATGGTGAACATACATGCCTTTGCATTTATCTCTTTCTTAACCTTCTTGGAACTGATCATCTCCATTCTTTTCTTTTCAGCTCCATGTAGTGTTACTTGTTGTCCACACCATTTAAACTCCATTTCCATGTTGTTGAGATCCATGGTAAATCTGCCCAAAGATTTCAGCCAGTTGCAGCCAAGTATTATATCAATGGGACCCATTTCTAATGCAATTAGACTCACTGATGTAGTGCACAATGGAGAAAAGGTGATAGGTACATTTGGACAGCATTGATTGCTCATCTCAAAATTTCCATTTGCCACTTGGATTTTGAGTGATGTAGGCATTTCATGCGTATTCAATTTCAGCCCATTGAGTGACTTAGCATTAATGAAGCTATGTGTACTTCCCGTATCTATGAGTATATGAGCGGTCCTTCCCTTGATTTGACCTTTAAGGCGTAGGGTATTATCCCCTCTTGAACCACTCCATGCATCACTTGATATGGCACATAGCGATGGATGTAAATCAGTCCATGAATCATCCAAATAATGACCACCCGGGTCGAAAGGAAACCCATCCATCGGATCATAGAACTCTTCATGGACATTCTCTTCATTTCCATGCGCCTCTTCTTGAGTTGTTGTGACATCAAGCTGAGCCAAGCTTCCTTCAATAGATTCACCATCGGAATCATCCTCGATGATCATGCTAATCTTCATATTTTTGGCCTTGCATTTGGACTTATGATCGGGTGACCATTTCTCTCCACATTTGTAGCATAGACCTTTAGCATACATATCTTTGAGCTTATCATTCGATACATGTTTGCCTTGAGTAGGGACTGAAGTTTTGGCATTTATATCAGTCCTCTTTCCATCAAATCTATTTTCAGCATTAGGTCTGAAATTACTGCTTTGTTTTGACCCAAACACAGTAGGAAAAGTGGGTATCTTGCTGTAGGTATTGCTGTAAGTATTTGATGGCTTCCCAATATGCTGAAAATCAGTTTTAGCATGCCCATAATGGCCTGATGTCCTTGAGAACTGCGTAGGCTGAAAAGAATGCCCTGTTTTTGGCTGAAAACCCTTGTATTTCTGCCCATAACGTTCAGCCAATTGAATGGCAGCTTGTAGGGATGTAGGATTCATGGCTCCAACTTCAGAAGAAAGAATAGGTTCCAAACCAAATATGTATTTATTCAACTTGGCACTATCGGAGACCCCATGAACATACATCGAGAGGTTCAAAAACTGATTTGAGTACTCTCTAACCGAAAGACCACGTTGCTCAAGAGCATACCACTTTTTCTCTAACCTCTCTTTTTCAATAGGGGAAACAAAGACTTCAATCATAGCATTTTTCAATGCATCCCAAGACAAGAAGTCATGTCCCATCCTCGCCATATATCTCCACCAAGTGTGAGCATAGCCTTCTAGATGAAGGGCTGCGAATTTTACTTTGGCATTCTCGGGCCTTGGGTAAAGAGAAAAATACATCTCTAACTTGTCAAACCACTCCTCCAACTCCGTGGGTGAAGGATTCTCTCCCTTGAAGTTTGAGATAATTATTTTCTCCTTGTACTCTCTCTCGTATTGAGGAGGTTGTCCATTAGGGTGCTGCTGCCCACTATGGTTTTGTGGCCCAAAAGAATTGCCAAAAGGTCCTTGCCTAGGATATTCATTATTTCCATGCCCTTGTGCATAAGGAGTTTGCTGTCCATAATGCATACCATGACTTTGTGGCTGGAAACCATGTCCTTGAGGATGAAAGTATGTATTGCTCACATTGGGGGGTTGTCCATGCATTGGTGAATTGAAAGGTGGTTGCTGCCCATTATTTTGCTGATTCCAACCATGATTTGACATGGGACTTGGCCTATTGGCCTGCACTTGAGGAGAGAAATTTTGTTGTGGCTGTCCAAAAGCATTTGGGGCTGAATTCACATGTCCATGTGGCTGCCCATAAGAGTTTGGGGTTGAATTAATATGGACTTGCTCATAACCACCAACATTTGCTTGAGGGTAAAATTGCTTGTAGAAAGAGTTGCATCCATGGATGTCTTCATCATGCTTTGAATTTGTTTGCACTCTTTCTTGAAAATCCTGCCCATGTGGCTGAAAGTGACCCTTTTGTTGATGGAATTGTGGCTGAAGTGAAGTGGGATGAGCAAAATCCTTAGCTTTAGATGATTCTCCAACTTCAAATTGACCTACCACCTTAGGATTAAGTGGTTTAGGTGGTTCTTCAGCCCTATGCGGGTGTGGGATATTAAGACCAGCTGTAGGCAACATTTTCTCACCAAGAAGTGCTACAAGCTTGTCAATACCCAACCTCATACCCTCAAAACCTGATTTCATATCCTTTATGTCATTTGACAATTGCTGAAAACTGTTTGAATTCATTGAGATATGAGACGTCTCTATGGGTTGATTGGTAGGGGAGTGAGTGCAAAGGCATGTATGTTCACCATTCTTCTTTCCAAGATTGAAGAGGATCAGCCCTCTTCTCCTACCAACAATATGGACCCATGTCTTTGTAATTTGCTGAAAGAATATGATGATATTTTCCAGCCACCTATCTCTCTTCCTCCCAAAAGAGAAGTGGATCATCCCATTGACTTGCTGCCCAATACAAAGCCCATCAACAAACCACCATATCGCCTCTCCAAAGTGGAAAGAGAAGAGGTAGAACGCCAAGTCAAAGAGCTTTTGGAAATGGGTCTCATTAAGGCAAGCCAATCACCTTTTGCTTCTCCAGTCCTTCTTGTGAAGAAGAAAGATGGCTCCTTTCGAATGTGCATTGATTACCGCGATCTCAACAAGGTCACTATCAAGAATAGGTATCCCATACCTAGAATAGATGATCTCTTAGATGAATTGAAGGATGCCAAGGTGTTTTCAAAAATTGACTTGAGATCGGGATATCATCAAATACGCATGAAGGAAGGGGATGAATTCAAAACAGCCTTCAGGACGGAGAGGGTCTTTATCAGTTTATGGTTATGCCTTTTGGGTTGTCAAATGCTCCAGCCACATTCCAGTCTCTCATGAATAAGATACTTCAGCCATTGCTCTTTAAAACAGTTTTGGTATTCTTTGATGACATTTTGATCTATAGCAAGAATAAAGAAGACCATTTGCAGCATGTAAAAGAGGTCTTTGACATATTGAGGATACACAAACTGTTTGCCAAGGCCACTAAATGCTCTTTTATGACAAAGGAAGTGGAGTACTTGGGTCATATAGTGGGAGAAGATGGAATCAAAGTGGATCCTAAGAAGGTTCAGTGCGTCAAAGAATGGCCTACACCAACCAATGCCACTTCATTAAGAGGGTTCCTTGGTTTGTCATCCTTTTACCGACGGTTTATGAAAAACTATGCTCATATTGCAGCTCCTCTTACCGATCGGCTGAAAAAGGAGGCCTTCTTTTGGGATGAGATCGCGGACAAGAGCTTTAATGAGCTGAAAGAATTGCTTGTTTCAGCACCCATACTAGTTTGCCCTGATTTCTCCAAGACTTTTACCATTTATGCAGATGCCAGTGGTAGAGGTTTGGGAGCAGTTTTGGTACAGGAGCATGGTGTCATTGCATTTGAGAGCAGAAAATTTGATGACAAAGAGAGAGAAATGCATGTTTATGAGCAGGAGATGCTTGCTATTTTACATGCAATCAAGAAATGGCACCACTACCTCTATGGGACACACTTCAAAGTCAAAAGCGATCATAGGGTCTTGAGATATTTTCTCTCGCAGCCCAATCTTTCTCCCAAGCAAAAGAGATGGTTGGCTACTTTGCAATCATATGATTTTGAAATATCATACATGGCTGGCAAGGATAATGTGGTGGCTGATGCGTTATCAAGAATGTGGGCATGCAGTCTATCTACTGTGTCTACCATCTATAAGGAGTGGATTGAAGACATTCAAGAGGAATATGTGCTTGATGAGCATGCTGCCCATATTTTACAGAAATTACAGCAAGGGTGTGATGCTGAATTTCCAAATTTTAAAGTGCATAATGGCCTCTTATGGTTTAAAGGTAAAGTGTACTTGATTCCCAGCAGTAAATTCAAGTTGAAGGTGCTTCAAGAGATGCATTCATCGCCAATGGCTGGTCACTTGGGCCTTTTCAAGACGTTTGATAGAGTTCATCAAAGTTTTTATTGGAAAGGTCTATGGAAAGATGTTAAAGAGTATGTATCTCAATGCTTGGAGTGTCAGCAAAATAAGGATTCCACTCTATTACCAGCTGGCTTACTTCAGCCTTTACCTATACCTACGGGAAAATGGACAGATATTTCCATGGACTTCATAACGGGATTGCCTACTACCAGTCATGGATGGAATAGTATCTATGTGGTAGTTGATAGATTGACCAAATCAGCCCACTTTATCCCAACTAAAGTCCAATATTCAGCAAGACAAGTCGCCGAACAATTTATGGAAGGTGTGTTCAAACTACATGGTATGCCTATGAGAATAGTATCAGACCGTGATTCGAAGTTTATGGGCAACTTTTGGAAAAGTCTATTCTCTTCTATGGGTACTTTCCTCACTCCTAGCACGGCCTATCATCCTCAGACTGATGGGCAAACGGAGAGAGTCAATCATTGGGTGGAAGTGTACCTTAGGCATTATTGTCATGACACACAAGCTTCATGGGATCGTTGGATCCACCTTGCTGAATTTTGCTATAATAACACGCATCACATGAGCATTGGGATGTCTCCGTTTGAAGCTCTTTATGGGTATAAAGTTCAACTTCCATCAGTTTTATTTCATGAAGACATCAACCCACAAGCAAAGGAAGAGTTGGAAAGAATGGAGTTGCTCATGAGGCAATGCAAGGACAGCATAAGGAAAGCACAAGACGTAATGAAGGTCTATGCTGATGAGAAAAGAAGACATTTAGACTTCAAGGTTGGAGATTGGGTATTTCTCAAAGTGCCCAAGACGCATTATGCTTCACTAAAGGGTGGGAATAACAAGCTTGCTCATAGGTTTTATGGACCATATTTGATTCTAGACAAAATTGGAGAGCTTGCTTATAAACTTCAGCTACCATCCTCCACTAGAATACATGATGTATTCCATATTTCACAGCTGAAGAAGTATGTTGGGCCCGATGTACAAGTATTGGAAGAGTTACCACCATTGGATGAGGCAGGACTGATCATATATGAACCTGAAAGCATTATTGGAAAGAGAGAGAAAGTTCTCAGAAATCGTACTCTCATTGAGTATCTTATTAAGTGGAAGAATTTGCCCATTGAAGAGTCTTCTTGGCAACCATCCACTTATGTCAGTAACTTTCCTTGGCTATTACAGGATGATATATGATGCAGTATGCAGTGACTGTGCAGAGACAGCTTGCTGTATGAAATTTCTGCAGACAATAAAACTGTCCTGACTTCATCAAAATTTGATTCTGATGTTATGGGGTGATGCTTGGGAGTGTATACTTCGTTTCCACACCTCGTACGCCATATTTGGACCAATATATCAAAAGTTATGGCAGTTTTAGTGAATCAGCCCTGTTTGGACAGCAACCAGTTTTCTCACAGTTTGGTATGCAAAAGGTCTTCTTTTCATGGACAGTGCTTTCTTATCATTTGGAAGATGAATGGGCATGATTACTATTATTCTTGACTTGGATATAGGCCCTTACTTCTTGGTTTTGAGGACAAAACCATCTTCAGGAAGGGATGGTTTGTCATGAAGGAAAAAATACAACATTAATATTTGCACCTTGGATTAATTCCAGCCTTTGTAAATTTAGCTTTAGCCTATATGTACATGTGTGAACAGCCCTTAAGTTTGGAAGAGGGTTAGAATAAAAGGGACTAGAGGCCAAAGGCAAGACATCTTTTGATCATTCAATAATCTTGGCTTTACCATTTTCTTAGAGTTAGCTTCTTTCTAGCCTATGAAGCACTCAGCCATGGCCGTCATGTATTCTTGAATCCCCAACCATTAATACATGATGAGGATGTCTTGGTGCAATAGATTTGTTAATTCTTTGTTGTAGCTTAGTTAATTTTCAATTTCAGTTAGATTTCATTCCATGGTTGATTGCTTTCATTACATTTGCTATGCTTTGTTGTCGTCTCTTCTTTCCAGTTCACCCTTTTTTTTTTGTCTTGTGGCTTGCTTCTTCTTCTTTTTCTCTCTTTTTGTGTTTTTTTAAAAATAATAAATAAAGAGGCTTATACATGGATACATGTGATACAAGGGCATGACGGGAGTTTACTCCTCGTCATCCGAACGGCGGGTAGGGGATGGTGGAGGGCGGGGGGCCTTGTTAAGGAATCTGCGACTCAACAAGTAGCCCTTAAGGTTGAGGCGGGTTTTGAGAGTGGTGGTGGAAAGGAAGGGGTGGTTGCACTGGGTGAATTTGCTATCGCTCATATGTTCAAGCAGTGCAACACAGAAAGATGGCAAAAGAGTAGCATGCATCATGAGGCGAGTCATGGTGCTGCTATCTATGGCGTTGGGGTCAAAGTAGAGGGGTGGGAGGTGGCATTCTTGAGGTGCGGGCTCTTGGTGGACTAGGACCCTAATTAGTCTAAGATAATTACAAGTGGTTATGAAGGCCAGGTCAAGATAGGAGGTGAGCTCACTAAGAAATCTATCTATAGAGCTGTACAAATCAGGGAGGGTAAAGAGAAGGGCGTCCCTATGGGAGGTGCTATTGGCGTTATAGATAATGGGAAAGTTGAACCTACCGTGGATGGACGACCCCTACCCTTCGAGGATACGGCATGAAAGTGGGGTCGTTTCTCTCAGAAGGGAGGGTGTTGCAAAATGCCATCCACGCATCAAGGTTGACGTCAAAAATGTGACTTCTCCAGGTGGGTTGGGAATTATAGCATTCCACCGATCTAGGCACCTGGAGGACTTTATCCTGCCAAAATTCACGGTCCTCGGCTCCCCAAGCAGTTGGGCTGGCCTCTCGCTCCGCTAGCCACTTGGCCTTGAGCCTTGCACCCATAGCGATTACGTCATTTATAAGTTGAATGGGCATCACTCTGTTTAATGTAGCGGGAAACTCAAAGCTCAAGTCGAAGGGGTCATGGGTACATTCCTGCTGTTCCCAAATAATCAACTCGACATGGAATTCAGCAGGGAGATCTTCAGGGCGCGGTAGGAGAGGGGCAAGTTGTCTTGGAACAGGTCTAACATTCAGCTTCTTCCTTGCCTTCTCTACCATTTCTTTCTTGTGGTTAGCCTAGGCTGCTTTCCTCTCAGCAGATGCGTCAAGGGGCTGCACTTCCTCTTGTTGTGGCGGAGGGGGTGGTGGGACGTAGTCCTCCTCCTGAGGTCCCAGATCAAACTCCGATTCACCCCCTTCTGCTTGCATGTCTTCTTGTGCCTTCGCCTCTGTGAAGCTGAGTTCGTCTATTTCCTATGCCGCTAGGCCTACCTGTGCAGGATATCTTCTTTGCTCCTCCAGGCTCTGCAGCAGGCCTCCTAGCTACAGTGGCACATGCAGGCCTGTTGTTATGGCTCTACATGCAATGGCTAGCTTCTTCTGCAGCTGATCATTGGCTTCGTTTCCTTCCGGTTTGGTGGAGTGGAGCAGTGTATTGAGGAAGGTGTGATGCTGGGCTATCATGGAGAGCTGGGCCACCTCTGCCTGATTCTCATCCAGCACCCTATCTCCTTCGACTTTGGCCAGCCGGCGTGCCAAGTCTCGTATTCTCCCCTCATTGTGCTCAGCCCATTCTTTTGCTCTTTTTTCCATATCTTCCAGGATCTCCCCCTGATGGAGGGTCATAGCCATGAGTTGTTGCTGCTGGTCCTCGAGCTCGCGATGCAGGTGAGACTGCTCCTGGAGTTCATCGGCGATCTGTGCGTTGAGGTGGTCTAGCTTCACCTACATCCTTCGCACCTGCTCTTCTCTTAACTGGTCCAGCTCTGCAGCCTCCTGTCTGATCTTGTCAAGCTGGTTTTGTGCTTCCAGGTTGACTGCAGAGAGTTGGTCGTTCTTACGCCCCAGGTGAGCGTTGGTCTCCCTTTCCCCGTTGAGGCGCTCCATCAAGATTTTTCTCCTTCCTTCCCAAGCAGCGTCACGTTCCTTCAGGGCCTTTGATTCCTCTGCATCCTTATTGCTAGCTTTCTCCCTGAGCGCAGCGATCTCCCTTTGGTATTCTATTATCTGCTTTGTTTTCTCCATCTGGAGAGCAGCTTGTGATTCTCGTTCTGTTGCCAGCTCCTCAACGGCGGCTGCTCTCCTTTCTTCCTTGGTCATTTCTAGCTGCGAGAGCAACTCCTTAACATATTCGTCGTATTGGTTAGGTAGAGGTGGGAGATTGGACATGGTGGTGGTGGTGACAGTGGCTTCTATTTTCTGCCTCTTTAGCTCCGGCCTTGGCTCCAGATCAGCCATGGCTGCCCTTTTGACTCCTGACGCTGGGGTGGACATGCCCGCTTCTCTTGCCGACTCTCGTTCCACCAGGGAATTGCAGCCAAGTGACCACGTTGCTCTCATCGACTTTTGGGGTGGAGCCTTGGGTGGCGGTGGCCGTGGGTGTTGTCATGACAAGAGTGGCTGGCGTGGAAGGTATGAAGAGGGGGGGAGTTGGCATCATCGGTTCTTTGCCTTTTCCCTCTGCCGGGGGTGGGGGTGTGATTTTCGGCACATTGGTACTGGAACCAGGTGCCTCTGTTCGGTGTGGGCTCTCTGTGCCTTCCTCGTCTCTTTTGTGTTGCTCCTCAATGGAGCGACGAGTGGCCAGTGCTATTTCTTCCTCTTCTTTCTTCTCAGCTTCTCTTCAATCTTCTTTTTTCTCTCCTCCTCATCCCTGACTGACTCCCTTCGAGCCCTCTCCAGACCTTCCTTCTCTTTCTTCTTGCGCTCCTCTTCCCTCTTTCCATGTAGGGCTTTGGTTCATTGTTCTGCATGCCTCTGTGTACTGCCCTGGGACTCTCCCTCTTCGTCTTCGTCAATCTCCGTTTCGTCTAAAGACCTATGCTGCTCTTCTGTGTGAGGTGGGGATTGTGACGGTGACTCGTCACTTCCTTCATCGCCTCCCTTCTTGTCTTCTTCTCCTCGTCTTTGCCCTAGTGCTTCTTGGATTATGGCCGTAAGGACGCCTCCAAACCCTATGGTTGCGGCTTTGGAGGATGATGCCTTGCGGGTTGATCGGGACGATGGGGATTCCCCTCCCACGGCTCTTCCTCTTGTTGCTAGGGCCTTAGCCAAAGCATCTATGGTTCTCCTCACAAACCCATTAAGGTTCACCTCATCTAGCGATTGTGCCGTAATGCTATCGAGCAGAGGTACGTTGATCTGGCTCATTATACTATTGTACCTCTGGCTTGAGAACAAAGCGTGCACCATTTTTGCTTGCAGCTGGATTTCTGGGTTTGGGATGTCTGCCAGGATAATCCCATCATTGGTATGGACCTTCACCTTGTCCATTCCCAACATGGCGTAGACGTCCCTCTTTGGCTTTCTTTCCACCTTATTCGGCAGCCCTAGTGCCCTTTCCACCAACTCCGAGGTCAGCTCGATCTGTACTTGCCTGGTGGATTCATTCTCGCACACCGGGATGGTGCCTATGTTCCTGTTAAAGGTGCGCAAGAAGTTGGCGCACTGGGTGTAGTCAACCCTTCGGCCCACTGCATCTAGGTATTTATGCAGATGGCACTGATCTATGATTTGATGCACTGCCGGCTCTTCGATGGCCACGTCTTCAAGATTGAAGATGTGACGGAACTTCAACTGGTTGAAGGCTCTCGTCTCCACCGTGAGGCCATACTTCGCTTGCTCCTCCTCTGAGAAGGGGAGCTTGCCCGCTTTGTCCTGGCTTGCCATGATTGCTACCTGCAAGTTCAGTCGTTTCCACTATTAGTGTTTTTGACAAATAACTTGCTGAAAGAAGAAAAGCGTAGCAAATTTTATTGAGTATAGCCTTAACTTTTCTTTTTAGACTTTTATAATTACATCTTAGCATTGCATTTCAAATTTTATTGACATTTCATACTTGGTTTACTTTTTAGATTCCACCTTTTACTTTTTAGATTCCACCTTACCCCAGATTCCACCTTACCCCATTCCACCTTACCCCCTCCCCCTTTGGAATGAGAAGAATCCGTCCCAGGATTGGAGGTTGAGAGGCCAAGGGCGTTCAGCATAACGAGTGTGGGTCTATTTGTGCAGGAGCCAAGCATAGAAGTTGGAGTTATACTCTAGCTGAGCTTCCCTGTCTGATTCGAATGGGCAGATACCGATGTGCGTGATGTATGTCAGAACATCGGTTAGGAGATCGCCAGAATCGACCCGACTTGCAATGTGGAGCTCTTCCTCTGTTAAGAGGCAGTCAAGGTAGGGATGCCCCTTGATGTGCTCTTCCATGGGTTGGCCACGGAGAGTGGTTAATACTTGATACGAGGTTGGTGCGACATAGGTGGGGTCGTACTCTACTGTTTTGATTGCGCGGCGCTGCTCAGCGTTGGTCATTATTCGGCACCCCTCCACTTCCCATTGCAGCCTAAGAGTGTACCAACGCTTCAAAAACGTGGACTCCATATCAGCAAGCTTGGATAACTCGGTGATTTCCTGATTAGTGATAGCCGACGTGGTTCACTGATCGTAGGATGTGATGAGACGTTGTTTAATGGCTTTCTCTTTGGAGATCTCGCTGCTGAGCAACACAGTAGTAGCAGAGCGAGAAGCTTTTGCAAATGTGAATTCAAAAGTCTCCCAAGAGCAAGGCATATTGCGCACTTCCGTTGCAAAGGGTTCTTCTGATAGACCCAAGTCCAAGCGGTCATAGCTGAGGGCTAGCGACACGAAGGTGGCATCGAGTCGTTTAATGTAGTCCACCACATCATCGCCGGTGTCCTCGGCAAGGTCAACGGCTAGCGCTAGAAATGATTTTCGTTCATAGGAGGGCGGTCGAGGTTTGCTAGAACTAGAGGCCTTGATAATACATAGTTGCGGTTGGGAGTTTCCTTGAGCCTGCAGTTGGGCTGTTTGGAATATGGGTGGATTAGGATCAGCCACAACGGATGGGCTGCTGCAGTCCGCTTTGCTGTGGAGAGTCGGATTGACTTGGTCGGGTGATGCCGCCTGTGACGGTGGCTGTTGCTTGGGCCGATAGGTTTGTGCAACTCTCTTGGGCCGAAGCATAGATGAGTCGGAGGGCTGGGGCTCTGGAGAGCACTGCGGCCTATGGTTTTGAGGTGTTGGGGAACGTGGGCTGATCAAGCTTGAGGGTGGCATATGAATAGTGCCTTTGGCCGTGGGGACCTTTGGGATCCACAGCCAGGTATTTCCCTCGTAGTAGCCTTGTGCAAGCAAGATGGCTTTAGGGACCCATCTTTGCTTGATCACGCGGCACTCCCTGTGATTGCGTCTTGGCCTCCTAGGTTTAGAGTTATGGGTCTTATGAGGGTAGGCGCGTCGACTCCTAGGTGGTTGTTGCGGCTGTTTAGGCACCCATTGGAAGCGAGGGTGTTGGGCCTTCGCTTGGGTCGCTGCGGGCTGCGGTGTATGGAAGTCGGGGAGTGGCAGCCGCGCACTACCCCCCTCCTTATTCTTGTCTACTAATGTTTCTGCCGGTGGCTTTGCGGATGGTGATGGTGCCGCAGCCCTTGCTGAAAGCTGTGACGATGTGCATGTTGCCGATTGCTAGGTGGATGCGCTGCAATTCATAATCAACATTGCAGTGAGTCTGCTTTTTGAAGGTCCCCCCCAACAGTGACTCCGTGCCTGCATCTGTAGCACTTGGCAACACGTAAAAAAGCATTGGAACAGTCTCAGACTCGATAGAAACGGCGACTCTACACTTGCCGAGAAGTGCGTATGATTGAGCCCCATATGGGTTTAACTTGGCAGTTGTGGGTTGAAGTAATGGTTTGCTAAGTTGGATCCAATGATTGTGGGTTAAGACATTGAAGTTTGATTCCTTGTCGATCAAGGCGTTGAAAGCACATGTTTACTTGGCAGTGACCGTGACACAGAGGTAAGCGGGTTCTACGGCTTCCTCATCATCTTCGTTGATTTTAGTGATTGTAGCTACTCGGTCCTAACATTGGTGGCTCATGCAAAGGATGAGTGGGAGGGAAGTACTTCTTGACACGACTGCCATTGAAGAAGCCTATTCCTTCACCGTCTAGGGTCTCAAGCTCGACATTGCTGGTTCAGCTGATTGCACGAACCTTGAAGGGTCCGAGACCTCTGAATTTCATTTTTTGCTTATGCCCTTTAACTGAGTAAAGGAGCACTAAGTCACCCTGTTCAAACTCGCGTTGCTTGGCATGCTTGTCAAACCAGTGCTTGCGTCGGGCTTTCTCATAGATAAGCGCGTGGGTGGCTAGAAGACAAGTTTCTGATAGGCGTTCCAGCTCGACTAGGCGTTGCGTCCATGCCTCCTTCCCTTCCCATCGTTCTTGAAGTGCTATTCTTAGGCTAGGAACGAAGAATTCTAATGGTAGAATTGGCTCACTCCCATAGGTCAGCCTAAAGGGGGTTTGGCCGACAGCCGTTTTATAAGCTGTGCGGTAGGCCCACAAGGTTGCCATCAACTTGTTGTCCCAGTCGCTTCGTGAGGCTGAGACTACTTTAGTCAGGACGTTGATAAGAATCTTGCTAGTTGATTCTGCCTGGCCATTAGCCTGAGGGTAGTATGGTAAGGATTTGCGATGGATGATGAGAAAGGTGGATAGGAGATGTGCTATCACTTCGTTGATGAAGTGTGTGCCTTGGTCGCTAACCAGTTCGATGGGACAACCGAAGTGTGAGATCACTTGCTCCCATAAGAACTTGGCAGTCGTCCTAGCATCATTTTTTCATGTGGCTCCTGCCTCTACCCATTTCGTGAGGTAATCTGTGGCCACCACGATGTACTTGGCTTGTGAGTACTGCGCCGCGGGACTGATGGGTCATATGAAGTCAATTCCCCATTTTTCAAAGGGTTGGCGAGCAATAATTGGGGTCAACTCCATTTGATCTTTACGAATTGGGACTTTTGTCCGTTGGCACTCGTCACAATGCTTGACGAATCGCTTGGCATCATGGAAAAGTGTGGGCCACCAGAGTTGAGACTGCAGCACCTTCTGTGCTGTCGTGTCTCCACTAAAGTGTCCTCCCGCAATGCCGCTATGCTCCTCCGAGAGCACATCGTGCATCTCATGCTCACATACGCACCTTCGTAGCAATTTGTCTTGCCCCAGCCTATAGAGTTTGCCTGCAATCAGCTAGTAGGGCTGAATCTTCAGGATCAAGCGCCTGAGTCGGGCTTTTTCTATTGGTCGCTCAGGTAGTCCGTGCTCGAGCACTTGGACTATGTTGTCCGCCCAATATGGCGTTAGGTCAGCCTTAAATAAATCTCTCTCACTGGACAGGTGGAATAAGTGGGCGTCAGGTAACTCGTCGACGATGCCTTGTCCAGTGGCTTGTCCTGTGGGTATGCGTGACATGTGATCAGCCATGTAATGTTGTTTTTCCTTTCGTACCACCACGGAGAAATCAAACTCTAGGAGCAAGAGGAGCCATCGAGCTATGCGCCCTGTAGCACAAGGTTTGTTCACTAAATAGAGCAGGGCTTGATGGTCCACAAAAAAGATGAAGGGTGTGGCCAGTAGATAATGCCGGAATTTCTTCACAGCGAACACCATGGCTAATCCCTCCCTTTCTGTTGTCGAGTAATTCATCTCTATCTCAGTGAGTTGTCTGCTAGCAAAGCTCACTGGTTAATCTAAGTTGTGCTCACCAGGTTGGCACAACACTGCCCCCACGGCAAACTTAGAAGCATCGATGTGCATGTGGAAGGTAATGGTCCAATCTGGGGCTCATAGAATTGGTGCTATTGTTAGAGCCTTTTTCAATTCTTCGTATGCTCGTTGGCATGCCTCGGTCCACTCGAAGACAATCAGCAACTTGTACAATGGTCTGGCGATCAGTGCGTAGTTCAGTACAAACCACCGATAGTGTCCTGTATGGCCTAAGAAGCGTTGAACTCCCTTGTAATTAATTGGGGGTGGAAGGTCAACAATAACCCTGACCTTCGAGAAGTCAGTGGTAATGCCGTTCTTTGACACCACGTGTCCTAAGATGCATCCGTGCTTTACCCAAAACTGACACTTCAAGGGGTTCAAGGAGAGACGATATAAGTGGCACCATTCAAAGACTGCGCGGAGTTTGTCTAAGTGTTTGATCCAGGTTCGAATGGACACACAGGTCGTCGACAAAGACCTCTAGCTCTTTGCGAAGCATGTCCTTAAAGATAGTGCACATGAGACGTTGAAAAGTGGCGGGGGCATTGGTCAACCCGAAGGGCATGACTATGTATGCGGAGACCCCCCACTCAGTGGCAAAGGTAGTCTTGTGCCTGTCTACAGGATGCACTTGCACCTGGTTGTACCCTGAGAAGCCATCCAGAAAATTGTAGGCTTCCTTGCCTACCACCCTCTCAAGCATGTGCTCGGTGTACGACAATGGATAGTTGTCTCTCTTCGTAGCAGTGTTCACCTTCTTGTAATTGACACACACTCGGATTTTTTCGTTCTTCTTCATCACAATGACTATGGGTGATACCCAGTCTGTGTGCTCAATTTCGTAAATGAATCCAGCTCTCATCAGCTTGTCAATTTCCTCTTTGACGGCATGAGCGTGTTTTGGATTCATAGGGTACGGTTACTGCTTGATCGGCGTTGTGTCCAACGTCATGGGTATGTTGTGAGTCACAACACTCAGTCTACCCCCTGTAGCTCTTCTAAGGACCAGGCAAACACGTCTATGTACTCTCGCAAGAGAGCGACAAGACTCGTTTCTTCTTTACCAGTCAAGTCGTCGGCAATGAACACTAGTCGTGGTGTTTCCCCTTCCTAGGCTAAGTTTACCTCCTTGACTTTGGCTGGTCCTTCGATTGGTTCGCTCGTCTGCCCTTGATGTTTGGCACCTAACATAACTACTACCCTATCCCCTTTTTTGAATTTCGTGAAGTGTTTAGGGAGGTCCTGCGGCTTTTGCTGTTCTTCTGATCGTGTATCCCTGGGGTGCTTTGCCTTTTCCTACCTTAACTATCTGTGCCTCAGGTGGACGGGTAGGTCCCCCTTGGTGCGTCTGGTCATGGGCGGCCTACGGATCTCTAGATCATTGTCCGAAGTAACTTCCGATTCAGAGTCAAACCCTCCATCTTCATTAGAAGAGGTGGTCTCCCCTGGTGGCTGCAATTCAGGTGGTGATTCAGTCCTAAGTATTGACGTCGTTCCTGGCTGGGCTAGGCCTGCTTGCCCAAGGTCTATGGCTCCTATGCATTCCAACCAAGTGCGATCACATTCCATGCTCATGACTCCTCGCTCTATTCTAGGGGTCTACCTTCCCTGCGGCTTGGCGTCTACTCGTATCTGCTCAATTTCTCGTCCTTCAGTGTCGTATTCTATGGTATCTATTTCACCCTCGCTCTCTTCACTGAAGGATTGGCAGTCTTTGTATTCGTTCGCTGGAATCCTTTTCATCCAACTGCTCATCGTCTCCTAGGGCTTGGTATGCCTCATGTCGTTGGTCAGGAACTAGGGCCCAGTTATACATGAGGTTTAAATCGTGCACCCTGGTCCATTGCCACTTGGAATCCTCTAAGAGATCCTGGAGTGGTTTGAAATTTGCAGCTAGGTTGCCAGCTAGCTGGTCCGTTAGGTATTCCAGTACCCCCTGGAGTTCCCTTTTGTTGGATGGTACTTGGAAGGTGACAGGCTTAGGCTTTCCATGGAGGCTTCCTGCCATCATGCAGACTGGTGCAGAGAGTGCTTCGTTAGACTTGCTGATCGTTTTGATGGCATGCTCATATGCCTCATGATTTGAGAATGGCAGGACAATTGTAGCAAGAACGTGCATCCAATCCCGCTCATCCTCTGGGCATGGGATATACTTGGTCAAGGGCCCACAGGGCTTCTTGACCTGAGTGTTCCCTTTGAGCATAGCAGAGATGGAGTCTAGGTCGACTGGTGAGGTCTTTCAAGTGTCCATCTCTATTCTTACGGCATCCGTTCTATTGCCAAGGAAGATCAAGCCGTTACCCCAATCTTCGATGACTCTAGCATGCCGCATCCAGGGTCGGCCTAATAGGATATCGTAGTCCACTCCCTTCATGACTATAAAGTCGACAGAGAACTGGACACCTGCGATCTTCACTGGCCAATTCTTCAGTACCCCGAATGGCTTCACTCTCATGCCGTTTGCTAACGTGACATTAAACCTAGCAGCTTCGACAGACGGGTTTCCCCAAGTCTGAAGCACTGCGTGGCTAAGCACACTAACCCCAGCTCCCGTGTCTACAATTCCCTTTCGTGTTGTGTCACCTAGGGCTAGGACCGGCAAGACCGCGTGCATCTCGGAGCCTTTCCAAAAGGCCTTGACGTGTAGGGATTTAGGCACGGAGTGCAGCGTCAAACTTGGCAATTGCATTTCTGCATCCTGGTCTCGAGGGTCTGCCGTGACCTGCTCTTGTGATGCTTCGACCCACTGCTTAAGGTCTTGCCATAGGGTAGGGTGCTGCTTAAGCAGATCTCCTAGGCTAAGTGTTACAGGGGTGGTCACTAGCGTGGTCAGGAGATCATTAGATACTCGTCCTTCCCCTAGCCTAGACTGTCCGGGCCAATGGCCGCGGCTGATCTGCGGCTCTGTCGCGTCTAGGCTTGGTCTTAGCGGCACTGCTTGTGGCACAGTTGCTTCTGCTGACTTAGGTTGAGGCGGTGATATTGGTGTGCTTATGCTGGAGAGGTCATCGATCTCATCCTCTATGATGGGCTCAGCGTCTTTGAGGTGTTGTTGGGCCTTCTTCACCCATTCCTTCACCTTTTCTATGGCCTCTAACTGTCGCTTTGGATGCGGGCATTCCCCTACCTTAGCGCTTCCCTTTTCGGCCATCTTAGGGGCTGAAGTCTCTGCCTCTGCGTCTGAAACCTTCCTTCCTGTAGGCAGAGTCGTAGCACCTTCGGTTTTTAGTGCGACTTTAGCTTCCGATCTCTTCTTTTTCTGCCTGCGGCTTTTCTTCTCTATGGAGGTTGCGTCAAGATTGCTAGGTCCTGGCAGAGAGATGCCAGCCTGCTTCGTTTGGGCTCGGGTCATGACCCGCAATGGAGTAGGTGTGGCCTCCCCATCAGGGTTTTCGACACCAAACAGCCCCAATGGGACAGATGGCAAGTTGGTTGAACTAGAGGATGGCTTTCGCTTTGGGCAATCTATGAAAAGATGGGTGATTCCGCACTCTGCGCACCTTTGGTCAGCCTTGTCTCTGTTTTGCTACTTTCTTTCAAGGCAACGCGATGAGACATGACCGGGGTGACCACAAGTCCAACAAGTGACTGGATCCTGCGGCTGCCCTCCTAGGCCTCTACCTCATCCTCGTCCTAACGCCATCACCGGAACGGGTCGATAATCCATGAGGACCTCGTTGCCCTCTTCGTCGTGCGAGACGTAGGGGTATATGTAGGTCTCTTCATCATTCAGCTCCTCCACGTAGTGTACTGGAGCGTCACTCGGCGGGTGGGTCACGTAAGGACTAGGCGGTCTAGGAATGCCTATAGGATTTATGTCCATTCTAGGGACGGCTGGTTTTAGATCGTTAGGCACAAGAAGAGCCAATGTGGCTCCCCTTCCGAAGAATGGCTGTGGCCTATTCGTTAGGTAAGGCTGGCCGTAGGGTTGCGAGTATGGAAGTCTTCTTGGTAATCTACAATGCACGATGTCATGACCGAACCTACCGCAGTTAGCGCAAGGCCTTGACCTAGGGTCTTGACACTCAGCTGGCAAGTGGTTTCCACCACAGTACACGCATTGGACGTGCTGGCACGTTGGTCGTCTCAATATGTCTTGTTACTTGGCTAATTCCATCTTGACCTCAGCCAAGCCTTGGTGTGTCTCGGTGACCTTCCCTTTATCTTGGGATGATGGGATTCACCGCTCACTAGAGACTGACATTTTCTCTGAGCTTTGCAAGTTGGTCTCCTCTAGATTTGAGCTCCTGGAGCTCCGCTCTTTCAGCTGATCATAGACTTTGATGGCTTCCTCAAACACCTTAGCCACCGCGTCCCGCTGCAAGCCTGAATTGCTTACCAAAGCCTTATACAACTCCTCGTCTCGAATTCCGCTGATGAATACAGTTGAAACTGCTCTGTCAGTCGGTCGCTCGCCTAGAGGGATTCTCTTGAAGAGACTCCTCACATGGGTCACGTAGTCGCGGATGTCCTCCTTCTCTTTCTGCTTGACGTTCATCAAGCGCACCAGCAGGTTATCGGAGTATCCGGGCTCGGCGAATCTCTTGACGAAGAGATCCTTGAGATTATTGAAGTTGGCTTGCTCTACGGCATCCAGGCTTGTATACCACGTCCTACCCTTGTCGCCTAGGCAAAGCCCGAATGCTTGCGAATGTTGAGTTTGGTCATTGAGGCCGTTGGCTTCGCAAACTTGCTCAAACTGCTCAATAAAGCTGTATGGGTCATCCTGAGGTTGGTACTTATCAAGTTGCTTGGCAACAATGGGTATTTTGGCCTGGCTCTTTGAGCCTTGGTTCGCCCCTAATCCTGCAAGCAGAGACATCGCTAGTACGGTGGCACTCTGCTCTACTGCGGTGTTATCGAGCAGCCGTTTCATGAGGAGCTTGCTCAATGTTAAGTCTCCCTCTAGTGCTTTCTCATGGTCCATTCGGTTTCGGCCAGCCAAGTTTAGCACTCGATGCACCTCATGCAGCTCCATGCTTTGCCTTTGGCTCCTAGCCTGCTGATCCCTATTGTACTCGACTATGCCCTGCAATGCCTTGCAGGCTAGCCTTCTCTCCTCCTCTAGATCTGCAATGATTGCATCTGTTGTTCTGCCGCAGTGCTCGTATCGAGCATGCGCGTCGTAACTGCTCACCAGCTGTTGCTGAATAGCATCTGGGAATACGTTCAAATCAAGCTCCTCACTAGATCAATGGTCGGAGCTCTCTTCCGTCATGGTCGAGTTCTTGCGCTCCACTACACTGCGATCAGGGTGAATAGGCTTGACAGATCCTCGTCTTTGGCGCTCCTTGCTTGGTCCTACCCTGCGCTTCAATTTTTTGTCTATGTCTTGGGTCCTCTCCTATTGGTGGGTTCCTTGAGTGGTTTATCTGAGTGAGTTCCTTTGGTTATTGAATACAAACCTCAATTTATGGTCACTCGGTGAGTGTGTCATTTCTCGTGCACTTGTGCCCAATCAGGCTTTCAGCTTTCTTAAGTGTACTTCAAGTGCGAAACTTCGATGTAAGTGCCGCAAGCAATTCCTCAGCGTCTTACACACTCTCGCTTGTTTCGGCCTGATAAGCTTCATTGCTTAGGTCCTGGCCGTTCTAGCGGGTTCTAGGGTCTGCGCTGCTTCTTGCCGTTCACTAGGGGGTCGATCACAGGTCCTCCGATTGGATTTTCGTTCTCAACATGTTAGGTCGCTGGGGAGTGCTCCAGCATTGTCCCCCCTATCCCTTGGTCTTGACTCCTACGTCGAGAACTGCCTACAAGGCGTTCGCCATGTTGTTCTAGAGCGGGTTGCGCTTCCAATCGATCATGGGGGTCAATTTTTGATGTTTTTCCCTTTTTTTTTTAAATAAAAATACAACCTAAGGTGTGTCTGACTCTGGGAATCGGACGTCCGATTTACCAGTGGTCCGATTCTAGTGGTCCGATTTACCAGTGGTCCGATTCTAGGAATCAAACCAGGTGGGTCCGAGTTTGAGCGTTCGAGTCTCAGAATTGGACGAGGTTGAGTGTTTGATTTTTGAAAATCAAACAAGTGGTCCGATTGGACCAGGCGTGTGGTCTGATGACGTGTCCTAATTCGTGAGTCCGATTTCCTCGATCGGACGATTGGGCTAAAAGTCCGATCGGACGGGTTGGTCTGAGTGTCCGAGTGTCCGAGTCCGAGTGGTCCGAGTCCGAGCGGTCCGAGTGCCCAGATCAAACGGGTTGGTCCGATCGAACGGTTGTCCGAACGTCCGATTCTCAAAATCGGACACTGAATCGGGTGTCCGATTCCGCCGACCCAAACACACTTTCGAGCATAAATTCGTCCAAAATCTTAAGATATCGATTATTATAAACTACAAGATTCACCAGGAATGATGTTGGAGTGATGGGGGAGAGATCTATATACCTGGGGATCGCCGATAGCAACGTCACTCCTTGCCCTGATCGATCGAACGGGTCGCCCAAGCTCTCTCTCTCTCTCTCTCTCTCTCTCTCTCAGAGCTGGTTGCAAATGAGGATTCCCTTGCCCTTCAAGAACTTATAACCCTACTAGACATTACCCCGATGTTACCGATCACTCTCCTTGCGATTCCTACACATTCAAATGTGCATTTCCTCCATTTTCCCCCTGTTTTCCCCGATTTCCTCCCTGTTTTACAGCAGCAAACCCTATGCCTCTCGGGTGCAATTTCCTACTGTTAACCTACTCTAAAAGCAACACAAATCGAAAGCAAAAAACTAAACTAATTTCTCCATGTTTTCCAATCATCAAACAACTAGAATATCCCAAAATACTTACATGTTTTGAAGATCAAAAACACCCAAACTTCCTACCTATCTCAAGCTCCGTTTCGGGGATGAATACCCTACTTCGATGCTCAATATGAAGCGCGCAAGTACTCAAGCTTGAATCCGTTGGTCCCGACAACGGAACCAAAATGTGGGAGCTTTCACTCAACTGCCAAGACCCATGGACCGCTTATTGTTTCAAGCGTTCCAAGCGAGCTCTAATGGCTATCTCTCACCTAGCCGACGCGCGTCGATCCTACGAGTGTAGTGAGCTTACCTTGATACTTGATTGAGTACCCTCCTCTCTCTTGCACTCCGATAGCTCCATGATTCTTGATGCTAGCTCAAGCATCCTCAAGCCTCCTCCATCTCCAAGCTCCATCCTCCATAGCCGCGCGCGCAAGAGAAGAGAAGAGAAGAGAAAAGAAGAAGAGAAGAGGAGATGGTGAAGAGCTTCACCCTCTTGATCCCTCACTCCCACACACACTCAATCCCTCACACTCTCACACTCCCTCTCTCAAGAGCACACAGAAGCAAGAAGGAGAGAAGAAGAGAGGAAGAAGAAGACTCTTTTTGCCACACACCAAAGAATAAGCTTCTCATTCACTTTTCAACTTTATATACAAAGCCCCAAATCCTTTTTGGGCGGTCATCCCCTTTTCCCTTTTTACATGGCCGGCCTAGCCTAGGCCCTTTTTCCCATTTCCCACCATTCTAATTTATCCTATTCCCAACTAATGCGTACACTTTGCACAGGAGCGAGTCTGGCGCTCTTTTACAAGGATTCGGGGGCACTTCCACATTTTAATGGTGTGCCCTTTTACTCTTTTGTTGTCTCGAGGCAACACCGAGACTTTCTGAGGGTCATGCCTGAACATTTAAATTTTTCAGGGTCCGGTTACTGGTCAAGGCGTCTTTTTCTACTTTTATCCTGCGCCTTTTTTGCTATTTCCTTAGTTTTTCCATTTTCCGCTCCTCTGTGCTACGGGAAACCCGGTAACAAGATGCTAGGCATCCTCCTTTGGATGATGCTATCATGGGTCCATGCCATTGACAGATCCAATAGTTACATGCTAAAGTGTTACAACACATTGCTGATAATCCCTTCTTTACTAAGGAGTTCTTCCAAAATTTTAAATTTCATTGTTCTATTTATCCTGATCTTATTTCCTATTCCCTCATTGCTTTTCACCTTCCTTCTTATATTCATCTTCTTACTACTAATCCTAATTCCATTCCTATTTTATCTTTTACCCTTGCTTTATCTCCTCATATTCTAGTTTTTGCTTCATGCCCTTTTATTACTGATCCTACTACCTCTTTTCCTCCTATAGATCATTCTCTTGTTGTTCCTCCTATTCATTCCACCTTTTGTTCAAAATCACTTAGAGCCTTTTTAGTATTATTTCCTCCATTTTCAACATCATTATCCTTACACTTTCTCTCTTTCTATGATTTGTCATATCCACCTCTTCAATGTCCTACCCTCATTCTTATTTTACCTCCTATGGAATATATCAATCTTCCACCTCAGTATGTATTTGACACTCTTGGATTTGAATATGACATCCTTCATCGACGATAGTAAACTTTACATGATTCTGTGTGTGACAAGACTTGTATTTAATTGGTCTCTCATTCTTGGCTCCTGGGAGACTTCCTCAGCGTGTTTGAACTCTTATCTTCAATTTTCTTGCGTGTCTGCTTAGTCTAAGGATACTTATGTACGTCTTGCTACACATTTTTGTTTGTATCTTGCCTTCATGCATCAACAGTCCAATACGAACACTTGAAAGACATTCCACATTTGACAATAAATCCTAATGAGGACGTGATCTATTGCTCAGATGGATGTGCTATACTACTTTGCACAAGCTTTTCCTACTAGATTTATTATCTTGTTAGAAAGGATGTGTTGTTTGTATTTATTCTAAAACGTGCCCATACACTTTGTAGATGAGAGTAAAGCCTTAGAACGTCTCAAACTTAGCATGAAGTTTAAGAATAAATTTATCCATACTACATAGTAGTAGTGAAGTTTTTTGTTGTATTATCTTTTTAATGAAAATTCTCATTCTTTTTAGCTCTCCATTTTTAGGGACTGGTGCCATTCAGACTACATTTTATTGTGTATTTGTAAGTTCTATATTCTATGTTCTATTATGTGTGTGGTGTGTGTATTATCTTTGTCACGTGGAGACGATGAAGTTGTTATTGAAGAAGATTGAAGAGATGAAGCTTATCAAAGCTGGTTGGAGGTTGAAGTTGAAGATTTTTTGGATGATTATGTGCTGCAATGCCACAAAATCTTATATCCTTACTAAGTTTTTTGGTTATAGTTTGAAAACTAAGAATTGATCTATACTTTAAGGTGTTTTCTTTTCATCCATTTGTTTGATAGATCCATGTTATTTTGAAGATTGATGAGGTTGAGGTTGTTTGTGAATGCTGATTGATTGATGATGAAGATAAAGTGATGAGCTAGTATTTTGAGATTTTATTCTCTTTTTCTAAGGTAGTGTGAGGATGCTTCCTCATTAAGTGTAGGGATATGTTGAAGGCTGAACTTGGGTTGATTTTTGTTGTTTTTGTGAGTTGAATGGTTGATTTTGAGGAGTCATCGATTGATTTTTTTAAATATGGAAGTGTTTTGGAATGCATTGGGATGGGCTGAGTATGTTTGAGAAGCTCATGATGGTTTTTGGTTGAAATATGATATGCTATTAGGTCTTGTGATGAGTTTGTTTGGTTTTGATAGGGTCTATTTTGCCTCCGTTTTGATCTATTTTCTTTTTATTTTGAGGTTGGGATTGTAAATGAATAGTTTGAGGATTTATTGAGAGCATTTTGAATGGTTTTGGATGGTTTGAAGTGGTTTTGGTTTGAGTTGTATGGTTTTTATACCTTCTATTGATCCTCTATAGTGTTTTGTGTGGAGCCTCTGTCTCTATTCTATAAGCCACTATTTGCTTCTGTGAATGTTCTTATTTATGGATGGATGTTTATCTTGGAAAACATGTTACAATATTGAAAGGATAAGAATATAAGATCAAAATATCTCGAAGAAGTAGAAGAAGTAGCTGAAGAAGACTTGAAGTGAAGACTACAATGATAGTGATAGTAGAAAGCTCTTAAGGGACACCGTAGTGGCTCTGGTGACTCTTCATATTAGGTATACCTCTTGGGAGGGGTATCCATGACTAAGCGAGATTTATTGAGGATTATTGATTGTAATTCTAATGTACTATTGAGTGAGGATATGTGAGAGAGAGATCAAGTATGAGAGATAGTCATTTCTATGTTGAAAAACATTATATCTACATAAGAGATTGAGAGGAGAATATGAAGACATTGAAGATGAAAACTATGTGATGAAATTCCATTCAAAGTGGAGTATTCTTTTGTATTTTTGTGGTTCTTTGATGGAATCTAAGAATAATATGAAGAATGTGACCAATTCTGTTAAAGACAAAGCCGTGGAGATTCTTTCTATGATGACGCTTGAAGATTTATTGCTTGGTGTTAATTTTCATGTTGTGGTTACATAAAGGATGAAAACAAGCTTGTTGATGAATACAAGATAAGTTTTATTACAGTAAGATCCCCGTTTCCTTGGTGTTCTCTTGAGAGCTCCAGTATCGTTGCTTATCTTGGGTACATATGTGTCCAAGTATGAAGGGAGCGTTCAAGGTGAAAGCGTCTACAATTGCAAATATATCAAAGTAGTAGAAGGGTAAAGTTTTAGCTCCTAGACAAAGAAAGGTTGATTCTTACCTTGTAACACAGGCATTGGTATAACATGTATTCATGCAAAAGCAAACACATATTGCACCCACTATACCCATTGAATAATTTATTGCAAAAAATAAGTCTTTGCAATACATTGAGAATGAGTAATTTCATGATATCTATAAAAATAATTGTCTTGTATTTTCAAAAGTATACCCTTTGGATTGTTGTGAGTGGCAAAATGTCGAGAGTTTCACAAGTTCTTTTAAGTGTTACCACCTTCAAATTGGTATGCTGCTCTTTTAAGTGTTACCACCTTGAAATCCAAGCTCAAGGTACTATTCCCAGTGGAAACTGCATGGCTCCATGTACTTTAGTTGTAGAGTCTCCTTAAAATTCAAAACTCCACAAGTTGTAATATCCAACACTTGTAAACTTTTGGAATTTTTTGGCTAATGGAATATTATCTCTTTACAAAAGCATACACTTATAATATTTTATTTTTAATTTTAAAAATTATTCCATATTTATGTAATTATATTCAAAACTATTCGAACATGTGTATGTGTAAATGTACTTTAACTTTTGAGATAAGAAGCATGTGCCCAACTACACATCGGGTGCAATAAACGCCTTTGAACACATGTACAAAATTTTTAATCGAGATAAGATGCACATATCCAAGCATCTACTTGGGGACGGGGAGAATCTGCCTCCCTTTCTACCATATTTGATAGAGTGTGTGTGTATTATTGTAATTTACAATGAAATTTTTGAACATATATAATATCACTTTATTAACATCTGACATACATGCATACATCTATCCAATGGGGGGGGGGGCTCCTTCTAGGTCATAGTTGATACAACGTATAATTGTCACATCAATACGTTTACATATGCTTGTGAAATTTACAAGTACTTTAAGTAAAGTATAACTAACTATCCTATGTAGACACTCTTTTAATGGTTTAAAACTTAGGGGTTTGAGGTGGACTACTTTAGTTCTTGTTTCATTGTTTCATTTCACACATTCTCTCTTCATCTCTTTACCTCCACCACATTACTCCTCCTTGTTGCTGTGATGGATTCTTATGTACACTTTGACACATGGATCCATGAGACTCTCTTTTCTAACCAGGGTGATAATATCTTTGAGGTATTCTAAAAAAAATTCAACCTTGAATGCGTGCTATCATTGCTGGATCCTCCTCTTCATGTCTTGGAAGACTTTGTCATTGTCATTACCACCTATACATACTTCATCAAGGGATCTGACATGATTTGGGTGCCTATGGAATAGCTCATAGTATTTCAAGTAGGAAAGAACCACCAAAAAGTGGTGAATAATTGTTTGGCCCATGTGGATCCTTTGCACAAAGTATGCATTATTCCCACTTGCAATGCACTAGGTACAATACCATTGGAGCTCATGGAGTGTGATTGTGCATTGGCCATTTATCTCCTTGTGTTGGATACACCCATTGAGGAGGAGAGCAATGAAGATATAACTCTGCATGTTGTTGCTTTCACATACAAGGGAGAAGAGTCAATTAAAGATCCAATAAATGTTCAAGAGGAACGTCAAGTGGTGGTGGAGCAAGGGTCATCTCTCACGGTGCCATCCTCTTCAGAAGAGCTACAAGTCAACAAATCCAACCTCTCCTCCTTGACACCCATTGAAGTAGATGGTGTGTAGTACTTACTTCTATCAGATGTGGTGCAATACTTAGAAATGAAAGAAGAAGAGTTGTTCTTCGTCCTAGTCTTAGGGATTCAATGGAAGACCTCATCGATTGTGATTACATGGATGTGCACCAACAATGGTAGAGGCTAGAAGATATGATAGCATAAGCTTAGAGCCATCATAGTAGCATAGGGGCATATTGCCTTGGTTAAATAGTTTACACTGTGTCAAATGGCGAGTTTAAAGTACTACAATGGGATTTGTTTGGACCAAAGCCCCAACTTTCTACCAAGGAGTTTGTGGATCCCTCTATCTAGAGTGGTGCCTCATTGATATACAAGGAAACAAAGATACAATATGATCTAGAAAATGTGAGATTTCTAACTATCATACATTTTTATATGACAAAATTTGACCATAGGGTGCATCGGGTCCCTCCAAGTTCATCGGTGAAATCTTGGCAAAAAATGATGCATGCAACTACTATGTCTGAAGTCTGGCATTTGGGGCCACTTTCCTAGTAGATGCTTGTAATGAAAGCAATCAACCATGGAATGAAATCTAACTGAAATTGAAAATTAACTAAGCTACAACAAAGAATTAACAAATCTATTGCACCAAGACATCCTCATCATGTATTAATGGTTGGAGATTCAAGAATACATGACGGCCATGGCTGAGTGCTTCATAGGCTAGGAAGAAGCTAACTCCAAGAAAATGGTAAAGCCAAGATTATTGAATGATCAAAAGATGTCTTGCCTTTGGCCTCTAGTCCCTTTTATTCTAACCCTCTTCCAAACTTAAGGGCTGTTCACACATGTACATATAGGCTAAAGCTAAATTTACAAAGGCTGGAATTAATCCAAGGTGCAAATATTAATGTTGTATTTTTTTCCTTCATGACAAACCATCCCTTCCTGAAGATGGTTTTGTCCTCAAAACCAAGAAGTAAGGGCCTATATCCAAGTCAAGAATAATAGTAATCATGCCCATTCATCTTCCAAATGATAAGAAAGCACTGTCCATGAAAAGAAGACCTTTTGCATACCAAACTGTGAGAAAACTGGCTGCTGTCCAAACAGGGCTGATTCACTAAAACTGCCATAACTTTTGATATATTGGTCCAAATATGGCGTACGAGGTGTGGAAACGAAGTATACACTCCCAAGCATCACCCCATAATATTAGAATCAAATTTTGATGAAGTCAGGACAGTTTTATTGTCTGCAGAAATTTCATACAGCAAGCTGTCTCTGCACAGTCACTGCATACTGCATCATATATCATCCTGTAGTAGCCAAGGAAAGTTATTGACATAAGTGGATGGTTGCCAAGAAGACTCTTCAATGGGCAAATTCTTCCACTTAATAAGATACTCAATGAGAGTACGATTTCTGAGAACTTTCTCTCTCTTTCCAATAATGCTTTCAGGTTCATATATGATCAGTCCTGCCTCATCCAATGGTGGTAACTCTTCCAATACTTGTACATCGGGCCCAACATACTTCTTCAGCTGTGAAATATGGAATACATCATGTATTCTAGTGGAGGATGGTAGCTGAAGTTTATAAGCAAGCTCTCCAATTTTGTCTAGAATCAAATATGGTCCATAAAACCTATGAGCAAGCTTGTTATTCCCACCCTTTAGTGAAGCATAATGCGTCTTGGGCACTTTGAGAAATACCCAATCTCCAACCTTGAAGTCTAAATGTCTTCTTTTCTCATCAGCATAGACCTTCATTACGTCTTGTGCTTTCCTTATGCTGTCCTTGCATTGCCTCATGAGCAACTCCATTCTTTCCAACTCTTCCTTTGCTTGTGGGTTGATGTCTTCATGAAATAAAACTGATGGAAGTTGAACTTTATACCCATAAAGAGCTTCAAACGGAGACATCCCAATGCTCATGTGATGCGTGTTATTATAGCAAAATTCAGCAAGGTGGATCCAACGATCCCATGAAGCTTGTGTGTCATGACAATAATGCCTAAGGTACACTTCCACCCAATGATTGACTCTCTCCGTTTGCCCATCAGTCTGAGGATGATAGGCCGTGCTAGGAGTGAGGAAAGTACCCATAGAAGAGAATAGACTTTTCCAAAAGTTGCCCATAAACTTCGAATCACGGTCTGATACTATTCTCATAGGCATACCATGTAGTTTGAACACACCTTCCATAAATTGCTCGGCGACTTGTCTTGCTGAATATTGGACTTTAGTTGGAATAAAGTGGGCTGATTTGGTCAATCTATCAACTACCACATAGATACTATTCCATCCATGACTGGTAGTAGGCAATCCCGTTATGAAGTCCATGGAAATATCTGTCCATTTGCCCGTAGGTATAGGTAAAGGCTGAAGTAAGCCAGCTGGTAATAGAGTGGAATCCTTATTTTGCTGACACTCCAAGCATTGAGATACATACTCTTTAACATCTTTCCATAGACCTTTCCAATAAAAACTTTGATGAACTCTATCAAACGTCTTGAAAAGGCCCAAGTGACCAGCCATTGGCGATGAATGCATCTCTTGAAGCACCTTCAACTTGAATTTACTGCTGGGAATCAAGTACACTTTACCTTTAAACCATAAGAGGCCATTATGCACTTTAAAATTTGGAAATTCAGCATCACACCCTTGCTGTAATTTCTGTAAAATATGGGCAGCATGCTCATCAAGCACATATTCCTCTTGAATGTCTTCAATCCACTCCTTATAGATGGTAGACACAGTAGATAGACTGCATGCCCACATTCTTGATAACGCATCAGCCACCACATTATCCTTGCCAGCCATGTATGATATTTCAAAATCATATGATTGCAAAGTAGCCAACCATCTCTTTTGCTTGGGAGAAAGATTGGGCTGCGAGAGAAAATATCTCAAGACCCTATGATCGCTTTTGACTTTGAAGTGTGTCCCATAGAGGTAGTGGTGCCATTTCTTGATTGCATGTAAAATAGCAAGCATCTCCTGCTCATAAACATGCATCTCTCTCTCTTTGTCATCAAATTTTCTGCTCTCAAATGCAATGACACCATGCTCCTGTACCAAAACTGCTCCCAAACCTCTACCACTGGCATCTGCATAAATGGTAAAAGTCTTGGAGAAATCAGGGCAAACTAGTATGGGTGCTGAAACAAGCAATTCTTTCAGCTCATTAAAGCTCTTGTCCGCGATCTCATCCCAAAAGAAGGCCTCCTTTTTCAGCCGATCGGTAAGAGGAGCTGCAATATGAGCATAGTTTTTCATAAACCGTCGGTAAAAGGATGACAAACCAAGGAACCCTCTTAATGAAGTGGCATTGGTTGGTGTAGGCCATTCTTTGACGCACTGAACCTTCTTAGGATCCACTTTGATTCCATCTTCTCCCACTATATGACCCAAGTACTCCACTTCCTTTGTCATAAAAGAGCATTTAGTGGCCTTGGCAAACAGTTTGTGTATCCTCAATATGTCAAAGACCTCTTTTACATGCTGCAAATGGTCTTCTTTATTCTTGCTATAGATCAAAATGTCATCAAAGAATACCAAAACTGTTTTAAAGAGCAATGGCTGAAGTATCTTATTCATGAGAGACTGGAATGTGGCTGGAGCATTTGACAACCCAAAAGGCATAACCATAAACTGATAAAGACCCCTCTCCGTCCTGAAGGCTGTTTTGAATTCATCCCCTTCCTTCATGCGTATTTGATGATATCCCGATCTCAAGTCAATTTTTGAAAACACCTTGGCATCCTTCAATTCATCTAAGAGATCATCTATTCTAGGTATGGGATACCTATTCTTGATAGTGACCTTGTTGAGATCGCGGTAATCAATGCACATTCGAAAGGAGCCATCTTTGTTCTTCACAAGAAGGACTGGAGAAGCAAAAGGTGATTGGCTTGCCTTAATGAGACCCATTTCCAAAAGCTCTTTGACTTGGCGTTCTACCTCTTCTCTTTCCACTTTGGAAAGGCGATATGGTGGTTTGTTGATGGGCTTTGTATTGGGCAGCAAGTCAATGGGATGATCCACTTCTCTTTTGGGAGGAAGAGAGATAGGTGGCTGGAAAATATCATCATATTCTTTCAGCAAATTACAAAGACATGGGTCCATATTGTTGGTAGGAGAAGAGGGCTGATCCTCTTCAATCTTGGAAAGAAGAATGGTGAACATACATGCCTTTGCATTTATCTCTTTCTTAACCTTCTTGGGACTGATCATCTCCATTCTTTTCTTTTCAGCTCCATGTAGTGTTACTTGTTGTCCACCCCATTTAAACTCCATTTCCATGTTGTTGAGATCCATGGTAAATCTGCCCAAAGATTTCAGCCAGTTGCAGCCAAGTATTATATCAATGGGACCCATTTCTAATGCAATTAGACTCACTGATGTAGTGCACAATGGAGAAAAGGTGATAGGTACATTTGGACAGCATTGATTGCTCATCTCAAAATTTCCATTTGCCACTTGGATTTTGAGTGATGTAGGCATTTCATGCGTATTCAATTTCAGCCCATTGAGTGACTTAGCATTAATGAAGCTATGTGTACTTCCCGTATCTATGAGTATATGAGCGGTCCTTCCCTTGATTTGACCTTTAAGGCGTAGGGTATTATCCCCTCTTGAACCACTCCATGCATCACTTGATATGGCACATAGCGATGGATGTAAATCAGTCCATGAATCATCCAAATAATGACCACCCGGGTCGAAAGGAAACCCATCCATCGGATCATAGAACTCTTCATGGACATTCTCTTCATTTCCATGCGCCTCTTCTTGAGTTGTTGTGACATCAAGCTGAGCCAAGCTTCCTTCAATAGATTCACCATCGGAATCATCCTCGATGATCATGCTAATCTTCATATTTTTGGCCTTGCATTTGGACTTATGATCGGGTGACCATTTCTCTCCACATTTGTAGCATAGACCTTTAGCATACATATCTTTGAGCTTATCATTCGATACATGTTTGCCTTGAGTAGGGACTGAAGTTTTGGCATTTATATCAGTCCTCTTTCCATCAAATCTATTTTCAGCATTAGGTCTGAAATTACTGCTTTGTTTTGACCCAAACACAGTAGGAAAAGTGGGTATCTTGCTGTAGGTATTGCTGTAAGTATTTGATGGCTTCCCAATATGCTGAAAATCAGTTTTAGCATGCCCATAATGGCCTGATGTCCTTGAGAACTGCGTAGGCTGAAAAGAATGCCCTGTTTTTGGCTGAAAACCCTTGTATTTCTGCCCATAACGTTCAGCCAATTGAATGGCAGCTTGTAGGGATGTAGGATTCATGGCTCCAACTTCAGAAGAAAGAATAGGTTCCAAACCAAATATGTATTTATTCAACTTGGCACTATCGGAGACCCCATGAACATACATCGAGAGGTTCAAAAACTGATTTGAGTACTCTCTAACCGAGAGACCACGTTGCTCAAGAGCATACCACTTTTTCTCTAACCTCTCTTTTTCAATAGGGGAAACAAAGACTTCAATCATAGCATTTTTCAATGCATCCCAAGACAAGAAGTCATGTCCCATCCTCGCCATATATCTCCACCAAGTGTGAGCATAGCCTTCTAGATGAAGGGCTGCGAATTTTACTTTGGCATTCTCGGGCCTTGGGTAAAGAGAAAAATACATCTCTAACTTGTCAAACCACTCCTCCAACTCCGTGGGTGAAGGATTCTCTCCCTTGAAGTTTGAGATAATTATTTTCTCCTTGTACTCTCTCTCGTATTGAGGAGGTTGTCCATTAGGGTGCTGCTGCCCACTATGGTTTTGTGGCCCAAAAGAATTGCCAAAAGGTCCTTGCCTAGGATATTCATTATTTCCATGCCCTTGTGCATAAGGAGTTTGCTGTCCATAATGCATACCATGACTTTGTGGCTGGAAACCATGTCCTTGAGGATGAAAGTATGTATTGCTCACATTGGGGGGTTGTCCATGCATTGGTGAATTGAAAGGTGGTTGCTGCCCATTATTTTGCTGATTCCAACCATGATTTGACATGGGACTTGGCCTATTGGCCTGCACTTGAGGAGAGAAATTTTGTTGTGGCTGTCCAAAAGCATTTGGGGCTGAATTCACATGTCCATGTGGCTGCCCATAAGAGTTTGGGGTTGAATTAATATGGACTTGCTCATAACCACCAACATTTGCTTGAGGGTAAAATTGCTTGTAGAAAGAGTTGCATCCATGGATGTCTTCATCATGCTTTGAATTTGTTTGCACTCTTTCTTGAAAATCCTGCCCATGTGGCTGAAAGTGACCCTTTTGTTGATGGAATTGTGGCTGAAGTGAAGTGGGATGAGCAAAATCCTTAGCTTTAGATGATTCTCCAACTTCAAATTGACCTACCACCTTAGGATTAAGTGGTTTAGGTGGTTCTTCAGCCCTATGCGGGTGTGGGATATTAAGACCAGCTGTAGGCAACATTTTCTCACCAAGAAGTGCTACAAGCTTGTCAATACCCAACCTCATACCCTCGAAACCTGATTTCATATCCTTTATGTCATTTGACAATTGCTGAAAACTGTTTGAATTCATTGAGATATGAGACGTCTCTATGGGTTGATTGGTAGGGGAGTGAGTGGAGCTTGCATCGACCTCATCGTTCTCATAATGCATTCGATAAATGGCATCTTGAGAAGTGTCATGATGTTCACCCCTTTCCTGTTGATGTTCATCCCTATCCTGCTGATATTCCCTCAATTCTTCATTGATAGTATCCAAAACAGGGTCTCTCTTCTTATTTCTAGCCATGGGTTGATTTCTGTCCTGAATTTCTGTAGTAGAAAAACTTGATTATCTTTACTTCTAGAGCTCCAAATTACGAGGTCTCTGGCTCTGTTCAAAGCTTGAAGAGCCCTCTATCCAATGATCTATCAAATGCAGAAAATGGATGAGTACAGAAATTTCTGTAAGGGATTTTCTGTTGCTGTCTGAAAATTCCTGCAGGCAGTGAATACCCTGTTCTAGTCAATTAATGGCTTGTACCATCAATACCCAGCATGTATCCACTTCATAACCTTGTAGGAGAGTCTCATACGTCTGCCCATACTGAAAATGACCTCAGTAACCAGTAAAATGGTTGTCTGACTCAAAGTAGACTGCAATCTTTAATGAGGGTATGTATACATACTCTGTTCCAATCTTTCAGACTGAACCATAGTGTCTTTACCATAGGATGTATACATTTTACTGTAGCCATATGTCTTCATACATTTGCCATACCATACATTTGCCAATATCATAAGAACCACTGTCCATTCTCATGCTGTAGGCTGATTTCAAATGCCTTTGAGATTTGTACCTGCACCTAAACTTGAAAATACGTGGGATCCGAGACCCGAGGGGTTTGCAAAGTTCCCTCTCGGGCCGGGTTGCGCTCCCCCTTCAGGGTCCTCGTCGGTAGGGGAGGGTCACCTCACTATTGTCCTACCGACTCGCCCGGCATCCACTTTTTCCTCGTGGGCAAGTACATGGCAAGTGAATTCTAGCTTTAAAAATCAGTATGATATGCATGGAATAGGAAGGAAATACAATTGCCTTTCATTTGCCCTTTTTCATGATATGCAAGATTGAAATTGAAAAGGCTGAAATGTAAATGAGAAGTGGAGAGGTATTTACCTCAGCAGTGACTCACTGCTTACAAAGTTTTTCTCACTTACCAATTGGGTAATGATTTTCTTATGATCAAGAGGCAAAATAGGCAATCAATTTCATGTCAGGGTTAGGCAATGAAAGATTGAGTAATGAAGCTCAAGAAATTACTGATTTCAGTGAATGGAAATAGATGGGTAATGCTCATTCATTATGGAAGAGTTTGAGACATTTAGAGATGGCCATTTCAGTAAAATTGAAGAGGTTTAGTAAAGACAATGACTGAGATAACCTATAGGCTTCATGTAATGCATTAGGCTATGAATGAAAGCTTCATTTAATCCTCTTATTTCTCTTCAGCAATTGGAAATGAGATCAGCAACAATTGGATGTAAAGAGAAATTAAGAGTGATTAGAGTACCTCATTTGATTGATTGGAGAAGAGCATTGTTGATGGAATGACCTTCAATCCATAATGCTTGACATAGGTGGGCTGAGCTTGATAATCCAACTAAAATCAGTCCAAGAGATCTTCAATATTCAAGGATAATCCCTTCCTTGATAAGCTTCAGCTCCATTGATCCCATGAAAGCTCCATGACTCCATGAATGATCCAAATGAGGGTTGATGAAGACCAATTACCTTCTCTACTTGAAGTAGGTTGCAATAGGTAATAGAGAGGGCTTCAATGTGTCCAAGAGATCCCGAAATTTGAGAGGGAATGCCAAAATTTAATGGCATAAAAGCTTCATGCTGTCCATTGAACACCTAGACCTCCATTGGCTTCAATCTCTTCAATGTCGGTCCAATGTTGATGGATTCTTGAGGGGAAATGATTGAGGAAGCTTCAGAGATGCTTTGCCCACAAAAGCCCCATGAATTGCTTAAAAATTTTCAGGAATCTTTAATGCTGTCCCAAACTGTTATACATAGAGTTTGCAATCTCCATATCCAAGCTCCAACAAAGCTTCAAGCTTCAAGATCAATCAATGTTGGTACTAGGATGTATGTAGAAGCCTCAGGGAGTATAATAGAGCAAAAACCCTTTGATCTTGATGAAGAAATCTGAGAAATTTGAGTGCTGTCCAAAACTGTCATAAAACTCCATATCCAGGGTTTGAGAAGGCTCCCATCTTCCAAAAGGAGTGAAAGATCAAGTAGAAGATGATGTAGACTCATAGTTGCACTCCATTTGATCCTCTCATGAAGAGTACAAGCTCAGATTAGTTCACGTTTGCTGATCACAAAGGGGAGGGGGCTGTAAAAAACAGCGCAAACTGTTGCTGGACATACTCTTGCATCACGTGATGAAAATGTGGTAGACATAAGGCATGTATGTAATCCATAGGTAGCTTAAGACCCATACTACACTCTTGCATAAGCCATTTGAGGATTAGAGATCATGGGAAGAAGATCTGAGAAGAAATGTCCATGGCAGTTTGTATGGCAGCTTGAAGGAATGAGGAAAGGGAAGAAGAAACCCTTCCTTCTCAAAAGTAACCACAGTTAAAGTGTCCTGTAACCATTAGTTTGTACACTTACCCCAATTTTTGGCTCAAATCTTGATCACGTCTTGCTATTTTGGCTGGAGCCCTCCATTTCTTCCATTATTAATGCCAAGAATCACCATCTTCATCTCTGTTTGTAGCAGACTTTCACATGTAACTCCGGTTTGAATCCTCCATGTCCTGTCAAGTCCTGTCACTCAAAATTTTTAACTATGGTTTGCTCTCTCTAGCCTAGGAAACTGAATCTAGTACTTGAAAATGACTTCTGCAAGGATCTAAGCTATGGCTCTGATACCAATGTAATGAAAGCAATCAACCATGGAATGAAATCTAACTGAAATTGAAAATTAACTAAGCTACAACAAAGAATTAACAAATCTATTGCACCAAGACATCCTCATCATGTATTAATGGTTGGAGATTCAAGAATACATGACGGCCATGGCTGAGTGCTTCATAGGCTAGGAAGAAGCTAACTCCAAGAAAATGGTAAAGCCAAGATTATTGAATGATCAAAAGATGTCTTGCCTTTGGCCTCTAGTCCCTTTTATTCTAACCCTCTTCCAAACTTAAGGGCTGTTCACACATGTACATATAGGCTAAAGCTAAATTTACAAAGGCTGGAATTAATCCAAGGTGCAAATATTAATGTTGTATTTTTTTCCTTCATGACAATGCTAAACTTCAGATAGGATAGCTGCATGCATCATTTTTTACCAAGATCTCACTGATGGACTTTGGGAGACTTGATGCACCCAACAATCAAGTTTCATCATGTTTTGATAACTCTAAATTAGTTACTAATCATGTTTTTTTATTTTATTGTGTCATTCACGATATATTATTACTTGTTCAAGGCCCAAATATTCATGATTTTTTTCTCTCCTCGTGGTGAGCACTTCTTGTGGAAGACTTCCAGTAGGGAAAGAAGATGACGATAGGGGGAGCCGTAATAAAGAGGATGATAGGGAGCTACAGTGGGCTTCGACACTGGGACAGGGAGATGATGTGACAGAGGTGGAGCTATCAAGGTACAAGAAGTCAAAGAGAATTACGATTACGATGAGGGGAGGGGCACACATGTGCCATCTCCAACCCCCCACTACCCCTTCCTGTGAGGCCAAGATGATGACGATCACAATGGTCGTGGCCTCTTGATCACGATGCCTTCTCCCCCCCCCCCCCCCAAATAATACCCTTCCCCCTATAAAACCCCCCCCTTAAGAAGGACATGCTATTTTTCTTTTTTCCCTATGTTGTCAAACTTGAAAGAGAGAGGGAGAGAGAAAGAGAGAGAGAGAGAGAGGGAGAGGGAAGGGAAACTTAGAGAGAAAGGAGAGAGAGAGAGAGAGAGAGAGAGAGAGAGAAGAGGCTCAAGAGCAATTCCTTCCTAGGGTGAAGGCTCGATTACCCTCTCTCCCCATCGCCACTTCCTGAGATCTCTCCATCGACTATCTCTAGTTAAAGAGATCCTGAAAGTCAAGACAAGGTGTAGGGAACTCTGGCACCGAGAGGAGTGAAGGTCATATTCCAAGCTCTGTAATGGCCCCAAAGCGCAAACTCTTGCAAGTAACCGAAAAGGACATGACTATGGAAGGAGGATCATGAAAGATGCCACCATCAACACGAATGGGTTATTGAGCATAAACGCTAATTAGACACTCCAAAACCATGTACCACTACCGTGTCTAGTACTTTGAACTGAACATTTAAGCATGGACATCATTAGGAAGAATTCATACTTTGCATCGCGTAAATTGCATAACTCGAAAAGTTGTTGAAAAGGCCTAATAATCATGATTTGCCACAAATAGATTAAGCATCTATGGGTTGTTGTAGTATTAAACCAACTATTAGGTTCAAACTTTTGCAAATGTATCATAGATTTCTAATGTACATGAATATTCCGTGTAGGTCAATTGCATCCTGTAGACCATTAGAGTGAATTAACTCGCACTTACAATGAACTCTTGTACACTCACACTTAAATACTTAGGTCGCGCTTTATGATTTGCATAAATGCACTAGAAGGAATTTGCATGAATAGGAATCTCGCATCGTATCATCAACTTAGGAAAGACTTGCATCTAGATTTTCATGGCATCATGGACAGTTCAGTTGTAGTACATAATAGGGATTCATCTTAAAAGATAGATTTAAGACGCGCATGTGAATTGCTAAACTAAATTGCAAGAGATAGTCTAGTAAATGAAATCCTATATGATAAATAAGGCTAGTGTTTAATTCGACTCAACTAGATTTTAATCATAAATAGGTCAAATTGTTATTACAACCATATTCATCAAGTAAAGATTCTCTTTGGTCTCTATCCCAATAACCAGCCACGATGAGTCCAAAACACTCTTGGAGATATCATTTTCAAAATATGATACATCTCGAAGCTAACACAAGAAAACTTGAATGTCGTATCCCCACAAGAAAAACAACCATTCGCCACGTTACATTCGATGCTTGCAACTATTTAAGGATTGTAAATGGGCTTAGTTTACTCTTGACTTGCGAGAGGAAGGAACAAAAGTTCCTGCTATCTTGAGGGAAGGAAACCCTAGGGTAAACTTAGAACCCCCATAAAATTCTAAGGTGGGAAAATGGTTACCAACTGACCAAATTGAAATCCTAGTTTGAATTATCGAAGACCTGGACCTTAAGACAAGAACCAAAAGTTAGCAACTTAAGAAAGCTACCATTCGAAAACTATCGGATATAAATCCAATAGCGTAATTTCTCGCTCTTATTACATAAGAGTGAGGTTGGGAATAGGGTATTCTCTATCCTTTGGAAGATAATGGAAAATTGATGCCAAGGCAAGAAAGACCCTGTTGAGTGTTGAAATGACTTGTTTTTTGGCTGATTTTTGTTGTTTTTGAGAGCTGAATGGTTGATTTTATGAGATGATTGATTGATTTGGAAGAGGATTGAGAGTGTTTTAGATGATATTGATTGTGTTTTGGAAGATCATGATGTTTGTTGGTGGTTCTGTGATGTTCTGATAGGTTCTGAATGGTTCTGTATACCTTCTGTTTTGTTTTGTTTTGGTCTGTTTTTGTTCTGATTGTCTTCTGTAAGGAGGGATGGAGTATTGATTGATGAAGAATGAGATATTGTGAAAGCTTATTGAATGGTTTGTGAGAGTTTGGAATGGGTTGAGTATAAGTTATGTGGTTTTGATGACCTTCTGTAACCTTCTGTAGGTCTTCTGTAGAGCTTCTGTTTCTGTTCTGTTTCTGTTCTGTTCTGTACTGTAACTGTTCTGGTACTGTTCTGTAGACTGTTCTGTAAGTGTTCTGTGGAATGTATGTGTGATTTTGGGAAAGTTTTCTAGCCTTGGAAAGAGGTGAATACAAGTGCAAAAGAGCTGAAAGAAGTGGAAGAAGTAGCTGCTGAAGACTCAAGTGAAGACTAGAGTGAAGTGACAGTAGTGAGCTGTGAAGAGACACTGTAGTGGCTCTGGTGACCTTTCATATCAGACATACCTCTTGGGAGGGGTATCCACGACCTAAGAGTGATTATTGAGGGTAATTTTGAGAGATTGTAGTGAGGATATGATGTATTATTGATGGAGTGTGAGAGAGAGAGTCAGAGATAGCCAATTCTACTGAAACAGAGTGATTGTATATGAGAGATTGAGAGAGAAGACTATGAAGATATTGAAGATGAATACTATGTGATGTATTTCCATTCAAAGATGGTGTACTTCTTTGTTTTCTTTGTTCTATTGATGGATTTTGTGAAGATGTTGAAGAATATGGTTGATTCTATTAAAAACCGTGGGAGATCTACATGATGCTGCATGAAGATTTGTTGTGCCTGGTGTTCTTTTCTTCATTGTGATCATATGAAATATGAAAAACAAGCTTGTTGATGTTACAAGATAGATTTTCTTGCAAGAGAATTCCCTTTTCCTTGGTGTTCCTCTCGGGGCTCCATGTTTTTGGTGCGCAGCCGGGGAAACTTGCCATCAACAAGCACCAAAAGAGGTTGAAAATGAAGGAAATGGCATTGCCAAGAAGAGAAGAATTCAATGGATGTTTGTAAAGTTCCTTCTTCCACTGAAGAGTTGGAATTTCTCATAATCAAAGCAACTTTCCATAAGAAGTTCATCCCACAATGGCGGAAACACATCACCATCATGATGCATGCTCTATGTGGTGGACAGTTTCCTCTTCCTATTGAAGCAACAGAAACTTGCATCTTGGTGGCAAACTGTTTGGGAACAAACTGAAGAGCAGAAACAGAGAGAATGAACATCTATGGAAGATTTGGCATTCATTGAGAAGTTTCCAGACAACATCAAGTGGGAGATTGTGAAGAAGCTTCAGGAGTCTTGGTCTGTAGAGGTTCACAGGGACAAGAAGGAAAAGAGTTGGAATTTGTTCGTAGACGCTCAACAGCAAGATACATGGGATGCTTGGTGTACTGATAATCTTCTGTTTGTTCAATTAGCAACCCACTGGAAGTTGGTAGACAGAGTGTTTTTCACAACATACACTATTGAAACCATCAGAAGCTGGCATTACTATGATGATGGCACCACCACAATGCTCAGACGTATGCATTTTGACACCTTCAGAACCGAATACCTTCCTCTGTGCAGTGGCATGAAAGCAGAATTCAGGGACGTTGAAAAGAAAGAAGTAGAAGAAATGTTGGCAAGAGAGTCCTCCAGAGACTGAAGCCTTCTGTTAACCCTCTGTGGAGCACTAACAACATAGTGGAGCCAACCCCCTGATGAATGATGCAATAAAAAGGCAAGCGTTAGAACGAGTCCAGAGGTACGTGAGAAGAGAGAAAGCAAGAATCAGAGCCGAGAGCGAGCTCGCAGCAGAAGCCGCCTTTGACGCCCTTGCGGAACTCTTTACAGAAGTCCCAATGGCACATCAAGCCCTTCCTCCTCCTGCTGGAGGTCCACTTCCAAGCCGGATCCGTCCTGGAAATATTGATGACAGGCCAGCGAATGTAGTCCCATTGCCAGTTTTTAAGGGAGAATACAATGAAGACCCCGATCTTCATGTAGCAGAGTTTATGGTAGCATGTGTGGCTAACAATGCCAGAACCCCAGAGCATTGGTTAGCAATATTCCCCGCCACTTTCAAGGGCGCGGCGTTTCAGTGGTATGAGAGACAAGCAGCAGGAACTTTTGGCACATGGGACGACCTGAAGTTGGCCTTCCTCACTAAATTCAGGCGTGAAGGTTTTGAAGAGCGGATGAGAGAGGAATTTATGAACCTAAGTCAGTCCTCTGGAGAAAGAGTGGAAGCCTATGTCTCACGAATGGAATCCATCCTCAAGAGGTGGACTAACCATAATTTAGATGATGGCATTCAGAAGGGAGTGTTTCTCAGAGGATTACAACCAGAAGTTCGTAAGTTTGTGGAGCTACAAAGACCTGCCACCCTGCAAGCTGCAACAGAAGGTGCAAGACTGTACGATGAAGTGGAAGCTAGATTAGCAATGAATACAGGAAGAGGAGTCCTACCTCCTCTGGTGCCAGGAATGATGTATCCACCAAATGCAGTCCCAGGGACTGTTCCCTATCCATACCAACAGATGCCCCCGGTCTCACAGTACAGTGCACCAAATCCACAGTGGCCACAATCCATGCCTCAAATGGTGGTTCCACCACAACAACCATGGTCTCAACCAATTTCCTCAATGCCAAATCAGCAGCAACAGTGGAATCCTACCAACTGGAGTCAACAGCCAACAGTTCAAACAGGAGCCCTGAATCAGAACCAGAACAGAGACCCCTCTGTACCAGCCCAACCAGTTTATGCAGTGATTACAGACACTCCTCAAAACCCTCCTACCAGTACGTCCGGAGGAGAAAGCTTGAAGGATTATTTATCCAACTCAGTTGCAAACATCAAAAAGGAGTTGATGGATGTGATTACAGAGCAACTACAGACGCTGAAAGTGAACACAGCGAGCATATCCAACGTTGCAGGAGCAGGAAGAGATGTGATGCGGTCAAATACTTGGTGTGGTAAGTGTCATCAAGCAGGCCATTTAGCCACTGAATGTACGCGGAAACCAACCATCCCTGGAGCCTTCTGTTCCTACTGTTTGCGGAAGAACCATACAGAGGACATTTGCTCTCTGAAGGAGATGCATGATAGGAGAAGAAAGGAAGAAGACGCAAGATTCAACTTGCTGGAATCCAAAATGACAACACAAGATATTGGACCCAAGCCTAGAGAGTTTGGTCCTAATTTCGGACCCAGAAGATTTCCTTCCCAAAGTTACAGAGGCAGACAGTCTGGCGGTGGTCAAAGATCAGAAGTGGAGTGTTACAAATGCGGAGAAAAGGGACACATCTCACCAAATTGTCCAAATCCTCGAAGGTCAGTGGATTACAAGCCCTTATGCAGTCGATGCAAAGGAGAAGGCCACACTGCAAAAGACTGTCCAAGCCCAGCCCCAGTGAAAAACAGTGCTACTGATAGTCCAGCCAAGGCCCAAGAGCCTACCTCCAATTTAGTGGAATTGGAAGTTGCTGCCATCACGCGTGCAAAGCAGAAGGAACCACCTATCCAGAAAGAAAATAACCCTCCTGCCAGAACAGTAAAGTTCAATCTTCCACCAGAAGAACAGAACAGAACAGAGCCTAACAGTGCCGTACAGAGCACTACAGTGCCACAGAGAGTTACAGAGACAGGACCAGAGGTCCAGGATACAGAAGAGGAGGAAGTGCCAGAAGTGGCAGAAGAAGTTTCTGTAATGCCTCTGTTGGAAGAAAGAGGGAAAATGAAAATGGGTGTTGCCCCATTTCCTAACCGGTTAGAGAAGCCAGTGGATCCTATTAAGGAATACGATCTAGTTAGAGATCTAGATACCTTTAAACCAAACCTCACATTCCGACAATTATTGATGCTGTCTCCCAGTTGCCGGAAAAGATTCAAAAGTATACTGACGAAAAGACGTGGTTTAAGGATTGCTCCCTCAACAGTGACAAAGTCCAACAAGGCTCCAGAGCCTGTAAAAGAAGTGGATGTGGCTAATGCTTTTTTAGATCCGGGTACCCCAGAGACTGGCGTGTGGATAGAAGGCTGCTTCATTGCAAATGCACTGATTGATGGTGGTTCATCAGTGAACATTATGACGGATGTGACGATGAAGGATCTAGGCCTACAAGGTGTGCAACCAACCCAATGGCTCATCAGACTGGCGGATCAGAGTAGAATCAAGCCTTTGGGCATTCTTCCATATGTGAAGACTACAATGGCTGGAAAAGATTATTGGCTAACCTATCTGGTGGTGAAGCCAAACTCTTATGGTACATCCTATCCTCTGTTACTAGGCAGACCATGGCTTTTTGAAGCCAGAGCAAGGACAGATTGGTTCAAAGGAACCTTGACCTTGGGTAGAGGACCCAACAAAGTGGTGCTGAAATTGTATGGTTCTCAAAAAGGACATGGATCCACCTCCTTGGAATTATCTTTTGATTCCCCTAAAGAGGCTACAGATGGAACATCAGCAGATGAAGATGCTGTCAAACAGATCCTTCCTAAGAAAACAGTGGCACATTCCTTAACAGTGGATACAGTAAGCCGACTTCCAAAAGATGCAAAGCCATTATCAATGGGTGAATACTTCCTGCCTGAACCAGGAATGACTTCTGAAATCACTTCTGACAGTGAGATAGAAGCATGGATGTACTGCTCTCCCTGTTACATGGCCACAACAGAAGCAGAAGCAGAGCCAGAGACAGAGGCAGGAGAGGAACCAGAGAATCTGTTCTTCTGTTACAGAGCTCCTACAGAGACAGAAGCAGAAGCAGAAGCAGCAACAGGAACAGAAGCAGAAGCAGAAGCAGAAGCAGAGACAGAGACAGAAGAGGATGAATTATGATATGGACGAAGAAGATTATGAAAGTAGAATGGAAGGGTCTATCCCACCTGAAGAGGATACATTTGAAGAAGAAGTTCCAGAAGCATCAGAAGCCGACGAGCTCATGCTATGGGACAGAATGGCAATGGTACCATTTGGTCTAGTAAATGGATCATCTTATATGCAAAACCTTTATAAGAAATGGATTAAGAAGAGCAAGCCGTCTTTCAGCAGTGGCTCATGTCGTCCTAACCTATCCTTGCCAAAGAAAGATGATGATGATGCACCGTGCCAACAAGCACCAGTCCCACCAACCCAACAAGCATCAGAGGGTCCCTGTTATGTGACGTTCCTGGATGTGTCATTATCAGAAGATGAGTCTTCAAGCCACGAGGTAATCAATTTTGAAACCAAACCCGAAATGGCACTTATCCCATTCCAACATCTTAAGGAGCAACCTAAGTCTCCACCAAAAGAAGAAATTGGTTCTAGTGGGACATCAGAAGAGGACACCACTCCCTTGAAGGAGTCGGATCTGTATCCAGAAGCAGTCCGCGGGACCTTCATTCGTGAAGTAGAAGGTGAAAGGCAGTTAATCTTTGTGGATGCAGAAGGCACTGAACACCACTTGAAGGTGGGTAGCAGTCTCCCAGAAGAGGAGTTGTTAACTTTGTACAACTTGTTGAAAGAAAATTTGGACGTGTTTGCATGGTCTTACAAAGACCTAAAGGGGATTGATCCCACAATATGTCAACATCATATTGACTTGGAGCCTGATGCCAAGCCAGTACGGCAACGACAAAGGCGAATGAACCCGAATTATTCCACATTGGTGAAAGCAGAGCTGCTGAAGCTTCTGGAAGCCGAGTTCATTTATCCAGTGGCAAACAGTGAATGGGTTTCACCCATCGTGGTTGTACCCAAGAAGAATGGCAAATTGCGAATATGTGTGGATTTCCGAAAGCTTAATTCCAAGACAAAGAAGGATCACTTTCCTATCCCTTTCACAGACCAACTGTTGGACACAGTGGCAGGACATGAGCTTTATTCCCTTCTGGATGGGTTCAATGGATACAACCAAGTCCAAATCGCAGAAGAAGACCAATCCAAAACAACCTTCACCACAGAATGGGGGACCTACGCTTACCGAGTAATGCCATTTGGGCTCTGCAATGCCCCTGCTACTTTCCAACGAGTCATGATGGCCGCATTTCAAAATCATCTGCACGACTTTATTGAGGTATATTTGGATGACTTCTGTGTCTATAGTTTGATCAGTGAACACTGGGGACATCTGGAACAATGCTTTGACCGATGCCGGGAGTATGGGATTTCCCTCAACCCCGACAAATGCATCTTTGGGGTTTCTTCTGGAGTTCTGTTGGGCCACATTGTCTCTGCACAAGGGATATCAACAGACCCTGCAAAGATCGAAAAGATCTCAGCTCTGCAAGCACCCACCAACCTCAAACAGTTGAGAGGATTCCTAGGCCATGTGGGTTACTACAGAAGGTTCATAGCCCATTTTGCGACAAAGGCAACTTCCTTGCACAAGCTCCTGAGGAAAGATGCAGAGTTTACTTGGACAGAAGAATGTGACAAAGCCTTTCACACTCTAAAGCAGTGTCTGATAGAGGCACCCATCCTGCAACCTCCTGATTGGACGAAAGAGTTCCATGTACACACTGATGCATCAATTGAAGGCTTAGGTGCTGTCCTCTGCCAAAAGGGCTCCTCGAAGTTGGATCAACCGATCTATTATGCAAGCCGAAAAGTCACTGATAGGGAACGGAACTATACAGTGACAGAGCTGGAGTGCTTGGCAATGGTGTTTGCCCTGGAGAAGTTTCGCCACTACCTCCTATCTACCCACTTTAAATTTTATGTGGATCATGAGGCCCTATCCTTCTTAATGAACAAAGCAGATGTGAAAGGACGAATGATGAGATGGCTCCTTTTATTCCAGGAGTTCGACTTTGAGGTGATTACTAAGCCTGGTCGTTCCCATGTTCTGGCTGATCATCTGTCGCGTATCCCACAAACTGCAGACGAGGAGCAGGATGATCCAGACCTCCCTGATGCTTCCCTATTCTTGGTAGAAACTGTAACTCCCTGGTATGCGGATATTGCCAATCTGCTGGCAACCCAACAGTACCCTCCTGGTATTTCTAGTCGGGAAAGGAAGAAGCTTATGCTAGAATCAGCCCCATACACCCTGCTAGGCGGTGCACTGTACAAGAAAGGCAAAGATGAAGTACTCAGAAGATGTGTTGCAGGAGAAGAGATTGGGATTGTTTTGAAAGCTTGCCACGACGAGCCATGTGGGGGTCACTTTGCAGGAGAAGCTACAGCCAGGAAGGCTCTGCTAGCAGGATATTGGTGGCCTACCATTCACAAAGATTCCTATGATTACTGTAAAAGATGTGATGCTTGTCAAAGAATGGGGAAACCCACAAAGACAAGTGCCATGCCACTGCAACCTATCCTTCCTTTAAAGCCGTTTGAGAAGTGGGGCATCGACTTCGTAGGTCCGATCGACCCTCCTACCAGAAGGAAACAGAATAGATACATCCTCGTATGTACAGATTATGTCACAAAGTGGTGTGAAGCTAAAGCCCTAAAGCGGGACGATGGTAACAGCGTGGCCCTGTTCATGTACGAGAATATCATCACCCGTTTTGGTAGTCCCTTAGAGCTGGTAAGTGACAGAGGCACTCATTTCCTCAACAAAGTCATGGAAGAGTTGACAGAGTTGTATAAGATCCGCCATCGCAAGTCCACTCCCTATTACCCCAGAGCCAACGGCCAAGTTGAAGTCACCAATCGCATCCTCTGCTCAATTCTGACAAGAACGATTGCCGCACATCGTCGTGATTGGGACGATCGACTTACAGAGGCCCTCTGGGCGTACAGAACCTCCCATAAAGCAGCAACAGGACAAACACCTTTCCAGTTGGTGTATGGTACAGAAGCAGTTTTTCCTGTTGAACTAGAATTACCCTCTTTGAGAGTGGCGATCAAAGAGCGTTTGGGGGATGACGATTCACTGCAACGCCGTCTCCTGCACTTGGAATGTTTGGACGAAATTCGTAAGATGGCTCTACAGTGCATGGAAGCCACGCAAGCTCGACGTAAGGCTTACCATGACAGCTTCATCAAGCACAAAGAGTTCAAAGAAGGTGATTTGGTCCTAGCCTATGATTCACGCTTTGGCAAGTTTCCTGGCAAGCTCCAACAGCGGTGGATGGGCCCCTATAAGGTACTTGCAGTCAACCCTAATGGTTCTGTTCAAGTGCAGACCGTTGATGCCTCTGATGATCCCTTTCTGATCAATGGATATCGCCTGAAGAAGTACTTCCCTCCTTGGGGATCTTGACAATTACGGACACTTGATCCTTTCCCTCATTGGCGCGGCATTGTACTTCTTATGATGCTACTTCTGATAGCCGTTCTTCAATCACTCCTGATGAAGTGGGCGCAACCCTCTGTCCCCTCAAAACCCCCCTTCTAGCCTTGATCTCTTATCCTCTATTTTCCACCAGCATCAGTGGCGAGGTGGGTTCTGACAAATGGTAGTTCTACCATTCTCTTGCTCGATTCGAAAAAAAAAAAAGGAGAGAAGAAAAGAAAAGAAAGAAAGAAAGAAAAAGAAAGAAAAAAAAACATATCGGTCATGGGAGAAAAGGACTTAGGTCCCTGTCATGCCGACCTCTTCTTCGAGAATAGGTGGAAACACCCTCGGGAATTTTAAAAAAAAAAGAAAAGAGAAAGAAAAAAAAAAACAAAACAAATCTGTTATGAGAGAAAAGGAAGCAATTCCCTGTCATAGCAGGCCTCGTTCCAAGAAAAGGTGATAAACACCCTTGGGCGAGAAGCTGGCTGTGGAAAAGGTGGTAACACCCAGCAGTCCAGAAAGTGGATTCATTAATTGATATCCCTCGGATCCAATTCCGAAGCTGCCTCCCTTGGTACGCTGTGTCATGGGTCTCTTTGCAAAGTGACTAACTGTCCTCTAGCAGATGACATGTTCCTATCCAACACAATGTTCGAATTTGATGGCTACCTCCCTGGGTACGCCTCCTCAACAACTGATGACGCGATCTTCATCGACAACCCCTTGAGTGATGTGAGCTTTCATCCTAACCGGATGGGGAAGTGAGTATGGTTGCCCTCTGTATCTATCAACAGAGCGTGAGACAGGGGATGGGGCGAGCGACCAGTCTTTTCTCTTCAAATCAAATGAGAGGTGAGAAGTGTGAATGAAGTATTGCACGCACGGGATGGGCCTCTCAATGCACAAAGCACAATTTGTTTCTGTGCACTGCACCATAAGGCTCCCTTGCCTTCCTTCTCGCACCGTATGCCGGCACAGGGCGGGATGCACGGTTGCACCATCAAATGCGCACAAGGCATACACCCTTTGCACAAGTGATTGTGAGGATTACATCAATGGGTTTCAGGAAAAGGTTGCCCTCCTGTATCTATCAACAGAGAGTGAGACAGAGGGTGGGTTGAGTGTGACTGGAGTTTCTTCAATCAAATACCGAGAGGTGAAGATTGAGGGACGTTACGACACTTGGAGTCAGGTATGTTCCCGTTTCCCTATGCACCCACGGGATGGATTTTTACCGTCAACACAAAACACATCACCTCGTTCTGTACACTGCACTGTAAGGCTCCCTTGCCTTCCTCCTTGCACTTATGCCAGACGGGCGGGATGCACTAATGCACCATCAACTGTGCACCCTGGCATACTCCTTTCTACACCATTTCCCCCTTGTCGATTCCTCAATCGGGTATGAGATATGGGTCTTAATCCTTCTTCCTCGAGTGATATTAGTCATGGGGCGAGTGACTGTTCTTTCATTTCCATTGAGTGACTGTGAGTTGAGTGCAATATCCCTCATCGACAACGAATTTCCTACGATTCCTTCCATCAGTTACCTCCCTGGGTGCTGCCGCGTGGTCCCTGCCATGACGAACGTGTGCCGAGAAGATGCCTTGGTCCCTCTAGCGCCGACAACAACTGTGGACGTGCCGTTGACACTCAACCTTGATTTTTGACGAAATGGGCCAAGTTTTTCTAACCCTCTCATTTCTGTTTCTTAGTGACGGTCATGTTTTAAGTGTGGGGAAGTTAGTGGATGGTCTGTGGCATGGTCCTAGGTCCCTAATGTTCGGTTAACCCTATCCGTTAAGGTCTTAAGTGTGGGGACGCGTCCCTGCGCGTCTACATTGCATACTCATTTGCATATGTTTTATCTTGCTCATGCATGAATGTCTTGCCTTGCTTTTACCCTAATGGGGACCCTTCCCACCCACCCGGTTATGTTCCACCCACCTTTGGGGCTGTTCCCTTGCAGTTTTCCTTCATTCCCTGATTTTGAGGTCCTACTATGTGAATGCACCCTACGTTCACCAAAATCCAAATCCAACCTTATAGCCTTGTTCCTCCCATTGAACGGTCCATTTTTCCTTTTTACCTACCCCTGTTCCGGTGCACGGTTTTTGAGTTATTAATTTTTGAATCATTTTACCAAATTTGGACGGTTTTCTATGTGAACGCGCTTTTCTTGCTTTGGAACCATGATCTGACGTCATAGTCCTACCAACCATTTTTCCCCTGACATTTTTCTTTTTTATTCCGCATCATTCCGATACATGGTTTGTCCGTTATTAATTTTTCGGTTTTTTAAAGCCTTTTTCGTGCGTATTTTTGACATTTTTCCATGTGAACCTGCCTTGTTTGCATCGGAATTCCAATTTGATTTGACAGCCATGTTCCCTGTGCCTTCCCCTCCTTTTTTCCTTTTTCCTCCACCCTTTTTCGACTTTCGGATTTTTACTTATTAATTTTTAAATGACTTTTCGGGAGTATTTTTAGAGTTTTTTGCATGTGAACCCCTCCTACTTCCGCCGGACCTAATTTATGTCATTTTAGGTGACCGGAATGGGACTATGCCCTATGGGAGAGGTTGAGCAACGCATCTCTCTCATTTCCCATTCTCTTTGAACCAAGTGTGGCATGGGTCTTCTTCGGCGGCTTGGATATCTTTGCGTAAAGTAGAATGTCTAGGATGCAATGCTAGATTGTTGTTAGGAGACCTTAGCCTCCAAGAACCCAAATTTCAGGTCTATCCTAGTGGGTTTGGCCGCGAATGTTCTGTTGCAAGGCAGACTCGAGAAACCCTAGGCAACAAACCCCGGAACATTCCATGGGAGTGCTGGGCAGCAACGCTTAGATTCGTTTCTCAATGGACAATAAAAACATGCTTAGACAGTCATTAGGCGGCACATTATAGTTGGTATCAAAGCCAAGTTACAAATAAAACAACCAAGATAGGAATAAATCGGGAAGAGTGAAGTGATATTTTCACTAGAAAATATTTTTTTCCCGTTACTCATTTGTGGATTGTTGCTGCTTCCAGACTTACAAGACATGGAGTAGGCTCCTCATATTTCATATCATGTTCAAGACGGCTAGGAACTCTTCAAGTTATTGCCAACAATTCGACGTGATGGGAATCTTGGATCAACTCTACAACCCTTCACCACTGTATGTGGAAAGGCATTGGACTTGGAGCGCAGGATACTGCTACATAGATACCAATCAGCTCGCCTGTCTTCAAAACAATCCGAAGAGGCTAAAATGGTTAGAAGACTTGAAGATTATCAAGTTACTAATCTTCCATGAGGCTCGTGTAAATTCAATCCTACAAATCGGATGTCGATAAGTAGAACAAAATCATTATATCAATGACAAGGTGGTCAAAGTCTTGCTACTAGCAAACATAATTAAAGTAATGGGGCGAAACGAATGTCATGGCTATCCAAAACGAGGACTTCTTGAACTTCCCATGACTTATTGCTTCCTGAGAATCCATTCCCCCAATCCATATTACTATTTTGTCCATGTAGTTGAATCCAATAGGGAATTATTAACATGGCATTGATATATCTTTTGAAAAGAAAATCATCCCAACCAATCTATATCTATTCCTGAATAATTGTACTTGAGGCTTACACTTCTTTATGGACAAATAAGAATATTATGTTCATTTGATTTGTTGCATAGTATTGATTAAAAACAAATTGCGCATTGAAACAAGTTGTGAAGAGATGTGTAAATGTAATATTAATGTGAAAGTTTTAACTAAAAACCAGATACAATCCAAGCACAGAACCAGAATCTTGTTTCCACACTAAGGCCAGCTAAGGCACAAGAGAAGAAGTTTCTTCTCAAACAAATTAAACCACCAGAATTTGACAGAAAAGGGAAGACTATTGAAGCTAATGCGGAAGTATGGATTGAATCCATGGAGGATTACTTCAATGCAGCAGGAACATCACTTGTAAACCAGGCTACGATTGCCAAGTTCAAGCTTACTGGCAAAGCTAGGCTCTAGTGGAAGCAATGGTGTAAAGACCAAGTAGTCACTGAAAGCACAATAACTTGGGATAAGCTAAAGGAAGCAGTGCAGGGGAGGTACATGCCACCGGCATACAAAACTCAAAAGACGAATAAGTTCTTCAAGTTGAAACACTTGGGCCTGTTGTTGGAGGCGTACTACTTGAGATTTGTCTCCTTGTTGAAATACGCCTCGACCATGAGCATTCCCCAACAAGTGTTGAATTTTTGTGATGGGTTGAACCCACCAATGAACACCTGATTGGAATCAATGCGTCCTTCAGATTTACAAGATGCATTGATAAGAGCAGGACCTATCGCCCAAGAAGTCCCCAGCCAAAGTCCAAGAATAACAAGTCCTGGTCTCACAAAGACCAGAATCCAGGGATGTTGAAGGCTCAATTTAAAAGGGCTCAAGGACAGAGTCAAGGCCAATGGAAGAAATCGAGGGAAAATACAATCAAAGATTTTATCCCCACTCAAAGAAGTGACCAAAGCATGCGAGGTTTTCACTGCAATGAACTCGGGCACTTCAAAAGGAAATGCCCCAAACTTGGCGAAGATCGTCGTCAAGGAAAATTCAGTGGCCAGCCACAACTACCCATGGCCACAGTCGGCGGGCAACAATGGAAAGGGCAAAAACTTCCAATATCTCCACTAAGGGAATCAGTGATGAGGAAGAAGACCCGTCCATGGAAGCTGAGATTAAGAGGGCATCTGTTCATGCACTCTCCATAAAAAGGGGCCGAACCGCCAAATTTTGGTGATCCAAACACCATCGGATTACCAAGGTAAGAAATTCAAAACCCAGATTGACTGTGGCAGCACTCATTCTTTCATTTCACCAACTTGTGCAAGAAGATTAGGGATAGCCACTATAGCTGCACCTAGTTTGCTTGTCAAACTAGAAAATGGGCAAGAAATCACTTGCACTAGATAAACTACTAAGGTGGGATTCCTACTCGGAAATGAGCCCACATCTGTTAAGTTCAGAGTAATGAATCTAGGGGTCCATGAGTGCCTACTCAGGATGGATTGGCTAATCCCTAACGACGCTCACATCCACTGTGGGAAAGGGCAAGTATTCTTTTGGAATTCCAAAGGTGAGCTTATGAGTTCAAGGAATAAGAAAAGGATTACATGTCTATTTGATCAAGCTAAACAAGCCGAAACAGGTAGAGGACTCCAATGAAGAACCATCATGGCTAAAAGAGTATGTAGATGTGTTCCCAGAAGAATTGACTGAATTACCACCACCTAGGGAAGTGGATCATGAGATTAAGCTAATAGCAAGAGCTACACCAATTGCAAAAAGGCCCTACAAGATGTCCATTCTTGAAGCTATAGAGTTAAAGGAACAACTCAAATAGCTATTGGACCAAGGGTACATATGCCTCAGTAGTTCTCCTTAGGGGGCTCTAGTCTTGTTCCAAAAGAAGAAGGATGGTACACTTCACCTTTGCATCGATTATAGAGGCCTGAACCAAGTAACCATCAAGAATAAATATCCTATCCCAAGGATAGATGAGAAAAAATCTTTTCCAAGATTGATTTGAGGTTAGGATACTACCAGATCCATGTCAAGACAGCATTCAACACCAGATATGGTCATTTCTAATTTATAATAATGTCTTTTGGATTTATTAATGCCCCTGTCGCCTTTAATAGGCTAATACTGGACACTTTTAGACCATATCTTGATGATTTTGTGCTTATCTTCTTTGATGATACCTTGGTTTATTCCAAGGAAAAGGAGGATCATGAATCCCAAGTTCTCATCATCCTTGAGACCATGAGAACTCATAAGCTCTATGCTAGGAAGAAAAAGTGTGCCTTTCTCAAGTGGCAGATCGAATATCTTGGATTTATTGTGTCAAATGAAGGAATCTCTGTAGACCCTACAAAGGTTAAGGATGTCCAAGAGTGGCCTCCACCAACTAATGTTAAAGAAGTTTGTACCTTTCTTGGATTAACAGGTTGGTACATGATCTTCATTAAGGACTATGCCTTCATCGCAGCGCGCCCCTCACAAATTTGCTGAAAAAGCAAGTTGCCATAGTCTGGATGCCCACCAAACAATCAAGTTTGATCAACTCAAGCATACCTTAGTGACAAAACCAATTCTGAAACTCCCTGACTTGAGTAAGGAATTCGAATTTGTCTCACGAGTGCTAGCTCACTTGCACTAGGTTGTGTACTAATGCAAGAAGGTCATCCTATAGTCTATTCCTCGAGAAAGTTAAAAACCCATGAAAGGAATTATGCTACCCATGACCTAGAGCTACTAGCAGTTATTCATGCCCTCAAACTTTGGTGACACTATTCGCTTGGTAACAAGTTCTCTTTGATCACGGACCATAAGAGCCTTAAATGGATCTTCACCTAGACTAACCTCAATATGAGGTAACGTCGTTGGATTGAAGTTCTGCAAGAATATGACTTTGAGATCAAGTATCGGCTGTTGGCAAAGAGAATGTAGTCGCTGATGCCTTAAGTCGTAAGGCATTCATCAACTCCCTTATTATGGAGGAACCTTGAATGGTGGAATCATTTGCAACTATGGTGTCAATGCCTAGCAACCCTATCCTTGGATTAGCTAAGGAAGAAGCTAGCCATGACCCAGAATATCTTAAGATGTTGAAGGAGATTTTGAGAAAGGACCAAAACCCTAGACTTAAGGTCTAGTATCAAGAATTTTTAGTCAATGAGGAACTTGTCTATTTTAGGACAAGGTTATGCATCCCTCAAGCAAGAAACTCAAACAGAGATTACTTTGGGAAGCACGTGACTCCCCATTTTCAGGCCATCTCGGATACATCAAAACCCTCAACACGGCCAAGAAGAGCTACCATTGGGAAAGGCTCAAGGGAGATGTAAAATATGTCACGGATTGTTTGTCTTGCCAGTGCATTAAAGCAGAACATGTCAAGATGCATGGGAAGCTGCAACATCTTGACATTCCCTAAATGAAGTGGGAATTTATCAGCATGGACTTCGTTGTTGGGTTATGCAGTACAAGGAGGATACAATTCAATTATGGTTATAGTAGACATGCTCACCAAGGTTGCACACCTCATTCCAATCAAGACAAACTATAAAGCTTCAGATATTTCCAGATTGTTTATCAAGGAGATATCCAAACTCCATGGGTTTCCTAGAAGGATCGTTAGTGACCGTGATTCCCTCTTCACATCTCATTTTTGGCGAGGGATATTCGAGGCCATTGGGACTCAACTTTGTTTTAGTACAGCTTATCACCCTCAAACTAATGGCCAAATGGAGAGAGTCAACCAAGTCATTGAATATATTCTTAGGGTATATTGTTGTCGCGAGCCCAAGAAATGGATCCAATATCTACCATTGGTAGAGTTCGCCTATAATGCTTCCTACCAACAAAGCATTCAAATGACACCTTTTCAAGCATTGTATGGACAGAATGTGCAAAATACTAATTAAGTATTGGCTACTATTAACCAACTTTAAGCTAGTACTTGATATTCATTTTATATGGCACACTTTCACTTGCAAAAGGTATGGCATGTATTGGTATTATCTATTTGATCATGGTCGTACAACATGCATGCATCCACCCATACATGGTGATATACTTGATAGATTTCTAGCGTGGCTACTATATCCAAGCCTTAAATATGAACTATATGGTCACATATGCTAGGTTTAGTATGATTTTTGCCCCCCTTTGCCTATCATTTATGAGATCAAAATTAAGGATACTACATTACATGCAAATGTTTCTGATATGTTAGTTGATTATGCCAAGAAATGTGGACTAGTCTTACCACATTTTTCAGGAGGTCTCTCCCTCACTGCATTCCCTACTCAATTGGAATGTCCCATAATGATGCATATGATGCAATGGCGGAAAAAATCTTGTTCCACATCATGTAGCTTGCATTCTCTAAATGCTTGCATCATCTACTTGATCATGACTATACAACATGCACACATCCATCCATGCATGGTGATATACTTGGTTGCTTTATAATGTGGCTATTATATTTGAGCATTAAACTTGACCTATATGTTGACAAAAGCCATGTCAAGTATGATTTCTACCCCCTTTGTGTGCTATGATGGAGCACACAAAGAAGATCTCAGGATTGAGTGGGGGGGGACATTTGTGCTAGTCATGTATCATGCATCATGCTCCCCAAGATAGCAACTAGCTCCTCGTATGTGTAAGCCTACAACTACTCGTCCACAATATGTGCAAGATGTGGTGTAAGCCTATGACTATCCCTCCATAAATTGCTTATTATTATATTCAACAATGCCACAAGTTTCCCATGCCTTATCCATATCAAAATACAAGAAGTCTAGAAATTGTACTTGCTAATCTTTAGGAGTTCACACACATAGAGACTATTTTTTTTATTTTTTTTAACACACACACACACATCCCTTTTAAAATAAATGCATCCTATATGTAAAATGCATTATACAAATCAGATTTTAGCCTATATTCAATACTCATGACCCCTCCCCTCCCTCTACCGTTTAATGTTATGCTTGTGGTGGTAGGTGTAGAGAGTATTTTCATGTCATTTTCTTATCCAAAAAGTAATAAATCATATACTATAACATGGAAATGAAGCTAAGTTGAGGCTAAACCTCATGCCTTAGGCCCATCATATATCCATCAACATATTTATACTTTTTTGTAAATTTTTGGCACATAAAATCTATTTTTATCATATAAAATTTATTTTTTAATGTTTCTTAAGTCACACTCTAATCCGTCTTAACATTCAATTTTACCTCACCATGAATATAATCTAATTACCAAAAATGATAAAACCACAAATTTTTCTCTAAAAAATACACTTTTTGGGTTTTTTTAATTAATAACTCATGATTATGCGCACAGATTCTGAATTTTACAACACAGCCTTCAAACATATTGCAACCAAGCATCAAACAAATTTTTGTTACATATAAACCAGAATTGCATCATAAATTGTCAAAAAAGATTTTAATTTCCATTGAAAAATGGCTTATCACATTTTCTCGAGTTTTGAGAATTAATATTTGTATTTTTGGGCAGTCACTAAACTCGCCATTGATTCTCAAACCATGCTGGTCATCATTCCTCAGCATCCACATGATCCCATTTATGATCCGGTGCAAGCTAGACAACGAGTCTTCATCCCAGTTACTTGCTCATGAACCATCTTCAAGAGGAGAGAGAAAGACTTATTTCTGCATTTTCTCTACAATCCACCATTTCCCATGTGGAGATAGGCGATTGAGAGTGAAAAATGGAATAAGAGGCTGGCATGATCGGATTAATGGATTGCTTTCAGTCCCCCAACCCCCCTTCCATCAATCGTGATGGCGCCTCCATGTCTGCTTGTGCCATTTGAAAAAAATGTCCCCCCCTCTATAATCATCAAATTTTTTTTGGGGGGGGTCCAAGGCCCCCCAAAGGCCAAAGGTCATACCCCTTTCAATCTTTTACTAATTTGACACCCCAAGTGTCTGACCTCTCATTATTCTTGCATCCGGTACCCAATTCCGATTCCAAAAATTTCTATGTGCCCATCTTGAAGACTCGAACCATTGAGAACTTATCTTGCTTTAATTCTGCACCCAAAAATTATTACGAAAAATCCACAAGCACTACCAAGTTTGATTTTTGAAGTAATTTGAATTTCCATCTTCCACAGCCACTTAAAATTATCGAATCCACGTCTTCAGCTTCTGTTAAGCTTTGAATTCCACCTTCAATTCTCATCATTTGGCACTTCTCTAGCATTTCCTTGGTGTTTAAATTGTGCTCTCATCGGTGACCACGGGATAGGGCAACTCAGCCCATCAAATCCATGAACTGATATGCACATGAAGGAACTATCAATAGCATCAAGCTACTTCAAAAAAAAATACTCAACAAAGCACAAGAATATCTCTCACCCTACCCCCTAACAAAATCAAGGCATGAAATTCACAAGGGATAGGCCAATGATAACCTAATAGAGATCCAAAGCTAGTCACTAACTAACTGCTCCGACACAGATAGCCTGAAAAGAACTATCAAAGAAGTCATCCTAAGTGGTGGTCTAAGCTACCTACCTACCCTAGAAAAACTGGACTAGGAACTCCTATGATGTGACGACTGCTATAGTCAAATCTTTTATTTCCAACTACTTTTGATTCATCACTTTTTATGTACTTCAGGACATACTCAATCGTGTAAAAAGAAAGAAGTTGCGCATAGTGACAACCCAAGGAGAACAGGGCATCGGCCTAAGGTCCTGACTCGATACCCAAGAACCTACCAAGCCCTTGCAAGGTGACACTTAATCTTTTTTCTTTCATTCACTTTTATTTTTACTCCAACCATCATTATTTATTTTATTTGGCTAGACCCTAAAAAGCTACCAGGCCTTTGCAAGGTGATGATTATTAGCTCTTTGATTTTTCTTTTATTTCATTTTTTTTCTTTTGTTCAAGGGTTAGAATCCCTTTTTACACACCTCCGTATACTATAATCTTCAAATATATGCATTGTATTCTTCTCTTTCTTTTTTTGGCAGGCTTCTCTAGCTACCTCAGAACTAGTAGAAACTCCTAGAACTAGCTATTTAGTAGGCTAGCAGAACAACATGGTCACTAGGACTACCTTCTAAAACAGCTCTTAGAGTGCTCGAAAATGTCTTCACATGAGGCAAACAACTACTTGGACCTCCCCAAACACACCTTGATAACCAGGAAATCAGTGCAAACATAGGCACAAAAATGTGCTCACATGGAAACAACTTTTGTTAAATTGATACTTTGCAAATGTTCCCTTTTGTCAAAATTTCAAATATGAAGCAATGTAAAATGTGTAGTTCAAAAGGCTCACATTGAAAAAAATGTTGAAAGGAAAGGAAAGGTCAAACCCTTTTGTCTCATTCCAAAAATTGAAAGGTCCTTAGACCTTAGCCAATGTATGCAAATTTGAATTTTATAATTTAAGAAAGGAAAAGGAGTTGGTTGCATCCGTGGCAAAACATGTTCCAATGTAGCTCCTAATACAAGTAAGGGATAGAGGTTGCCAGACTTGGCACCTCTTGCAAGTACAAGTCTCCCACGAGTAATCTTCCATGCAAAGTCTCCAAAAGACACAAAATACCCTACATCATCAAGCTATTCAGCTAATAAGACTGAGAATCAACGCAGGTACATGGTGTACATCATGCAAAAAAAAGAGCTGCCAGAAGGAAACTGCAGCCTAACATCTCCAATGCCCACAATGTCAAGAAACCTGTCATCACCAAGACACACAGAACCAGACATAGTATGATAGGTATGAAACCAATCTCTATAGGGTGTCACATGAAAGGATGCACCCGAATCCAAGAGCAAGCATTGCGCATACATAGAATGCATCTCAGAAGTTTGTAAACCATCGCATCAAGAAGCTGCAAGTATGTAATCATCATCTAAATCAGTGGCCTGCATGACATTAACCTCTTTTATCTTCACACTAGACTTTGCAGGCACAATACTGCGCTCAAAAGACTTTTCCTACACTTTTTCTTTTCCCTTTTCCTTGCGCTTATCATCGCGCATTTTATGGCATTGTGGCCTAATATGTCCTACTTTCCCACAATAATGACAGGTATGATCAGACTTCCGTCCACGAGACTTACTGCGACCACATGACTTGGACCTGGACTTCTGAGAGTCCCTGCCCTTATGATCATTATCATGCTTGCCATTTCTGTCACCTCTAACTGTCAATGCATGTCAAGAGCGGGAAGCATCATCGTTTCTCCTGTTGATTTCCTCAGTCAATAACACACTCTTAACATCTTTGATTTTCATCCCATCAAGCTTGTTCGTGCATATGGAAGTATAAAAGACATTCCCATGATTCAGGAAGGGTGCCAAGCAAAAATAACGAGTGCAAGTTATCGTTGAACTCAATACCTTGTGACAATAGATTCTTCATGATAGCGTGAAACTGACTGAAATGAGATGATAGAGATGGCTCCTCCTTCATGCGAAGGTCCATTAACTGCTTCAGTACATCTATGATGCAAGACTCTGCTATGCATAAAGCTCTTGAATTTTCTCCCATAAGTCCCATGCACTCTAACTCTCACCTTCAACAGCATTACGATGGACCTCTTTTGAGAGTGACAAAATAATGGTAGACTTGCATAGCTCATCAACTTCCATCGAAACATCATCATCCATATCCTCAAGTTTGACACCTTTGAAACTCAAGGGTTTAATCTGCAACTTCTGCACCAAAACGTGTCATATTTGGGACCTCCAATACCCATAGTTGGTACCATCCAACTTGGCAATGTTAAAGAGAGCTATGTCTTTTAGATGACCATCCATATTGTCCCAAATCAATGCAAAAAGGAAAAATTATAGGTTGCTGTAATTAACAGAAAATGCACTCAAACCACTGTTAAAACTGGCTGAAAGATTGGATTTTACCAAGAGAAGCACATGTCCACAGCAAATATGACCAAGATAACATCAAATAGTAAGCATTACCCTCAGAGAAGTGCTCAAAATCTGTAGATTTCAGCTTGCTATAATAAATGGCAGATTTCAGTAAATGAGAGTTAACTGTGCTAGAAGCGGATCCCAAGTCAATCATATACTACCAAGACCATAACCAGCATCATGTGGGCATAACATAGGCATAGGACAATCGATAAGCATGAATCCAACACCCAAACATGTCATGAAATATCTGCTAGTGAGTAGGCACACCCCCTGGTCAACGGTGAAAAGTGTGCCTGCCACTACCAAGACTTAACACAATTAGGTGTCAGCTCACAAGGAAAGGGACCCAAGTCAAAGAGTCAGCTCATAAGCATCAGAAGGAACCAAGACATATGAACCATGCATCATCCCAAAGGGTAAGAAATCCCAAATAGTCTCAAAAGCTCAAATAGTATAGAACGCCTGCTCAATGTCTATCAAGCATCCAAAGACACTCCCACTGGCACAAATGCCATAAATATCAAGCAACAAAGCTCAAACAAAGCATGTACAAGCACCAGTGACAAGTGTCCAAGATCAAGCATCAATGAGACATCCCGTACATGGAGGCGATGTGACATCCATATGTCTCATCCATAGACATCAAGTATATCCCAACATAAACTCTACCAAGCCAATATATCTCCAAAATATACTCCAAACAATCGAATGTCAAGCCCAAGTAAAGCTCCAATAGCATCCAAGCTCAAACAATGTAGCTGACATAGGTAGGTGACATGAGCATAAGTGCATGTCCAAAGCAGTCAAGCATAGACCGATAAGTGCCAAGATACATCCAAGATAAATATCCAAATGCTATGGAAGAGAGCTCAAGCTCAACCAATGATTAAGAAGCAATGTTGAACTCTTTTCCAATCCCCGATGGTCAATACATCAATGTACATCTCCAAGACATGACCTGAATAGCATAGGCATAAGCATACATGAGTAGAATAGCTTCAGCCCAACTATTTATAGTAGACATTCATTGCTCCAAACTGAGTATTTCAGGCCTCAAATTAGTACCAAAATGATGGCAATCCATTAATATAGCATCTCCATACATGTAGATATCATCCGGGCATCAATATGCATCAAGTGATCAATCCTAGTAAGCATAGACTTCAAGAGATAAGTGCTGCCCTGTTTTGGCCAGATCTGGGACTATTCAAAATAGTCAATGGCTGAGCTAAATCAGCTCCAAATGCATCTCACATAAGAGGCATAACATCCACAAGTGATCCGGTATCAATAGACATCAATAGAAGCATCACATAAGCCATAGGCATACAAATACATGTTGTCTCGGACCCGAAATCTATTGAAAAATATTCTTTCATCGGAATTTGGCAAATCTGACATCACCATTGCGTCTGAAGTGTGCCAAAACCCCAACTTAGACTCTTACCTTGCCTGAATCGAGTTCCGAATGCCCGAGATATGACAAAAAGAGTGATTTTTGAGCCATTTTTGCAAATAGGTGCAAATAAAATGTGACCATGCTGCTGTACTTGAGGGGCCAAATCAGGGTGAGTAGGGGATAAGCAAGAGCCCAATGAATGCCTACAATAGGCCTACACAAGCCTAGGACAAGTCCAAGCAAGAGGTGAAGAGAACAAGCTTCAATGATGGAAGCTATAGTTGCCTCTTCATGAAACCTGTGAGAAATCCGGGATCTAGAGCATGGCAAAGACGGAAGCTATGGAGGATGGAAGATGAAGATACTACTCATGTTGACATTGACAAAGAAGATAACTGTTACACAAGTGAATTAGGTTTCAAGATTGAGACTTGAACTCATAAACACAATCTTGTGTAGGACTGACAATGACACAGAGACTTGACAGAAAGAGACAAGTACTATTGCATTATCAACCTATGAAAGTGATAGTCAAGTACATCATTATATAGGAATGCTTGGTAGCACATTTCATCACTGTGCCTATGGATCTGTCTCTCTTCCTAGAATGAACTGCACCTTCCTAGCCTAGTTGTTCCATACAAAGGGGCATACATAGGGTGTGATTGGCAGATTCTCAACACCCCTCCTCAATCACAACTTGAAAAGTACAAAGTGTATAGAGGCTTTAGTGAGAGCAGTACCTGCAAAGTGTGGGCATACCACAAACATGGCAAAACACCAAAGGCTGTCGCAGAAAAGGCTAAGTGTGGGTACCATAAACATGGTGGACATCCAGAGGCTGTAACAGGGGCCTCACAAAGTGTACAGAGGCTGTAGTACAAGGCTACATGAGGAGTTTACAAAGCTTATGAAAGGAACATTAAGGCAAGTACAATGCTTTTAAAACAGAAAATGAGAGATAAGGACCGATAGGCCCTTGTGGTCTTTTTCAGCATATGATTTCTCTTTGTCAGCATGGAAAATCTTCTTGTCTTTCATCTTTGGTTCTTCAGCTTTGAATGATGTGGCCTTTTGGTCTGGTTCCCCATGGACTTTGCTTGCAGTTTTAGTCTTCATGTCCATGTCTTTAGTCTTCATGTCCATGTCTTTGTCCCCCTCAAGCAAAGACATCTCATTCTTTATGATGGCCAAGGTAACTGGAGTGCCTTCAAAAACTTTAGATGGAATCATTGATTGCACTGTAGCATGAACAACTCCATGTCTCTACAAGTAGATCACAAAAATCTTCTATGTAGTGTAGATAAGCAACACAGGTCATTTTCATGAAGTGTATCCACATATAAATCTTCTTGGTTATCATAGATATGACCAAGAATCTGCTTCAAATCTGTGAGTAAGTGGCAACCAAATTGATCTTCAATGTGTCAAAAAACACAAGTGAAAATAGTGTTAAATCAACAGTCTTAAGTATCAAGGGATACTAGAGTTGAAGATGGTGATTCTTGATGCCGATCCTTTGCTTGATGAACCCGTTGTTTGAGTCCCCTCCTTGATGTGTGGCACTGACTTTGGTTAACTTGAGAAACTTGGAACTTGAAGTGAAGTTGAAGCTTTGGAGCTCAAGTCTATGAGAGGTCTTCAAATCTTCAATGGTCTTTAAGTGCTTCAGAGATTTCCCCTCCTTGATTTGATGGACAGATGTTGTTGGAGACTAATCAAATCAGTGAATCAAAGTGGCAGGGTTTAGCTTGACTCAAGCCAATAAGGAAAATCAAGTGAAATGGAAGCTTGAAACAAAATAGCTATGGAGTCCCACAGTTAGGGTTTTCAGCCTGACTGGTTTTCGACCTAGCGCAGCTCGTAGACGCAACGATCACGCGCAATATTCAGGGAGAAGTAGCTTCATAGGTCACCCTTTAAATGCCCTATGGTTGCAGGATGAATCGCGGCTTGTGCGTGGAGATCCAACAGTACGACTGAAACAGGCGCAGAAATGAACAGCGACCACGAAATCTTGCAATGCTGGAGCTATGGTTGGTCAATGTTGGTGTTTGTCATGATGAGGAGCAGCGCCCTGACCTAGGGAAGATATTCATAGAAGAAATCGACTTACGATATGGCTTGTGGAAGGAGATCAGGAAGCTCCAAGAGCTGTAGGTTCTGTTTGGCTATGGCTGCCAAACAGTGGCTATGGGGTTCAAGTGAGAGATTGGAGTCATACACTCACACTGAGTTGGATGTGAACTGGATAGAGATTGAGAGGAATCAAGAGAGGCTGGAGAAGCAATGCCATGCCCAACTGGGCTCTGATACCATGTGAGAAATGCGGGATCTAGAGCATGGCAAAGACGGAAGCTATGGAGGATGGAAGATGAAGATACTACTCATGTTGACATTGACAAAGAAGATAACTGTTACACAAGTGAATTAGGTTTCAAGATTGAGACTTGAACTCATAAACACAATCTTGTGTAGGACTGACAACCCTGCTGTTCATGTCAAAGAATGGCTGAGAACTGAGTGAGAAGCAAGCTCTCATACCTCGTGTAGATGCCAGGGAAGGCCGAAAAGTGCTCCGAAGGACCTACTCTGATACCAGTTGAAAGGTGAGAAGGATCAAATCTTGCACACGAGAGCTATGGCAGGAGAGCAAGAGCAAGAAGAGAGAGACAAGAAATGGGAACTCCAACAACCACAATGTGTGGTCAGGCCTTCCTTTATTCAAATTATCGCTAAAAGAATAAAGAATAAGTAACTGTGACGGGCACTCACCACCTACAATGTGCACTGGTGGGTACTGTCAGTGTAGTAATACACGGGCGGCTAGGCAGAGGCGCCTTTATCCCCAATAGGAGTGTGGTCTATTGCTCTCTTGAATGTTGTGTTATACACCTAGACCAACCGCATGTAGTTTCTTATCCCAATCACGCTTACCCTCAAATACTATCTTGGCTAAAATCCCCACAAGCTGTTTGTTGGTACTCTCCACTTGTCCCTTTGCTTGGGGATTATACGGGGTAGTTTTATTGTGTTTAATTTTTAGCACTTCCATCAAGGCTTCTATGACCTTGTTCAGAAAGTATGTCCCATGATTAGACACTAATTCTTTCAGTGAACCAAACCAGCAGACAATTTGTTTCATGATAAAACTTGCCATCTCCTTGGCATTGTCCTTCATCATAGCTCGAGCTTCAGGCCACTTTGTAAAGTAGTCGGTCGTCACAATGATGTAACACTTATACGTAATCGATGAAGGATGTACAGGTCCAACAAAATCAATGCCCCATGTGTCTGACATATATCACATCTCTTGATATACCCAAAAGCATCCAGCAAAGTGCCCCCCATAAGTAGAGTCATGGCACTCCTTCAAGATAAATGGAACCTCATCAGGCACAACACATCATTGATAAAACTCATTGACCCCTTGTCGATATAGTGTTCTTGCAATCAAGGAAAATTTCAAGGCTTGTTGCCTAGTTTTTCTATTTTCATACTTTAATAAAGCAGATCCAGTCTCTCCTATAGATAGATAATGTGTTATGGTAGCATACCACGATAATGGGATGGAGGCCATATCAATTTTGAATAGACCCTCGAGGTCACCACCTTCAACTCTCTAAAATCCACAAGACATTCAACAATGCCCTGCAACTTTGATGGCTTGCTCTTAATTTCATAATTAAACTCTTGCAAGGCGATCATCCATTTTCACTAGATATCCAAGCGACTACAACTTATTCATCAATAGCCTCAACCCCTCCACCTTCATATAAAATACCACATTTCATAGTGAATGCAATGCCTAAATTTCTTTGTAGTGAATACCATCCCAAGGCACAACTGCTCTATATAGGTGTAATTCTCAAATATCCCCAATTTATGGCTAGCAAATGCAATTGGATGATACCACTTCTCATATGGGCTAAACAGTTGATGATATGCATTGTGGCTCTACTGAAAATATATAGAAGACCTCATCTCTTTTAGATGCCTTTAGGACTAGCGCTTTCACACTAGTTCCTACTTTACATCCTCAAAGAGCACTTGACATGGGTAACTCCAAACAAACTGACAATTAAAGGACAATATATTCGTTAGTGGCAACATTCTCTCGGCTAGTGTATTGATAAATCTTGGATAGTATCCCATTGATGAGAGAAAGCTATGTACTTCTTTAGAAGTATGTGGCAGACTCATGGTGGCAATAACCTTTATCTTTTCAGGATCAGTCGCAATCTCGGGTAAGTTACTCATCAATATATGTGTGCATCACGTGGGTTCAAAATAATGTATTTTTAAAATACCATTTATATATATATATTTACATATAGAAGGGTGTAATATAAAGGGATTATTTACAGATTGAATAGAAAATGTTATGTTTTATTTAGAAAAGATTCACAAATAAGGATATTTATAAATAGGCCTTGAGCGCATGTGATATACATATAGTAACTTCCCGAAGGTACGACCCGAGCTAACCACATGGCCTAATAGCAATCCATAGGGCACACCAAAGACACACTTTCTTGGATTAAGAGCAATGCAGAATTGCTTGCATTGCTCAAAATATGTTCTTAAAATGATCAACTGTCTCTCCCTTGTAGTGGCTACCCCCAGATCATCAATAAATATTTTCAACTCCTCTAGGGAAATATCACCAAAAGTCTTATCAATTGTACTTTGCGAAGAACCTAGCACATTGCATAACCCAAATGCCATAACATGATATGCAAATATTCCAAATACAGTATTAAATGTCATTTTCAATTTGTCTTCATCTGCAATAGCCATTTGGTTATATCAAGCAAAGCAAGTCCATGAATGAATAGATGTCTCTACTCACCAACTGATCCACAATCTAGTCGATAAATGGTAGCAAATAGTAATCTTTAACCATCTATTTATTATTGAGCTCCCTAAAATCTACATAAAGCTAGATTTGATTAGTCTTCTTTTCCTTGATAATTATCGGCAAACACCACTCTGTGTGTTGTGCAAGAAATATCACGTTAGCCTTACACAATTTTTGCAACTCCTCAAATAGTTTGTTCCCTGGCTCAAAAGGCATAGGCCTCACATTTTGTCACATAGAGTGGCTAACTTTCTTCAAGGGAATGGTATGCACATCTAAATTGGGGGGGAATACCCCTCAACTCATCATAACTCTAGGTGAAGATGTCACAAATTTCTTAGATCAAGGATGCTAGTCCTTCCTTTCTTCCAAACAAAGCATATACCCTAATTTAATCAATCGTGGATCATCCAATGTACCGAGGTCCAACTCAATCACATCCACATCTCTTTTTCTATCTTGAGCATCTATCAACTCATTTAGAGTCACCTAGTAGACATCCTCTGTGTACTCTAGACCCCTCTTTTGATTTGTCACTTGAGGAAGTCTCACTAACAGATGGATTCTCTAATGCATCTAATTCTAACGAAGATAAAGTTACTCTCTCACTTTGAGGAGACTCAAGATATGCATCCATTATCTCATGTCGGGTATCTTTACTAAATCGGATAACCAATGGGTATATTAACTTAACAATCAAATTGCAAGATCCATGTGTTAACCCCAATGCAAAGGAAGCAAAAAAGAATTTAAAATATGCAAGGGGCAAATCAAAAAAAGGTAGCTTGATGACTGAAGAAATAGGAGAAAAAAAGGCCAAAAGCATAATGACAAACTTAAAACTTCAGTGCATATGCAAATGAGGAAATGTGAATTTTAAGTGCAAAGGTACACCCTAAATTTTTATAAGAGAGTGCCAAGCCCCCTCTTGTGCAATTTGTAAATGTAGATGGGCATGGGTAAAGGCACAATGTGAATAGGAAGGGAATAGGAAAAGGGAACCTAGGCTAAAATAGCCGGTCACGTAAAAAAGGGATGGGCGCCCAAAGGGCATAAGGGTTTATATAAAAGGCAAAAAGTGAATAAAGAAGCTCGTTCTTGTGTGTGGCCAAAACTAGCTCTCTTATTCTCTTCTTCTTCTTGTTCTTGCTTATGCTTGTGCTTGAGAGAGGAAGAGTGAGGGAGTGAGTGTGTGAGGTGAGGGACTGTGGTGGAGAAGCTCTCCATCTTTTTTTCTCTTTTCTTCTATTCTCTTCTCTTGTCTCACGTGCGACAATGGAGCTTGGAGGTTGAGGATCTAGGCTTGCACCTTGGATCGTGGAGCTATCAAAGTGCTTGAGGGAGGAGTCGACTCGATCGAGTGTGGAGGTAAGCTCACTTGTAGGTGTGAGAGTGTGCACAGCTATGTGAGAGATAGCCATCGCACTTCGCTTGAAAGGCTTGAAGCAATAAGCAATCTGTGGGTCTTGGCAGTCGAGCGAGAGCTCCCATATTTTGGTTCCATTGCCAGGACAACAGATTCGAGCTTTAAGTGCTTGCACACTCCAAATTGAGCATTGAAGTATTGTTTGCCCCGAACCAATTGCCTTGAACCAGTGCTGGAGATAGATAGAAAGCAAGGGATTTGAAGTGGTATTTGATCTCCTTTGTAAGTAAGTTTTTTGGTTTTTTGGATTTAGGTAAGTAGGTTGGATTATTGTAAGTGGTTGCTTGTGATTTGAATGCATTTAGGTAAGGAGAAAACTATGAAAACAAAGAAATACACAATAGGGTTTTTGTTGTAATAGCAGGCCCAAATTAGGAAAAAATAAGGAAAAGAGAGCTTCAAGGCATTAACATGGCAAGGAGAGAGAAGAGGGAGGTAAAAGACTAAGCAAAGAGGGGTTTAAGAAGTCAAGAGGACAGGGGGAAAGCTCATTTGTCATTTTTGAGTTGAGGGAGAGAGTTGAGAGAGAGAGAGAGAGAGAGAGAGAGAGAGAAAGCTACAAGGCTAGAAACAATTAGCAATCTTCACACCACACCTTCGAGCCCTACAGGTAAGCTCTAAGTGTGCCTTCATGCTGGATGATTGCTCACATGATTATAGTTGAGAGATTGATCAACGCGTATGACATGAGATTCGGCATGATTTTGATCATTCTAGAACTTTCGACACTGCATTCGAGTGGAGTCATAGTTGTCCGAGTCCTACTACCTCTTGGAGAATCTGAGTCCTTAGTCCACTGACTCGAACAAGACACTTGGTGTTGGCCTCAGACAGTTGACATCGACCTTGGATGGCCAAAATCTAGACTTCAAAAATACTCCACTTAAACAAGCAAATATTTGGCATTGGGCAGCTGAGCGCCCATTCACGTGCAACCATTCAGACTCAGACAATCCGAGTTAGACACTCAGACACTATCACTTGAACATTGTCACTCTCAAACAAACTTTGCAGTATCCAGATTCTGGTAAATTGGACCCACACCCTACGGCACGCAGAGCCTAAGCCAAAGTTGGATGACAGCCTTGTAGACCTTCATATGCATAGAATGGCTCATAGGGCTCCCAAACTCATGAATTGTGATCTAACAGTCCAGAAAACAATGGCAATCACTGACCCTCAACCGTGTGCCCCGATAGAGACCCAAACTAACTGACCGAACCTACTACCCCTCAAACCACACATCTAGAATGCTGTAGATATCATAACAAACTAGCTAGAGTGGTCATTTCATGTAAGAAAAGGATTAGGAAAAGTGTGTGTTACAATGTATTGTTTTCGTTGAGTTTACACATTGCATCAATTAAACATTTGATGTGTACCAGAAAAGCTAAATGCCTGATTTTGCACAAAGCACTTTGTGGAGAACCTCATTAGCATCTGGGTGCTCATAACATTGAGGATTGTTTTGAATAACAAGGAATTCATGCAAGAAAAGATAAGCTGAATGAACCCATTAGTAGGAGGAGACCCCCAAACATCGAATAGTGGCCAAGGACACCAATCACCAAATACTAAGAGACTTGAATCATTGAGCTTAGGGAGCAACAATGACAAACACAATTAGGGATGCATCTCTACCTGGCTTGATCAATCCGATCGACACCCTAGTTGCTCAAGAAACCAACAGCATGTTAGGAATCAGCACCAACCTTGAAATTGACGAGCTTGACTTGGGGGAATTCCCAATTGAAATATAGCAAATGATAACCTATTATGACCTACAAACTAAAATGGAGTATCATGGTAGACTAGTCGAGGACATCGTAGCCAATCTCGAGGAAGAGTAGAAGTTGGCACGAAAAGAGCTGTAGGAATAGCTGTTTACAACCAAAAGCAATGAGCCCAAAAGTTGAGGTATGATATAGAAATATGCAAATTCCAATGAGTCTTAGCACTCACCAACCAAAATAGGACGGGACCAAACATTGAGGGGGATAGAGCACTAGAGGTTAATCTTACACTGAGCTAGTCGCTCATGAAGCGACTCTTGAACAACATGGCTGCAGAGCAAAGCGGAGTAGCCTTGGCAACTTTGTTCATAGTAGGATGAGGAATTACCTCGGATTCTAAGAGCCAGACCAAGATACCTGTGGTTGCTGAAGCAACTTGACAAGTATCAGCCCCATAATAACATGTATAGATTTGTGGAGCAGTTTGAGAAAATATCTGAGGTGAATGGCCTCATGCACCTTACTCAATGCACATAAGATTTTGGACTTTGCCTAGAAGACAAAGGACAAATGTTGTACACTGGTCTAAACAATGCTGAATGCAATAACTTCAATAACCTCAAGAGTCTCTTTGTCAAGAGATTATCTGAGGTTGGATACTCTGACAACCTCATCGTCAAGTTGATGAACATCAATCAAAAGGACAAGGAGGATATCGGAGACTATGTCACCCATGCGCAGACTCTCCTTAAGAGAATCCCAACTACAGAGCGACCTAGCGAACAAGTGGCCTCCACCATGTTCATAAGCAGAATTTGAAGCAAAGAGCTTTACAAGGCCTTGGTGAGCAACTCAAACCTACAAAGGGATGTGCTAGCTATGGTCTTTAAAGAAGCCATAAGAGTGAATTACCTACTCAAGGAGAGAAGCTCAAGACCCATGAACGGAGACAGTGCTACCTCTAGAACCTCAAAAAGAGCTATGACAATTACTAAATGATCTAGCCAAAGCACCCAAGACAAGAGAAATAGTGTTGTCCAGAGCCAAAAATTGGTGAACATGAAGCTAGAGTTGGCTAGGCTTCAAGAGATGATGAGAAGGCATGCACGAACTCACGTGCAATGTGTGCATTGTAGAAGAAACCACTTTCTAGCCGAGTGCATGGATCCTAGATCTAGACCCTACGTTGATTGCAGTAGGTTTGGCCATGATGCAATGCATTGCCGATTATCGAGGAAATTGCCATACTTACAATCATACAATCAATCTTACTACCTAGGGAATAGACTACTACCTTTCAAAAGGGGAGCTTAGCTAGCTCTCCCATCACCCAATGACTCAAAGCTAGCTATTCCTAGGATAGATATCAACCCCATAGGGATACCTAGATCACCTAGACCCATCCAACTACCGAGTGACACTCCAATACATTACGTAGAGGAGCTGAATGAGGACATGTCACCCAAGGCACATCGCATCTCGATGCCTTGAAAGGGAGCAAGCCAATCGAGACAAGGCCGACCTGAGATGCCCTGATTGTGGGATCACACACTTGTACACTAAGTGCCCTAGGTGGAAGCCTTCCACTAGTTCAGTTATCATGCCATCCATACCATTGGGGTTGTTCAGAGTTGAGACACTTCATGGAAAAGTCATGCCAATTCAACTGTGAATGTCATGACCCAAGCACAAGCAAAGCATGCCAGTATTTCATTACCTAGACCTAGAAACCTCAACGCAACTTCAATAGGGAAGAAAAGCTATAGAAGAAGGAAAAAGAGGGCTGAGACGAAGATTATTCTTAAGATGGATAGTGCCACCATGTTACGAAAGGGGAAGCAAGTCATGTATATAGAAGTAGAGACATCTATTCCTAAGACAATAGAAAAGGGAAGTGCCAATATTGGAGAATATCCTGATCTGAGGCACCAATTAGAAGTGGTTGATAAGGTCAAGGAGTGAGTGAGAGAAGCCCAAGTGCATCTAAAGGATGCTAAACCCATTATCAAAAATGAGATCAATGAGCTCTCTATCATGAGCACACCAGTCTCACCTACTTGAGTAAGATCAAGAGACACATCTGCACCCCACATAGCACCGCATAGACAGAGCCTGGATGCCATAGGTCTGTAGACTATTGCCCAAGATCATTGGTAAAAAGTGTAGAGCCTAAGGAAAAGCAAGCAATTGGCAACCTGCTCACGATATTGATATCAGCCCCTCTGACCCTATCTCTGGAGAGCTGCTTAGGCAGAACCCGACGCTATGGCAAGGGTTGAAGCAATGGGTAGAATGACATGATGAGCTTGGAGTGACCAATTTATTTGACCACGATGTAGTAATGCACATACCAAGCTTAACCTTGGACTCAATGCCTAATTCTTTGCATGCAAATTCCTTTAAGGCACAGAGATGCAGGCAGTCTTGCCTATCAAAATGGATTAGGAGAATCTACAAGAAAGGGGATGGTGGACATAGGAGCAGGAGTTAATCATGTTGGCCAATGGAATGAAAGTTAGGCTGTTTGAGTGCTACAAGACTGGCAGTTGAAGATAGCGGGAGTCGAGTTCTCAATGAACCTCATAATCATGAAGGGAGTGGACTACAACATCCTACTAGGTTGACCCTGGATGTGAAATACATAAGTGATAGAAGACTGGGGCAATAGTCTAATATTATGCAATAGATCAAAAGCTATGGGAGTCAAGATGGATACTTGGAAAACCACACCAGTCGACCTAGATGCCATCTCCACTATTTTTAAAGGAGGCCCACAAGTTAGTAATTCCTATGGATATTCCTTGCCTCAAGGATGAGTAGGATTGGATGCATGTGCTAGCCACCATTGATCTGCCATTCTTAGATGAAGAGGAGGATTACAAACACGTTGCTAGAGTAGCCGGTGGGTCCCACAAAGTCACACCATCTTAGTTGTTGATAAAGATTAGGATCCAACCATCAATGCCACTCCACATGATGGCTAAGAGATCTAGCAATCAACCAACACTAGCAAACCCACCACACATGAGCCTCCAATACTGAGCCCACCTATAAATGTAAGAGTAGCCACCGTCTAACTGAGATTGAGGAAGAGTATGAGGAAGAAGTGGCACCTATATACTCACATATATCGGTCACTGGTAACACGACATATGCCTTTGATGTACTCATTGACAAGGGAGCTGACTGTAATATCCTTACACATGACCATTGGATCCTCATTGGTCAGCCCCAATTGCAACCTATTGATGCTAAACTCAAACCGTTTGGGGGATAGTCCTACTCACTGCACGAAAAGTGCAAAATAGCCATCTCTATTGAAACTAAAAGCCTACCTATGGTCTTCTATGTGTTGCCTAATACAAAGGCTACCTACAAGGAATCACTACTAGGACATGCATTCAAGAAACAAGAACACTACAATGTTGACTAGGACTCGTAGCGCATTCACCTTGCCATGGGTAATGTTCGGATAGTGATGGCTTCCAGCAATGGTAATGCAGCTCCATCAAAGCTTGTAGGGCCAGTGGTAGAGGAACCTAGTGCAAGGTCTAACAAGGAGGGGGGTTGTGACGTGTCCCACCTTTTGCTTAGTAAGACAAATCACGTGCAACCCAACGGAGACACATCCAATACCACTAAGCAACACCTCGAGTGGATGCCCAAACAATAACCACAGCCTCTTAGAAGCCAAAACCCGCACAAATCTATAACCATAGAACCTCATGCCCTTGGCCTAGGAGACAAAGCTGGCGATACAGAAATAGATGAACGATCAAGCTGCAATGGATGCCCAAAGACCTATTTGCTCAAGGCTAGAACAAAGGCAACAACATCTTGATTTGGTTGCCCAAGACTACAAGCAGCAAGTGTGTCCCTCAATCTGGGCCCTCCAACCCATCTTCAGAACCAAGTGACTCAAAAAGCACCAAACCCATAGAACCTCAATGAGTCTATCAACCAAAATCACCCCACAAGTAGAAAGAGCATCACCTAAGCCCCAAGTCCAGCTCATTGCACAAGTGGCCACTAAACACCCCACTGATCAATCCACAAAGCAGGCATCAATTCCTAAGTTATCCAATCTAGCCAAACCCCAACCTCCCTCGTAGGCCTCAAACTCTCCTATGAGCATAGATCTATCATTGCCTTGGCCTCAGATCACCTAGCCACGAATATGGGGAACAACTTAGTCACATGCATTAGACGACTAGCTGCCACCACCTTCACATCATTAGCTAGGAGCAATGAACAGCTTCCTAGATGATCCATTGGCACAAAGATGTACACTCCTTGCCATGCACCTAGGAAGAATCTGAATTCATGTTTGTCAAGATTACCATGATAGCTGAGGAATTGATTGCCAATGAGATCTCTTGAGAGAAAGCTCGCAAAAAATAGTTGATTACATCTTATAGCAGGAGCAAAGTGTCTGCAACAAGCCAGCTCCTCTGACTCTTCTTTTCTGAGTAAATAGTATGCTCTTCGTCTCCATGGGAACAAGAGGGCTGCCAAATTATGACCAATACCAAGCAGAGACATGCAATCAAAACCTCCGCCGAGTATGTGGCTCCTACCTCATTCAGAGTGTTGGCCATCGATTGCAATCAACCATTAGAGGAATATGTCATGGCCCACCCCTATTTCAATCGAATCATGACCGAGGAAGAACTACACATCGCTAGCTGGATACACTCTAGTGACTTCCTCACTAATGTATTGACCTACATTATACACATAGACATTAGACCTCATGACATAGACCATCATGCTGACTTGAAGTATAACCCAAACTTCTATGCTTGGCTCATAATGAAGTAAAGCACACCAAGCATGTGCTTAATGCCTTCACCTTCATCCTCCAATCCTAGGAAGAATTTTCATCAGTCATGGAGGGGAGGGGGTAAGGTGGAAAAGAAGACACAATTTAAACCTTAAACCAAATTTTAAAATGCAAAAATGATGGATAAAAGTCAATTTGTACTTAATGAAAATTTTTATGAAATTCTTGGTTGGACTATGTGGATTTCTTGAAGCAAAAAATTTCATTATGTACTTGAGCACTTCATCTTTCCATAACATATATTCATGATCCCCTTATCTTTTTGGAAAAAGTAGTTTCAAGTGAACTAATAGTGAGTTGTTGCATCATGATAGGAACGCGAGATGACAGGAGGGCGTGACAAAGGCAACAAGCTTCCATTCTTGAAAGAAGACTAGGCCAAATACGACCTAATGATAGAAACAAGGGCCTTTGATTAGCTTAAGTTCAGAAGCATCCAGAACTTGGTGGAAAACATGGCAATGAAAGAGCAAGTGGTAAAACAAATTTTTGACCAATGTAACCTTGATAAATATATGGAGAAGGTCAGCCAAGCCATTGATTACATCAAGTACACGGAGTTCCTACAAACTTTTGATGCTAACAAGAACCATGGCACCATGACAATGTGGCAAGGAGGAGAGACTCGCATAATAGAAGTGGAGTTGAGGCCCAAAATGGTGGAAAGAGATCTAGGGTTGGTCCTCAACAAGCCCAAGAGATAGCCCAAAAGGGATGTTTATGGTATGCTAGGGATGGACAAGGCCCAAGTATACACGAATGATGGAGTTAGCTTAACTGACATCCCCGACTCCTGACATCAAGCTACATGATGCAAAGACAGTCAATGCTCTATTCTCTAGTCAAAGGTACAATGCCTTGATGAGCAAGGTTGGAGTGCCACTACTTGAGAGTCTCACGGCTAAATCTTTGGATGAAATCAATTGGAATGGCTATGTGTATAAGATTATTGAATCTTCACCAAAAGCGCTAGCCACAAGAGCTAGAGTAGTAGGTGGGGAGTCTCTGGCTTCCACAGCAGAGATGCGGGAAGAAGCCAACAACCAAGGCCTCCAACATAGGGTTTGGAGGTGTGCTCATTATCATCATCCATGAGGACATTGGAGACTTAGAAAGATAAGAAATGGTGGAAGAAACCCGCAAGCACTCATTGGCCAACAAATCACTTGTGTAATCACCCATAAAGATGAGCACCGTAGTCTCCTTCTCCACTAGAAACTTGGGGGATGACGAGGCCGTGAGAGTGCAAAAGGAAGAACACAAGGCACGCCACAAAAAAGAAGGAAGCTCTACTCCAAGTCTAGCAACAACAACAACAAGAGACTTTGAGCAAGAGAACTATAAGTGGAAAAGGGAAGGAGGGCTCAGTCCCATTGAGTCAATGCAAAAAAAGGAAAGTCAAGTTGAACATCCCAAGGAAGAATAAGAAAACCATAGAAGGAGACAAGGAATTAGAAGCCACACAGGAGTCGAAAGAGCTAGAAGATGAGCGGAAAAACAAGAAGGAAGAAGAAGGGGAGCAACTAAGAAAGGTGGAAGAGGAGTCCAAAAGGGCAAAAGAGAAATGAAAAACAAAGCACATAGAAGATGAGGAAAGGCTAAAAAGAGAAGATGATGAGAAAATGGCCCTAGCCTTGCAGTTGTCGGTAGAGCAAGCCTTCTGCCCCCCAAAGAGTTCACAAGGAGAAGACCAGGTGATGAACTAGGCTCTAGTGTTGCGACAGAGGAAAGAGCTCAAGGGCCCATTGTGCCATGCAAGGGAAATGCTGCCATGCACCCACCACTAGTAGCTCTAATTACCATATTGGCCACCACTTAAGAGACCTCATAAGTGGGACTGGACCAAAGCAACATGGTGAGGTGGGTGCAGTACCTACTAAACTCAATGAAGCAACTTAGCCAATGCCAAGTTAGTGGACGGAGCCCCAGTGATAGGGACAAAGATACCTATTGTTGTGGATGCAGAATCTAGAAAATACCCTAATAATTCCAAGGTCGAAGCATCAAAAATGTCCATGCCATTAGCCATGCCAGCAGCGAACTATGATGAATATGTGTAGGAGCTCCTAGGCCAACTTAAAAAGAAGGAAGATAGGGAGGTTGATATGGCAGAGTTAGAGATTGAGAAGGATGCGTTCACTACCTACCAGCTAGAAAAAATGAAGCAGATAGCCATCTATCAGAGGCAATGATCCAAAGAAGAAACTAGAAGCAAGGAAGAAAATGGAGGTGGAGAAGGAAGAAAAGAGTGCAAAGGAACTCTAAGTGGAGAAGGTAGAGGGAGAAATGGGGTTGGAAATGGACTTCTCAAGCCTCTCATACAGGGGCAAAAGAACATGGAAGAGCAATTTGAATGACTAAAGAACCTTGGAGAAGAGCTCATCCAAGAGTTGAAAAGAGTGAGGACATAGGCCCATGTAGAGTTCCATAAGGAGAGATGATAAAAGGAATGACTACTAAAGGAACTGCAAGAGGCTAGGGCACAAAAAGACAAGGAGTCTACTAAAGAGCTATTTAGAGATGGAAAATTGACTCCTTGGGACCCTCCAAGAGTAGGAATGATTGAAAGAAGAGTTGGATCATCACAAAGAAGACAATGAAAAGATGTTGGCAATCTGGAAAGAACAAGAAGAAATGGTGACAATGCTATCACAGGAGCTAAGCCAAAGTCAAGGAAAGATGGAGGAGAAGGCCAAGGCCAGGGGAGGTAGGGCTAGAAGTCTAGCACCATGCCTTCTTGAGCACAGTGCTTCATGTAATTTAGGCTAGAGATGAGAACTCCATGGAAGGGGTAAAGAGGAAGTTGGAGATCTCAAGGAGACCCATAAGGTATGGGGTCCAAGAGCATACCCTTAGAGCCAACACTAGCTCAAGCTTGACGCAACAAAGGCAACTTTTGATGCAAGTAGGGCTCTTAAGGGAAGAGTTAGAGAAGCTTGGAATTGGAGACCAATAGCAACGAGAGCAGCCAACCACAACAGCCCAAGTAGAACCACCAAGGGAAGAAGGGCCCAATTTTGAGCAACTTAATGACATCGAGGCACAACTCGATGAACAAAGTTGGCCCTCACCCCCATCAACTAAAGCAAAAGGCCAAGAAAAAGAAGATCTTGCCAATGTAGAAAGAATGATCGAGGCCAAAAGGAAATGCAAGGAGTTGGCTAAACTCATGAGGAGGAAGTTTAGTGCTAGACCACAAGAAGTGCCCGATGTCCAGATGCTACAAATTGAGGAACAACTGCCTATCAATTGGGCATGGGAATTAAACCATTGGAAGCAATGGAAGAATGGGTATAGTCCATTTAAATTTGAATTATTCTATCATTCTTCCTTGATCAAGTGCTTCCCCCATAGGTGGTTGAAGGAGCCATTGAGATCTCGAAGAGGCTAGGGAAGTGGTGGCTAGATGAGAGGGTTAAAAATCCCACATTATGGAGAAGAGAACCTACAAAGTACTAGGAGGATAAGGTCATGGAAGAGCCAAGAAAAGTCAAAGGCTATGAGTCTTCACCAAAATGGTGCCGAAAGATTTGGGACAACAAATTTGAGGCATGGATGGCTTTTTGCAACATGCTACCATATAAAAGGGATGACCCCACCTACATGGCTTACCCGAGGCACTAGGGTGTGGATTTTGGAAAAACATGGCAAGTATGACTTCCCTTTGATCTACAATATCAATGCCACTACTCTTGAAGAATGTCTCCTTTGGGGCACAAGACCTCCCACCCTCCATTACTCACTACTCGAACGATTTCATGGCATGCCCTAACCATGCTTTCCTTACCACTTGTAATTATCTCTGCCTCCTCTTGTGAATCCTACTAAAACAAAACATGCAGCCTAAGAAGAGCGCTTGCCACCCATCTATTTTGATATCAATGCAGGGATAGAGAGCTATGCAATGACATGGCTTGATGTTAAGGGCTACTCTCTTGCCAGGTTTTTGCGTGATCCTTCTAGAAGAAGAGCAATAGTGGGTTCTCAAAGTGTAATCACTCTTTCCTATCTACTATCCCTCTCAATGTAAGAATTAACCAAAAGGACTATATGAAAAGCCATGAAATTCCTTAGCAAATCTCTTAGACCCCCTCAAAATGTAACTACTACACTGAATAGCACCAAGATAATGTCTAGCATGCTCCCTCCCAATGTATCACACCCACAGCACACCTAGGGAGTTTTCACTAGACCTATCCCCCTAAGTCACACCCACAGCACCTCCCCTTGTATACAAACTAGGTCCTCAAGTGTTAAACAATATCACAGGCTTCCGTGAGGTTTGACACCCAACTCCTAGTCTAATTGGCATGGACATCTCGCACTACACGATGGCGAGATAGGTACACCCCCCAAGTTGTGCACTTTTTTTCTTTTAAGGTACATTCAATAATTCAAAATTGACCACAACCTTCAAAGGCCCCATCATCCACTCAATCTACTTTTGGTCTCCACAACCTCACATCCATTTTGTGATGCTTCTTCTCCACATCCAATCTCCATGAAGCCCCATCATCAAACCACATGGCAACCCTTCAACCACCCAAGCCCTCATCAACAAGTGCCAACAAGTGCCATGGGACTAGCATTCGACTTACAAGGGAGGTAATATTAACCCTAGCGCAAAGGAAGCAAAAAGAAAATTAAAAAGACGCAGGTTAAAGTGGAAAAAGTTGGCCCCCTGACTGAAGAAATAGGAGGAAAAAATCCCAAAAGTACAAGTATAACTTTAAAAGTTCAGGACACATACAAAATAGGAAAAGTGCATTTTAAATGCAAAGGCACATCCTAAATTTTTGTAAGAGAGAGCCATGCTCCCTCCTATGCAATTTATAAATGTAGATAGGCATGGGTAAAGCCACAATGTAAATAGGAAGGGAATAGGAAAAGAGGACCTAGGCTAAAATGGTCGATCATGTAAAAAAGGGATGGGTACCCAAAGGGGATTAGGGTTTTCATAAAACGCAAAAAGTGAATAAAGAAGCTCATTCTTGTGTGTAGCCAAAACTTGCTCTCTTCTTGTTGTTGTTCTTACTTGTGCTTATGCTTGAGGGAAGGAGAGTGAGGGAGTGAGTGTGTGAGGGTGAGGGACCATGGTGGAGAAACTCTCCATATTTTTTTCTCTTCTTCTTCTCCTCTTCTCTTCTCTTCTCTTGTCTGCGGCAATGGAGCTTGGAACTTCAGGATCAATCTTGCTTAGGCTTGCACTTTGGATCGTGGAGCTATCGAAGTGCTTGAGGGAGGAGGAAACTCAATTGAGCATGGAGGTAAGCTCAATACACTTGTAGGTGTGAGAGTGTGCATGGCTATGCGAGAGGTAGCCATTGCACTTGGCTTGAAATGCTTGAAGCAATAATAAGCAGTCTGTGGGTCTTGGCAGGTTGAGTGAGAGCTCCCACACCATGGCCTTCCTAACAATACTTGATAGCTTGGCTGCCCTAAAAATGTGATAACCCTAAAGTCCACAAAGCATTCCACATTAACAACAGTCACATGGACTTTGGTGATGCAACCTTCAAGTTGTCTTAAACTTTCATCAATCATTCAGAGAATTGTGGCAAAGAATTGTGGAGGTATCCTTTTGGATTTTCAGTCCTAATCTTTCCAGTAATTTTGAGCTCATAATATTGATGGAGGATCCCGTGTCCACAATGGCATGTTCCACTAATATGCCATCAACGTATGTTGCTACCCTTGGGTAATGCTTTTCAGCATGTTCAAACCAATTATCTCCCACTTGAGCTATTCCCAAGGGCTCAATGATATGCCTAGTATGAAAAATCTTCTTGAACTCTTTATGCACTCCTGGAGATAACTTGATCAACTATAGGAGATTCACATCAGGCTTTACCTCATATAGAGGACTTGCTAAATCAAATTCATAATAGGTAGCAATGGTTCTCTTCTCCCACCAGACCATTATTTCTCTTAGTACTGGTGAACAGGCTTTGGTGCCTCTGTCTTAGCTTTTACCTTCTTCTTTGGCAGCACCTTATTGGGGTTAGCTTTGCCATCAGCAGCTTTTAGAGGGCCGATTTTCACATTAGGGTTAAGGGCTTGTGTCCCCTTATCATCCCCTTTAGGGTTTTTCTCAACAAATTTTACATTATCCATGTCACCTTCTTTAAACTATTCTCTTCAAAAGGCCACAAAAAATAGATCAATTGTAGGTATGGTTCGAGCTTCTAGGCTGTGATACCATACTGTAGCTCTTCCTTTCAAAGTCATATTAAAGAATATCATTAGATGTCTCTCATCTTGAATTTGGAAGTTGAATATTAACTTTTGAAAATCGCTAATATGGAGCTCTACATCTTCCTATGCTAACCCATGAATAATGGGTAGAGAAAATCCTAAGACTAGCCAGATCCGGCGTTTTTGCAGGAATCGCAATAGGTTGCACCATGACTATAATCGGATTGGCCAAGGATCTCTAAACTAGTGGAATTACTACCCCACTCAAAGTGAGATGTCTGACTATGAGAGGGAAAGTAATATAGCTTTCTCCTCCTTCTGAAGAACTGCTCGTAGAACTAGGGTTGCTAAGGTCCCCCCCTCATAGGGATATTGGCCTACTCTATTGAGGAGAATAGCTCCTAATGATTTCAACCCACGTCTAGCTCTTTCTTGCTTCTGGATCTCGGTTTGATGGTCTTTTGGATCTATCTCACTGCCTTTCGGCATACACTAATCAACTAGTCCTTATCAACCAAGATTTGAAAATTGCAATTTATTAGTAGCTCCCAGTAAATGCACCACCTGTCAAGACAAAAATTGGTTCTGAAATTGGCTCTAAGGCTCTAGTTAGAGGCCTCTATACTCAACCAAACCAAGCCACACAAACTCATGGCCAATAGTGTTTGGAGGCTGCACACACTAATCTAACTTATACATGTGTTTCTATTGTTTATAGTCCAACGGCCGACTCCAAGCAATCGGAGTTCCTAAATAGATTGATGTCTATCACACTGTAGCACATACATAAGGAGCACCCCTCGGTTGATTTTACCATGGCCCACTACGACTCTCCTACACCTTAGGGAGGATCGGCCCCAAGATGCGCCATTCAAAAATTAAGCGCATACGACACATAGTCCTCTCTTTATAAAAAAACATTCTAGGAGATTAAGTATAATCCTCACTGACTCGATCCCTAAAGAAACAAACATACTAACCCTACAACTTGGGACTTCTCATACTCTCAATGTGGGTCAACATTTAGGAAACCAAGTGCTATGCAATCCAAGAGCTACTTGTTTGATACCATGCATATGGAATGCAATGCAAAGGTGAATGCCCATGAGTGCACAAACAATTCATTTAATCAGATCAGCAACATGGATGTGCACAACCAATTCTTTTCATGATTGTAGGGGACAACACCCCATTAAACCCTTTAACTTTTGCAAAAAATATATCCTATATGTAAATTACATTATAAAAATCAGATTTCAGTCTATATTCAATAGTCATGATCCCTCCCCTCCCTATTGTTTAATATTAGTTTACGGTGGTAGGTGAAGAGAGTGTTTTCATGTCATTCTCTTATCCAAAAAGTAATAAATCACACACTATAACATGGAAATGGTGCTAAGTTGAGGCTAAACCTCATGCCTTATGCCCACCATATATCCGCAAACATATTTATAGTTGTTTGTAAATTTTTTTACTTATAAATTCTATTTTTATCATATAAACCCTATTTTTCTTGATTTATTTTAAATAAATTACTATATTTCTCTACTTTTTTCTCAATCAAAAAATTAATTCATACCTAATCCATCTTAACATTCAATTTTACCCCATATGAACACAATTTAATTGCCTGAAATGATTAAAACACCATTTTTTCTCTTAAAAATATGTTTTTTGGGTTTTGGGAGATTAATAACTCATGATTATGAGCACAAACTTGCAATCAAGCATCAAAAAAATTTTGGTTGCACATAAACGAGAATCGCATCATAAATTATCAAAAAAGATTTGAATTTCCATTCAAAAATGGCTTACCGCCTTTTCTTGGGGTTTCAGAATTAATATTTGCATTTTTGGGTAGCCATTGAACCCACCATTGGTCCTCAAACCATATTAGCCATCATTCCTTGGCATCCACATGATCCATCATGATCTGATGCAAGCCAGACAATCAATCTTCATTCCAATTTCTTCCCATTTACTTGCACATGAACCACTTTCAAGAGGAGAGAGAGGGAGAAGAGAGAAATATTGAATTCTGCATTTTCTCTACAGTCTACCATTTCCCGCACAAAGATAGGCGATTGAGAGGAAAAAAATGGAAAAGGAGACTAGCATGATGAGATCAATGGGTTGCTTTCAGTCCCCCAACCCCCCTTCCATCAATCATGATGGCACCTCCATGTATGCTTGCACCGTTGTTAATCCCAATGCAAAGAAAGCAAAAAGAAAAATTAAAAAGACGCAAGGCAAAGCAGAAAAAGACGGCCCCACCGAAGAAATAGGAGAAAAAAAAAGCCAAAAGCCCAAGGGCAACCTTAAAAGTTCAGGGCAAGTGCAAAAGAGGAAAGGCACATTTTAAATATAAAAGTGCACTCTAAGTCTTTGTAAAAGAGCGCTAGGCTCTCTCCTATGCAATTTGTAAATGTAGACGAGCATGGGTAAATGAACAATGTACACAGGAAGGGAATCAGGAAAGAGGATCTAGGCTAAAATGGCTAGTCATGTAAAAAAAGAATAGGTGCCCAAAAGGGATTAGAACTTGTATAAAAGGCAAAAGTGAAGAAAGAAGCTCATTCTTGTGTGTGGCCAAAACTAGCTCTATTTTTCTCTTCTTCTTGTTCTTTCTTGCTTGAGCTTGTGCTTGAGAAAAGGAGTGTGAGGAAGTGAGTGTGTGAGGGTGAGGGACCGTGGTAGAAAAGCTCTCCATCTTCTCCTCTCTTCTTTTTCTCTTTTCTTCTCTTGTCTCATATGTGGCAATGGAGCATGAAGCTTGAAGCTTGAGGATTGAGCTTGCACCATGGATCATGGAGCTATCAGAGTGCTTGAGGGAGGAGGAAACTCAATCGAGTATGGAGGTAAGCTCACTACACTCGTAGGTGTGAGAGTGTGTATGGCTATGTGAGAGGTAGCCATTGCACTTGGCTTGAAATGCTTGAAGCAATAAGCAGTCCGTGGGTCTTGGCAGTTGAGAAAGAAGCTCCCACATTTTGATTTCGTTACCATGACCAATGGATTCAAGCTTTGAGTGCTTGCACTCTTCAAATCAAGCATTGAAGTAGGGTTTGCCTTGACGAACCGGTGCTACTTGAGATAGTTAGAAATCGAGGGAGTTAAAGAGGTATTCAATCTCCTTTGCAAGTAATTTTTTTGGTTTTTTGGATTTAAGTAAGTAGGTTGGAATATTGTAAGTGGTTACTTGTTATTTGGATGCATGTAAGGAAAATAGAGAAACACATAGTAGGGTTTTTGCTATAATAGCATGCCCATAATAGGAAAAAAATAGGGAAAAGAGAGTTGGTTGAAGGCATTAAGACAGCAAAGAAAGAGAAGGGGGAATTAAAAGACTAAGCAAATAGGGGTTTAAGAAGCCAAGATGGCAACGAGAGAGCTCATTCATGTGCATTCAGTTAAGAGAGAGCTTGAGAGAGAGAGAGAGAATGAGAGCTATAGGACATGAGCATAGATTCGTTCGTCGATTCACATTCTTGCATCCTTGAGTCCTAAAAGTAGGCTCTAAGTGTCAATTGATGCTTGTTGATCCTAGTTAGGACCCTGGTTGCAATGTTAGAATGGGCACAATAAGTATTTAAGGGATTTTTATCGTTCTGGACCACCAACTGCTGCACTACTCGGACACCGTCTGTGGCCTCGGATGCCCTCGATCGACTCAAACAGCTCAAGTCACAAGTCCACTCGGACAACCACAAAGCCATCTGAGTCGGAGACTCAAATTCGGACCCTGGACCCAATTCTCGGATGGCCGAGTGCTAGGCCACTTGGACTCGAATAACACTACTCAGCCTCGAACAACCACTCGACCTCGAACAACTAACCTCGACCTCAGATGGCCAACTTTTAGCCCCTAAAATAGTCCACTCAGATGAGCAACTATTCGACATGGGATGGTCGAGCACCAGACCGCTTGAACTCAAATAAGCCACTCAGACTCAAATAGACCACTCAAACACTGTCACTTAAACATTGTGACTCAGACAGATTGTATAGAATCTAGATTCTAGCAAATTTGACCCACCCCATGGCAGTAGGCTGTTAGAAATCAAGCTCCCCATATTTCCCCGTCATTCTTTATGTCGTGTGTGACAGGCCGACTCCAACTAGATACAACTATTCATGTGTGTGTCATTGAATAAGTCGGTGTAGGATCAATCTAACCTTAGTCGAGTATTGGTCAGGTATTGGCCAATTAGACCTAGAGTAACACTTACTCTTACTTTGTGTCTTTTTAGACAAAGTGTGGAACATGAGCTTGAAGGCTCTTGAGTCTGCTCCACCCTCTATCTATCTCTCCCTCTCTTTGAATATGGTATCAGAGCTCAGTCTAGTGGACTCTCAGGAGTAGGAGGAAGTGAAGAAGATGTGCATAAATTGAAGACTCTGTTTTGTCAAAGGTCAAGCAAGCTACCATTGTTTTCCTGAAGGTATGCATTGTAAGTTTGTGGTCTTCATTGGATGAAATGTTGGCAAGGGCTTGTTGGGGAGACTTGTAAGACTTCATTGAGCACATTAGAGTTCCTGGTCATCATCATTACCCTCATCACGTGCTACTGGAAACATTATTACAGACATGCGTGACTGTGCATGATGCAGGTTGAAGCTCCATTGCCCACAAATCAGCACATTGGTTGCATTCTAAGTGATAGAATGCTTGGTTATGCCCTTAGGGAGGTTCTCAAAGGTTTTAAGAGGCAAATACATTGATGGGAGCTCATGTGTGAGCTGTAACAGTGATATACAGATCTGGAAAACAATGAAGACTTGCTGTTAATAGTGATAGGCAGCATATACTTGACCTTGGTTGATGCATTGAAGTTATATGACATGTACTTTGGCCATCATTGAAGCATAGGCATTTTCTTGAAAGACATATGTACTTGCTCCTATGCATTGGAGCTACAACTTAATGGTCTTGGAATATTAGATGACTTTGGTTAGTACTATGTACTGGATGACTTGGCATATAGCTTGCAGATGTCTTGTGGATCAAGAAGGGAGTTGAATGCAAAAGTATAAAGCTGGAAAGTAGTGCATTAATATTGTATTGGCTGGTTATAAACAGTTCATGTTTCTATGCCATTGGTCATTGAAGACAGGATGATTATGACTACCCGAATGCTCATGTATAGAACCTAACACTTCAAGGTGAATGCATGACATGATTTGGGGCTGTTTTGGAGCAAGAAAGACTTGGTTTCATTGAGTATTTGTTGACTACAATCTGTGAACAAGATATTTGACACTGGTACTTGCTGGTTATGCACTTATTTGTGCCAGTATGCTTATGTTTGGACTGCTACATGTAGTAGCAGATGTTTATGAAGGTTTGGGACATGTATGACATGTATACAGCTTAGTTTTGGTACTGAATAAGCTGTTGGTCATTGACAATCTACATTTTATAGACTGTATGTATGCATTTTGATAGTAAGGTTGCATAAGATAAAGCTGAAGCAACTACATTGCGTATGCATTGACCATTGTACCTACAGGAGGGACTACTTATTTGTGGGTGTTTTTGGGTTGTCATTGGATTGAAATACACTTTTTTTATAGTGAACTTGTTGCAAAAAAACTATCATAAGCAGAAAATTCTATTGCAACATGGCAAATCCGCAGGGCAGTGCCAACATTACACAGATTGTCGATGAGAAGTTGGATAATAAGAATTTTGCCTTGTGGAAGTTCCGTATGAAGAATTTCTTGGTCGGTAGAGGATATTGGGACCTATGCATAGGTGATGAAGCTGAACCTGAAGTGCTTGAGAAGAACCCAACCAATGATCAAAAAAGATCTCATAAGCTATGGATTGAGAGAGCATGCAAGGTGTTGCATTGGTTTTCTTTATGTATATCTGATGATATGGCAATACAGATCACTGGATGTGAGTCCCCGAAGGATGCATGGGACATACTCATGAAGAACTGTGGAAATGCAACACATGCAAGGAAGATTCAGCTGAAACAGCAGTTCAACAACATGTCTAGGAATGGCAAAAGCATCCAGGTTTATACGACAGAGGTTAAGACCATAGCAGACCAGCTTGCCACCATTGGATCAAAGGTGTCTGAAGATTATATGATTGCTGTCACACTGAATGGACTTGGAAAAGAATACAAAGATTTTCATACGTCTATTTCTGTTAGACCTGAACCCCCTGATTGGGATGAGCTAGTTGCTTTGTTGTTGCATGAGGAGGTAAAGCTTGGATTGAATACAGGTTCTAGTGCATCTTAGGGTAGAGACATTGTTTTGTACTCTAGCCAGTGTGGCAGAGGCGGCAGAGGCCATGGTTCATTTCGAGGTTGTCGTGACACTCGGAACACCTATGGACATCAATGGCAAGGTAATTGGCATGGAAAAAATACACAGGGCCAGCATGGATCTGGCGGCTTTAGAGGCAAGGGGAGATCACCCTGTGGTAGAGGTGGTGGATCTAGTTCATGGTGGTCAAATGATCAGTCAAGCAGAGATAAGGATTGTTATTACTGCGGCAGATATGTACACATTGCAAAGGATTGTTACAAGAAGCAAGGAGATATGAAGGCAAATGGCAAATAGCATGGGCACTATGCATCTTCTAGCAGTGCTCAGGATGAGCAGGTTGATAGATTGTTTGCCATGCAACATGTGTCCAATAATGCATCTAGGCAGAACAAAGATGATAGATGGTACATTAACTTTGGGGCTTCAAATCATATGACACCCCATGGAGAGTGGTTCAATGAGATGATTGCACGTTCACATGGTTATGTGTGTACTGGGGATGACACCCAATGTGATATTCAGCACACATGAATTGTTCTATTGATGATGCCTAATGGCAAGAAAAAGAGCTTGCATGATGTATTGCATGTACTATCAATAACCAAGAATCTTTTGTCTGGAGGACAGATGGCAGAACAAAACTTGCATGTGAGATTCAATAAAGATGGATGCTTTATTGAAGAATACAGTAATGGCTGCAAATTAATTGCTAGAGGCAGAAGGGATGGGAGGATGTTTACATTGGACGTATCCATTCCAAAACTCAAGGCAGCCATGTTGGCGCATGATGAGAGTGCTATTCGAGATGTAGAGATTTGGCACAAAAGGATTGGCCATGTCAATGTACAAAAGCTAAAATCTATGCAGCAGAAGGAAGTGGTACTTGGATTACCTAAATTCAAGTATGATGACTTTGGTCATGTATGTCCTGCATGTCAGTTTGGAAAGCAAGCACAATTTCCCTTCATGAATCATGTAAAGAATAGCTCAAGACCCTTGCAGTTAGTGCACTCTGATTTTTGGGGTCCGTCGCATAATGCTTTGTTTGGAGGAGCCCGTTATTATATATCTTTCATTGATGATTTCAGCAGCAGGTACACTTGGCTGTATATATTGAAGCATAAAGATGAAGTATTTGATGCATTCAGGGATTTCAAAAAGCATGTTGAAAATGAGTTGGGCTACTATATCTCTTGTCTAAGATTAGATGGAGGCGGTGAATATGTCTCTAAGGAGTTTGACAGGTATCTTGTAAAGTATGGGATAAGAAGGTATCTCACTTGCAGCTATACATCGCAACAAAATAGTGTTGTAGAGAGGAAAAATAGGGTACTAATGGAGTCAGCTAGAGCTATGCTGAATGAAAAATGTCCGCCTAATGCTTATTGGGCTGAAGCAGTGATGACTGCTATCTATGTGTTGAATCGAACCCCTACAACAAGGATTCATGAGGTTACACCTTATGAGAGGTTGTATGGTCACAGACCTGACATTAGGCACTTAAAAGTTATTGGATGCATTGTGTATGTGCATATACCAGATGAAAAGAGAAAGAAATTGGATCCTAATGCAGTAAAGAGTGTGTTTTTGGGTTATGCACAGGAAAGAAAAGCCTATAAATGCTATGTGTCATCTACGCATGAGACATTGATAAGCAGGGATATTGTCTTTGACAAGTTAGCTTCCTGGTATGGGAATCCACTTGTTGTGCCTACTGATGGATCAGCCAGCATGGGTAATGCTAAAAATACCCGTGCAATTAGTACATGTATGAGTGGTCAGACATGTGATATATCATCTATAGTGAGTCCTTGGTCTGCAAGATTGCAGAATCACACTCCTATGTCCACAAACACAGATATGTCAGTGAGGGGGAGAGTGGATAAGGAAAAATAAAAAGTGTTTAAGGATGTAACAAGACCACTTACTGCAGGTTATGAGTCGTCCAATAGTGATAGCTTGGATAGTGAGTTGGGGATTCTATCTGTTATGATGCCAGGTGCTAGGAAAAATTGGTATGTACCACCTCATGAGAGGTAGGCTTAGAGTGAGCCACAGTTGAGAAGATCTGAGAGGATCAAAAGGCCAGTTGATAGGTGCACTTACACTAGATATTCAGCCTGTCATTATGCTTATATGATGAAAGTGATAGGTTTTAAAGAACCAATCAAGTTTGATGAGGCAGTTTGCATATGAGAATTGGCATGCTGCCATGGATGAGGAGTATTCAGCTTTGGTTGAAAATGGAACATGGGATTTAGTGCAGTTGCCTGATGGCAAAGTCCCCATTGGCTGCAAATGGGTGTACAAGGTTAAGTGCAAATCAGATGGGTCATTGAAACGCTACAAGGCCATGCTAGTTGCAAAAGGTATGCGCAGCAGTACGATCTTGACTATGAGGAGAGTTTCAGCCCTGTGGCTAAAATGGCTACTGTCAGAACTATGAGGAGAGTTTCAGCCCCGTGGCTAAAATGGCTATTGTTAGAACTATCATTGCATTGGCAGCAGCTAAAGGCTAGAAACTATGAAAGATGGATGTAAAAAATACATTTTTGAATGGTGAGTTGCAGGAAGAGGTCTACATGGATCAGCCTGAAGGCTATTGAAAGAGAGAGAAGGATCAAAGCTTGGACTCGCGAGCTATGGCGGGAGAGCAAGAGCAAGAAAGAGAGAGACAAGAAATGGGAACTCCAACAGTCACAATGTGTGACCCGGCCTTCCTTTATTCAAACTGTCACTAAAAGAATAAAGAATAAAGTGACGGTGACGGGCGCCCGCCACCTGCAGTGTGCAGTGGCGGTGACTGTCAGTGTAGTAATACATGGGCGGCTAGGCGGAGGCACCTTTACCCCAACAACCTCCCACTTAAAGGCAAATCCACCCTAGTGAGGAGTGAACAGAAAAAGAAAAAAGACAATACAACATGTACACATGTACAACAGGATGAGGAAAGACATCATCTCATCCCACGCCCATCAACCTCCTGAGGAAGGCAAAGCGCTCTGTAGAGAGGTTTTTCGTGAGCAAATATGCAGGATTTTGGTCAGTCAAGATCTTGACAGGGTCAACAGACTTGTCCTCAATGACCCCACGTATGAAGTGATACCTCACCTCAATGTGTTTCATCTTTGCATGGAAGACCATATTCTTGGCTAACTGAATAGCACTCATAGAATCCGAATGCAGTTTAAGGATAGCATCAATACCAAGGTCAGCAACCAAACGACCCAACCAAGTGGCCTCCTTGCAAGCCTCAATGGTTGCAACATACTCAGCCTCTGTAGTAGAAAGGGTCGTGCATTTTTGCACGCTGGACATCCAAGAAACAGCACCTCCAGCATAGGTGAATACATAGCCGGAAGTGGACTTCCTACTATCTTCATGTCCTGCATAATCAGAGTCAGTATACCCCATGACTCCTGTATCCTGGCTGCCATAGCATTTGCACATATCTGCAGTGCCCTTCAGGTACCTCATGATACCCTTCACAGCATCCCAATGCTTCTTGCCAGGTGTAGCCATATAGCGTGCCACAACACCAACTGCAAAGGCAATATCTGGATGAGTGGCTATCATGGCATACATAAGACTGCCCACTGCGGATGCATAGGGAATCTTGGCCATCTCGGCCCTCTGCTCATCTGTCTGCGGACAATTAGCCTGTGATACCTTCACATAAGAAGGCAATGGACAGCCAATAGGCTTTACATCCTGCATGCGAAAGCGCTCAAGGACTTTATGAATGTACTCCCTCTGTGACAAGTAGAGGAGTCCCTGATGCCTGTCGCATCTAATGCGCATACCAAGTATGTGAGCGGCCTGTCCCAGATCTTTCATCTCAAAGCTCTTCTTGAGCTGAGCCTTAAGAGCATCTAGCTCATCATGAGCTTTTCCTGCTATCAGCATATCATCCACATAGAGTACCCAAATCAATAAAGAACCATCACGAGCTTTCTTTGTGTAAAGACACAAATCCATAGCACTCTTGCTATAGCCCTGTGACTGCATAAAGGCATCAAACTTATGATACCACTCCCTAGGTGCCTGTTTCAAGCCATAAAGACTTTTCTTCAATTTGCACACTAGGAGCTCCCTGCCAAGTTCTGCAAAGCCCTTAGGCTGCTTCATATAAATCTCATCATGCAAGTCCCCATGTAAGAAAGCCGTCTTGACATCCATTTGATATAAATCCAAGTCAAGCTGAGCAACCAAAGCCAAGACTAGGTCATCTTAACCACAGGAGAAAAGACCTCATCAAAGTCCACACCATGCTCCTGCTTTTAAAACCCTTTGCTACCAATCTAGCCTTGTATGCCGGCTTGGGGTGTCCAGGGGTACTTTTCAGCTTGTACACCCACTTGCATGGCAAAGCCTTCTTGCCCGTAGGCAAGGAAACCAAATCCCAAGTGTCATTCTTATGCAAGAAGTCTATCTCAGACTGCATAGCCCTCTCCCAGGAGTGACTGTCACCCCTACGCATAGCCTCATCATAAGTGAAAGGCTCTCCTGTATCTGTAACCAAGGCATAATGCATTGAGGGTTGAAATCTATCAGAGGGATGTCTGTCTCTAGTAGACCGTCTCACGGCAGGCTCTGCTGCCTGCCTAGTTGCCTGTCAAACACCCTGACCCTGAGCATCTGCTGCTGTAGCGGTAGGTTGTCCAACTGGCTGTGCGGGAGCTCTTGGCTCCTCCTGAAATATGACCCTGCGGATCTCAACAACTCTCTCAGGCTATCGATGCATCTTGTCTTCATGGAAAACTACATCATGACTGCGGATGACTTTCCGCGCCTACGGATCCCAGAGACGATAACCCATCTCGCCTGCATCCCCATAACCAAGGAAAATGCATTTGACACTCTTAGGATCCAGCTTACTTCTCTTGTCCCTGGGCACATGGCAAAATGCCTCACATCCAAAGACACAGAGATGCGCATAAGAGGGAGGTTTTCCAGTCCATACCTCCTCTGTAACCTAGAAATCCAAACCACTAGAAGGTGATATGTTTATGATGCGCACAGCTGTATTAACTGCCTCAACCCAAAAGCTCTATGGTAGGCCTGCATGGCTAAGCATACTACGGACACGCTCATGGATGGTTCTATTCATCCGCTCAGCCAAACCATTCTGGGGGGGTGTAGGGGGCGGTCAACTAATGCTTAGTACCCCTCTCATCACATAACTGCTCAAAAGCATGTGAGACATACTCACCTCCATTATCTGTCCATAGGCATTTTAGCCTATACCCAGACTGACTCTCAACCAATGCAAGCCATCTCTGAAACACAGCCAAGACCTCGGATTTCAGCTTAATGGGATAAGCCCAAACTTTTCATGAAAAATCATCTATGAGCGTAACAAAATACTTTACACCACCCATAGACTGACAAGGCATAGGCCCACAGACATCCGAATGTACCAATGCCAAGGGCTCACTCATGCGTGGCCTACCAGACTTCTTATGCATAGACCTAGTCTGCCTGCCATAAAGACAATGCTCACATGAATCAAAACATGCATAATCAAGGGGCAGTAAGTACTGCAAACCAAAAAGCATTTTCATTCCCTGCAAAGACATGTGGCCCAAACGGGCATGCCAAAGAGATACATGTGGGATAGAACCCACAGACAAAACATGATCAAGGGAAGAAGCTGATACAATCAAGGGATAGAGATTGCTAGCCTTGGCACCTCTCGCAATCACAAGTCTGCCACGAGTGATCTTCCATGCAGAGTCTCCAAAACATACATGATATCTTGTGTCATCAAGCTATCCAACTAACATGAGACTACATGTCAAAGCAGGTACATGATGTACATCTTGCATAACAAAACAGCTGCCAGAAGGAAACTGTAGCCTAACATCACCAATGCCCACAATATCAAGAGAGCTGTCATCACCCAAGTGCACAAAACCCGAAACAGTATGGTATGAATGAAACCACTCTTGGCAAGGTGTCACATGAAAGGATGCACCTGAGTCCAATAGCCAATACTGTGCATACATAGAGTATATCTCTGTTATCTGCGAAGCACTAGAAGAAGCTGCTAGGATATAATCATCATCATCAACATCCTTAGGCTGCATAACATTGATCTCTTCAATTTTAACACTGGACTTTGCAAACACTATGCTGCAATCAGAAGACTTATTCTGCACTTTGTCTTTCCCCTTATCTTTGCGCCTTTCATTGCATAGTTCATGGCATTGTGGCCTAATATGGCCCTTTTTCCCACAATGGTGATAAGTAATATCTGCATTCCTGCCACGAGATTTGCTACATGACTTCCCATGAGACTTGGACCGAGATTTCTGAGAATCCCATCCACGGCCACTGCCACTGCCATGCTTTCCATATCCATCATTCTTGTCTCTAATTGTCATAGCATGCGACACACGAGAGGCATCCAAATTCTTACGGTTAACCTCTTCCTGTAGAAGAGCACTCTCAACATCAGATAATTTCAAGGTAGCAGTAGAGGCACATAATACAGTACGGAATACATCCCATGACTCATTAAGAGTACCAAGCAAGAAAAGAGGAGTGATATCCTCTGCAAAAGTGATGTCCTGCGAAGTCAAGTTCTTGAGTATAGCATGGAACTGGCTCAAGTGAGCAGACATATGTTAGAAATCAAGCTCACCGTCAGTGTGTCTCTATCTATGACCGACATCTATGACAGCTAGTGTGTGCAGTTGTCTACATGTGACTACATTAAATAAGTCGGGTTAGTAGTCAGTTAGTGACCTGACTAGAGTTAGTCTGTCTAGTCTACATTTACACTAGGTCACTTTATCTTTGTATTGTGTGTGCTTTTCAGTTTAGTGTGTGGAACATGAAGGAATGAGCTTGAGAGCCTGAAGGCTCATGGATATGGTGTTTTCCCTGTCTCTCTCTCCTCTTTGAACATGGTATCAGAGCTTTGCCAGATTGAGCTCTCTGGAGCAGGAGGGAGTCAAGAAGACTTGAAGAAGCTGAAGAACAAGGTTTTTTGAAAACAAGAACAGGCTGCCATTACTCTGTCAAGGTATGCATTTGCTCATTTTGGACTCCATGCTTTATCACAGTGGTTGAGGCCTTTCTGGGAGCCTTGGTAGGCATCTTTGAGCATATGTAAGTGGTCATTGAGCCTCATGATGAGGAGGACCAGCTGTCAACAAGGTCTGGAAATCTACATGAACTACGCCTGTTGATCTGGGTGGACTGCAACCTGTCAAACTTCAATGGGGCACCTGGACAAGACTCATAGGGCATGTATGCTCACTCTTGAAGGTATTTGAAGTGTACAAGAGGTAAATGCTTGTGTGGGAGCTCTGTTATGAGCTGGAGTAACAGACACAAACCTGTTATCAATTCTGAACTGCTATAAACATGAATGGACAGCATGCATTCAGTCATTATTGATATACAGGAGCCTTATACTACACTCAAAAGGCATCCTTGGAGCACAAGAATGTGTCAAAGCATGTATACATTGGATCAAATGTCTTGGAGCTGAGATTTCTTGCTCAGAATACTCAGATCTAAAAATCATTGACAGGTTGAAAACTGTCATACATAGTCCATGACAAGCATTGTGTATTACTAAAGCAATACAGGTCATCTTGGGGGTTCCATCATCTATATGAACTGACCTATACATGCTGAATGTATGGAGGATTGAAGCAAGCAATGAGCATCATTGAAAAATGAATTTTGAAGCTGAAGTAAATGCAGTCACACTGTCTTGGTTAATTACAAACAGCTCATAAAATTTATGCCATTGGTCAATGAAGACAGGTTGTCTATGCCTACTCAGATGCTCATGTATTGAACTTGCCACTACAAAGTAAATGTATGACATGGTCGGAAGACATTTTGGAGCTGCTTGGAGCTTGGTATGCTGAATTTTGGTTGATTGCAACCTGCAACTAAATTTTTTGACACTTGTATGTGCTGGTTATGCACTGTTCTGTGCCTCTATGCTCATGTCTTGACTGCCAAATGTACTAGCAGCTACCTGGGAGATTTTGGAACATGTATGACATGATTACCACTCAGTTTTGGACTTGAAATTGCTGCTGGTTACTCACAGTTTACAGTTTTCAGACTGCATGTATGTACCCTGGCAGTGAGGTTACAGAAGCTTAAACTGAAGCAAACACATAGCTTATGTATTGACAGTTATATCTACAGTTGAGACCACTTGTTTGTGAGTTGTTTTGGGGTGTCAGTGGGCTGAAATACCCTGTTTTTTTTTTTTGCAATTTAGTGCAGAAAACTGTCATAAACTGTTACGACGACTGAACTTGGTCAGTCATACTTATTGGTCTGCAGGGAGTCAGGCACTTGATAGACAGTCTATTGCATCATGGCTAATGCACATGGGACTGACAATATCACTCAGATAGTTGGAGAGAAGTTGGATAACAAGAACTTTGCATTATGGAAATTCAGAATGAAAAACTTTCTGGTTGGCAGAGGTTATTGGGATCTATGTACAGGAGATGAAGTTGCTCCTGAGTTGCTTGCAGACAATCCAACAAATGAACAGAAAAGATCCTACAGGCTATGGAATGAAAGAGCATGCAAGGTGCTGCATTGGTTTTCTTTATGTATATCTGATGCTATGGTAATTCAAATCACTGGATGTGAGACTCCGAAGGACGCTTGGGACATACTGATGAAAAATTATGGAACCATGACACATGCAAGGAAGATCCAGTTGAAACAGCAGTTCAACAACATGTCTAGGAATGGCAAGAGCATCCAGGCATATACCACGGAGATTAAGACCATAGCTGATCAACTTGCTACTATTGGCTCAAGTGTATCAGAAGATGATATGATTGCTGTTGCTTTGAATGGCTTAGGCAAAGAGTACAAAGCTTTTGACATTTCCATTTCTGGCAGAGAAGAGCCCCCTAGCTGGGAAGAGCTAGTTGCCTTGTTGCTACATGAGGAAGTCAAACTTGGTTTGAATACAGGTTCCAGTGCATCTCAGAGTAGAGACACTGTGTTATACTCTAGCCAGCATGGTAGAGGATTTAGAGGTCGTGGTTCATTTCGAGGTCGTGGTGACACTCGTAATGCTTATAGACAGCAGCAGCAGCAGAGCAATTGGCATGGTGCAAATACACAAGGCCAGCGTGGATCTGGTGGGTTTAGAGGCAGGGGGAGATCACCCCGAGGTAGAGGTGGTGGATCTGGTTCATGGCAGTCATCTGATCAGTCCAACAGGGACAAGGACTGCCATTATTGTGGCCGGTATGGGCATATTGCAAAGGATTGTTACAAGAAGCAGGGAGATATGAAGGCAAAGGGCAGACAGCATGGGCACTATGCATCTTCCAGTGGTGCTCATGATGAGCCAGTTGATAGACTCTTTGCCATGCAACATGTATCTAAAAATGCATCGAGACATAATAGAGATGACAGATGGTACATTGACTCTGGAGCATCAAATCACATGACACCGCATGGAGAGTGGTTTGATGAGATGGTTGTAGGTACACATGGTCATGTATGTACTGGGGATGACACCCAACATGACATAAAGCATAAAGGGATTGTTCCTCTTATGATGCCTGATGGAAAGAAGAAAGGCCTGCATGATGTATTACATGTACCGACCATAACAAAGAATCTGTTGTCTGTGGGTCAAATGGCAGAACAGAATTTGCAAGTGAGGTTCAACAAAGATGGGTGTTTCATTGAGGAGTATGGAAATGGTTGCAAGTTAATTGCCAAGGGCAAAAGGGATGGCAGGATGTTTACATTGGATGCGACCATTCCAGGACTCAAGGCAGCCATGTTTGCTCATGATGAGAGTGCCATTCGGGATGTAGAGATTTGGCACAAGCGGATTGGACATGTCAATGTACAAAAGCTGAAATCTATGTAGCAGAAAGAAGTAGTACTTAGATTACCTAAATTCAAGTATAATGATTTTGGTTATGTATGCCCTGCATGTCAGTTTGGGAAGCAGGCACGGTTTCCTTTCATGAGACATGTAAAAAACAGCACTAGGCCTTTACAGATGGTGCACTCTGATGTCTGGGGTCCTTCACATAATGCTTCTTTTGGCGGTGCACGGTATTATGTCTCATTTATTGATTATTTCAGCATGTACACTTGGCTTTATATTTTGAAGCATAAGGATGATGTGTTTGATGCATTCAAAGACTTCAAGAAACATGCTAAAAATGAATTGGGCTGTTACATATCATGCTTGAGATCAGATGGAGGAGGTGAATATGTCTCAAACTACTTTGACAGGTATCTTGCTAAACATGGGATCAGAAGACAGCTCACATGCAGTTATACACCGCAGCAAAACGGTGTTGCAGAGAGGAAAAACAGGGTTTTGATGGAGTCATCTAGAGCTATGCTGAATGAAAAGTGTCTGCCAAATGGTTATTGGGCTGAAGCAGTGGTGACTGTTGTCTATGTGCTGAATCGAACCCCTACAGCAGGGATTCATGATGTCACTCCATATGAACGGCTGTATGGTCATAAACCTGATATTTCACACTTGAAGGTATTTGGCAGCATTGCATATGTGCATATACTAGATGAGAAGAGGAAGAAATTGGATCCAAGGCAGTGAAAAGTGTGTTTATAGGATATGCACAGGAACAGAAAGCTTATAAGTGTTATGCACCTTCTATGCATGAGACACTCATAAGCAGAGATGTGGTATTTGATGAGTTAGCATCCTGGTATGGGAATCCTGTTGCAGTGCCTACTGATGGCTCACCCACTATGAGTCATGCTGAAAATACTTCTGCAGAGAGTACTTCCATGAGTGGTCAGACAGGTGATGTATCATCTACAGTGAGTCCTTAGACAGGACGATTACGGAGTCGCACTGCTGCATCCACTGACACGGATATGTCAGTGAGGGGGAGAACAAATAAGGGAAAAGAAAAGGTTTTTAAGATGTAACAGGTCCACTCACTGCAGGTTATGATTCATCTAGCAGTGACAGCTTAGACAGTGAATTGGAGATTCCGTCTGTTATGACGCCAGGTGCTAGGCAGAGCCGTTATGTGCCGCCTTATGAGAGGCAAGCTCACAGTGAGCCATAGCTCAGGAGATCATAGAGGGTCAGACGACCTGTTGACAGGTATACTTACACTAGATATTCAGCCCGTCATTATGCTTATATGACGAAAGTAACAGGTTTTAGAGAACCAAGTAAGTTTGATGAGGCAGTTGCAGATGAGAATTGGCGTGCTGCTATGGATGAGGAATATTCAACTTTGGCTGAAAATGGTACATGGGATTTGGTACAGTTGCCTGAGGGCAAAACACCTATTGGATGCAAGTGGGTGTATAAGGTAAAATGTAAATCAGATGGATCATTGGAAAGATATAAGGCCAGGCTGGTTGCAAAAGGGTATGCGCAACAGTATGGTCTTGATTATGAGGAGACTTTCAGCTCTATAGCAAAGATGGCTACAGTTAGAACTATGATTGCTTTGGCAGCAGCTAGAGGCTGGAAACTATGGCAGATGGACGTAAAGAATGCATTTCTCAATGGAGAATTACAGGAAGAGGTTTACATGGAACAGCCTGAAGGCTATGTACATCCAGAATTTCTAGCACATGTATGTCGGCTGAAAAAGGCATTATATGGGCTGAAACAGGCACCCAGAGCATGGAATGCTCGCATAAGCAGTTATTTGCAGCAACATGGTTTCCGATTGGGAGATGCTGATCATAGTCTGTTTGTGAAGAAGACAGATAGTGGCTATGTTTTCCTAGTTGTCTATGTTGATGACTTAATCATTACAGGAGATGATGAAAATGGGATTGCAGAAATAAAGACATGTTTACAGGCTGAGTTTAAGGTCAAGGATCTTGGAGAGCTGAAATATTTTTTGGGGATTGAAGTTGTCTCTACACCTCAAGGCATATGGTTGCTACAGAAGCAGTATGCTCATGACATGTTACAGAAATATGGTATGGCTAATTGCAAGCCTATGGATATGCCTTTGGAGCAAAATGTCAAGCTGCAGATTGATGTTGGGACAGAGATTGAGAATGTTACTATGTACAGACAGATGGTAGGCAGCTTGATCTATCTCACGATCACTAGACCTGACTTGAGTTATGCTGTGGGGCTAATCAGTCAGTTCATGCAGAAGCCTCACAAACCACACTTGGATGCACTCAGAAGAATTCTGAGATATGTAAAGAGTACCACAGATCATGGGCTGTTTTATGCATATGGGAAACCCCTTGACTTGATGGGGTACACTGATGCTGACTGGGCTGGTTGCACGTATGACAGGAGGTCAACCAGCAGCTATGCATTTGGATTGGGTAGTAGCATGATCAGTTGGCAGAGTAAGAAACAGCCTACAGTTGCATTGTCTAGTACGGAAGCAGAGTATCGTGGTGCGGCCTGTGAAGCTAAGTGGTTACAGAAGTTGCTGAATGACTTGGGAGTATACTTGGACAGCAAAGTCAAGCTGTACTGTGACAATTTGAGCAGTGTTATGTTAGCAAGCAATCATGTTTATCATCCAAGATCAAAACACATTAAGGTTCACTATCATTTCATCAGGGAAATGGTTTTAGCAGATCAAATTGACTTGGAGCATGTGAAGACTGAAGACTAGGTAGCAGACATCTTTACCAAATCACTTGGTAAAGATAAGTTCATTCACTTTAGATAGCTACTTGGAGTGATGCAGATGATTTGAGTTTTGTTTTTGAGCTTGAGGGGGAATGTTAGAAATCAAGCTCACCGTCAGTGTGTCTCTATCTATGACCGACATCTATGACAGCTAGTGTGTGCAGCTGTCTACATGTGACTACATTAAATAAGTCGGGTTAGTAGTCAGTTAGTGACCTGACTAGAGTTAGTCTATCTAGTCTACATTTACACTAGGTCACTTTATCTTTGTATTGTGTGTGCTTTTCAGTTTAGTGTGTGGAACATGAAGGAATGAGCTTGAGAGCCTGAAGGCTCATGGATATGGTGTTTTCCCTGTCTCTCTCTCCTCTTTGAACAACATAGTCACATTCTCCTTCATGCGCAAATCCATAAGCTGCTTCAGCCAATACATCTAGAGCTTTCCTCAAAGGAAATGTTAACAAGGAATATTAGGAAAAGTCGAACAATGACCTTAGACAATGTTGGTTAGAACCCTAATTCATACCATTTTAGGGGACCGGAATGGGACTATGCCCTACGGGCAGAGAGGTCGAGCGATGCATCCCTCTCATTTTCCATTCTCTTTGAACCAAGTGCGGTATTAGTCTGCTTTGGCCCAGTTGTGTCTGTGCAAAGTGGGGCAATTGTAGACCGACACTAGAAGGCTGCTAGGAAGACCCGATTACAAGGAACCCAAACTTCAGGTTGATCCTAGTGGAAACGGCCGAGATAAGTTCTGTTGTGGGGCAGACTCGAGAGACCCTAGTTGGCAATACATTGTAGTGAACTTGTTCTATGAGAGATAATACAATAGTGGACTTGCATAACTCATCAAGCTCAAGCCATTCCTCATCTGGCATAGTTGCACGCGGATGCCCGCTCAACCTCAAAGGTTTGATCTGCGATTTCTGCACCAACACCTATCAAATCTAGCTCTTTCAATAAGATTAATTCGTACCATCAAGCTTAGTGATGTTGAAAATAGCATGATCAGTGGACGAACTCACCATAATGTAGGCTGGAAGACTGTAGAAAGTTCAAAAATTGCTTGCTATTTACTACAAAAAATGACCAAAAATCGAGAGAAAATGGCGAGATAAGTGTAACCAAAGCTGATGCCCACCAAGTACTAGTGAAAGTACATCATTTCAGAATGTTTCAGCATGAAAAATCCATGTCAGTCCATACATATATGCTTGCTATAATAAATTACAGGTTTCAGTAAATGAGAGCTAACAGTGCCAAAATCGGATCCCAAGGAAATTAAATACTGCCAAGACCAAAGTCGGCATCATGCGGGCATAACATAAGCATATGACAGTCGATAAGCATGAATCCAACACCCAAGCATGTCATACAAACATCTGCCAGTGAGTAGGTACACCCCCCAATCAACGGGGCAAAGTGTTCCTGCCACTACCAAAACTTGACACAAGTAGGTGTCAGCTCACAACGATACGGATCCAAATCTAAGACTCAGCTCATAAGCATACAATGAACCAAGACATATAAACCATGCATCATCCCAAAGGGTAAGAAATCCCAAAGTCTCAAGTGTTTGTAACTGCTCAATAGCATGTAACTACTCAATGCATAAAAGCACCGCCTGCTCAATGTCTGATAAGCATTCAAGAATGCTCCCACTGGTACAAAAGCCGTATGTACGAGTTCAAGAGCTCAAACCAAGGCAAGACACAGTGCCAATGACATAAGTCCAAGACAATACATCAATAGTACATCCCGAACATGTAGGCGGTAGAGCATCCGTATGTAGCATCCATAAGAATGTAAGACATCAAGTACATCCCAATCCACACTCTAACAAGCCAAGTAACATCCAAGACAACTCCAGATAATCCAAAATGCATCCAAGGTAGAGCTTCAATGAGCACTCAAGCTCAACGTATGCATAGGGTAATCAACCGGGACATGAGCATCAAGTTGTAGGCAACGGGTATGCATAAACCCAAGGCATATACCACTGTCAAGCATGAACCATGTCAATGAGTGCATAATTTCAAAGCTCTTCCAAAAGCATCCGGAATGAAATCCAAGCTCGAAGTTGTACCCCGAAGATCAATACTTCATGGCATATATCCAAGACATAGGTCAGAACCAATAGGCATAACCCAAGGCATGTGTAATAGCTTCAGCCCGCTTTTATTACAGCATGAAATGACTGTAAAAACGGAGAAATTTCAGTCCTAAATCAGTGCCAAAATGATGGCATAACATGTGCAATCCATCCCCAAGTCGATCAGCATCCAATAGGCATCAAACCGGTTGACTATGTATGCCTAGACAAGCATAGCATTTACTGTCAATGTAACATCAACATAACATGACTGTGAACTATTGTAAATAGTCCCAAACTGTGTTTGAATCAGCCCCAAATCAATATCCAATGCTCAAGCCTTCAAGACCAAGCCATAGACCATGTCAAGAGTGCATTATGAAGCCCAAACATCATGCCAATGACCACTAGGAAGTAGGGGGCTGCTTTGGTGCTGTACACAAGCTACATGAAGATGGCACAAACTATCTAGTTCTATAGGGGAGGCTTCCTGCTCACGTGGCTAAAGTTTGAGGTGTTGGGGGGTAAGAGAAGTGGCCAATGGTGGCCCACGATGAGCCCCAACAAGTCTTGTTCAAAGGCAAGTGAGATATGAATCAAGGGAGCTTCAATGGTGGCTGCACCAATCTTGTTTACAACCTGTGAGACCTGAGAACTGAAGTAAACCCTAAAGAAAATGATCAAATACCTTTGCTTGAATGCCTTGAGGGTGCCTCAGTAGGCCGATCGAGAAGCCGAGGAGTGACGGGAGCTCGAAGGAGTCGGATATGGCTGCCGGGAAGGAGACCCAATGCAGGTAGGGAGTCGATGGGAAGCTGAGAATGCCATGAACCAAGCTCAAGAGTCAGGAAGCCGAGCTCTAATACCAGTTGAAAGGGAGAGAAGGATCGAATCTTGGACTCGAGAGCTATGGCAGGAGAGCAAGAGCAAGAAAGAGAGAGACAAGAAATGGAAACTCCAACAATCACAATGTGTGACCGGGCCTTCCTTTATTCAAACTGTCACTAAAAGAATAAAGAATAAAGTGATGGTGACGGGCGCCCGCCACCTACAGTGTGCAGTGACGGTGACTGTCAGTGTAGTAAATACACGGGTGGCTAGGCAAAGGCGCCTTTACCCAAATAGCTATGTGCATTTAGAATTTCCAGCACATGTATGCAGACTGAAACAGGCACCCAGAGCATGGAATGCTCAAATTAGCAGTTATTTATAGTAGCATGGGTTTAAATTGGGTGATGTTGATCACAGTTTGTTTTTGAAAAAGACAAATCATGGCTATGTATTTCTGGACATCTATGTTGATGATCTTATCATCACTGGAGATGATGAGAGCGGGATTGCTGACATTAAATCATGTTTACAGTTGAATTCAAAGTCAAAGATCTTGGTGAGCTGAAATATTTTTTGGGCATTGAGGTAGTGTCTATGCCTCAAGGCATATGGTTGCTACAGAAGCAGTATGCTCATGACATGTTACAGATGTATGGTATGGTTGAATGCAAGGCTATGGATACACCCTTAGAGCAAAATGTCAAGCTACAGATTGATGTTGGGACAGAGATTGAGAATGTAACCATGCATAGGTAGATGGTAGGCAACTTGATCTACTTGACCATTACTCATCCTGACTTGAGCTATGATGTGGGGCTGATCAGTCAGTTCATGCAGAAGCCTTGCAAACTGCATTTGGATGCAATCATGAGAATCATGAGATATGTAAAGGCTACGACAAATTATGGGTTGTTTTATGCATATGGAAAACCCCTTGACTTGGCAAGGTTTATTAACACTGACTGGGCTAGTTGTGCTTATGACAAGAGATCAACCAGTGGCTATGCATTTGGATTGGGCAGCAGCATGATCATTTGGTAGAGTAAGAAATAGCCTACAATTGCATTGTCTAGTACAGAAATTGAATACCATGGTGTAGCTTTAGCGGCCTGTGAAGCTATTTGGCTACAGAAGTTACTAAATGACTTGGGGATCCACTTGGACAGCAAAGTGAAGATACATTGTGATAATATGAGCAGTGTTATGCTTGCAAGCAATCCCGTCTATCATGCAAGATCGAAACACATTGAAGTTCATTACCATTTCATTAGAGAAATGGTACTAGCAGAGTAGATTGACTTGATGCATGTGAAGAATGAAGACCAGGTAGCATATATCTTTACCAAATCACTTGGTAAAGATAAGTTCATCTATTTTAGGCAGCTACTTGGAGTGTTGTAGATGGTTTGAGCTTGAGGGGGAGTGTTAGAAATCAAGCTCCCCGTATTTCCCCATTCTTCTTTATGTGGTGTGTGACAGACCAACTCCAGCTAGATACAGTTGTTCATGTGTGTGTCATTGAATAAGTTGGTGTAGGGTTAATCTAACCTTAGTCGGGTATTGGTCAGTTAGACCTAGAGTAACACTTACTCTTACTTTGTGTCTTTTTAGACAAAGTGTGGAATAATGAAGAAAAAAGTACATGAGCCTGAAGGCTCTTGAGTCTGCTCCACTCTCTATCTGTCTCTCTCTCTCTTTGAATATAGGCAAAGGCTAAACCCAAGCTAGATGACACCTCTGTAGGCCTCCAAACACGTAGAATGGCTCATAGAGCCAACTGACTCAAGAATCGCAACCTAACAATCCAAGAAAATGATTGAAGTCTCACATACCATTAGCCACATGTCTCTATAGAGACACGAACTGACTAACCAAACCTGCTATCCCTCAGACCACACATCTAAAAAATGTAGAGACCAGAATGAGCCAGCTAGAGTGGCTATCACCCACATGAAAGGATCATGAAAAGTGTATATTGTACTATATTGTTTTTAGTTGATTAGCGCATTTCATCAATTAAACATTTGACATGCACCATAAAAGCTGAAAGCCTGATTTTGCACAATGCACTTTGAGGAGCACATTACTAGCATATGAGTGCCTGTAACATTGAGGATTGTTTTAAATAACAAGGAATTCACCTAAGATAAGATAAGCCGAACAAACCCACGGAATTATCCTAAGTCAAGCTCGTCATTTTTTGGGTCGGCACTGGCTCCTGACATATTCCTGACTTCTTAAGAAACTAGGGCATAGATCAAATTGATCAAGTTAGGTAGGGATGCATTCCTAATTGCACCTATTCATTTTTGCTCTCTAAGTGGCTCGATGATTCAAGTCTCTCAGTATTCAGTGATTGGGGTCCTTACCTACTATTCAATATTGTCTAGGGTTCTCCTCCTACTAAAATGTAGCATCATGGTAGACCAGTCGAAGACATCATAGCCAATCTTAAGGAAGAGCAAAAGTTGGCAAGGAAAGTACTGCAAGATATGGGTGTCTACAACTAAGAGCAGTGAGCTCAAAAGTTGAATCAATACATAAATATGTGCGAGGTCCAATGCATCTTAGTGCTCACCAGGCAAAATAGAAAAGGACCAAACGGTGAGAGGGAGAGAGCACTAGAAGCTGAACTTACACTAAGCGAGCTTCTTCTTGAGATATTGGCAATCACACTTAGCTTAGCCTCTTTGTATGGAGCAGTGTGGGCTCAGGATACAGAATCCCGTATACACAGTGGTGGAAAGTGCAGCTTAGTCTATTCCTATAAAGCATTGTACTTGCTCTCATTTTGAATGCAATGTCATAGTACTTTTGTACTTCCTGCAAAGTGTATGTGTCATTGTCAGCCCACTACACAAGATTGTGTCTTGATGTCTCTTACCTCATGAGGTCACTCTTCTTATTTCAACCTCCATAGCCATGCTCTAGATTCGAAATTTTCTACATGGTATCAGAGTCTAGTTAGGCATGGATTAGCTCTACAAATCACTCCTTCAGCTCCTCTCAATCTTTGGTTAGCTCATCTTGATATAAACCCTTCATCTTCCACCTCCATCTTCACTCTGTCTCTCTTGGCCGGCATAGATAGCACCTACCTACCTATGTTGGAGCAACCATATCTCTTCAACCAGGCCATATCTCTTTGAGATTTCTTCTCAAGAGTTGTTCCTTAGGTCAAGGCGCATCTTTTCAATGCAAAATTTATTGAGATTGTGCAACATACAACCCGACATTATTGAAAAACATAGATCTTGCACAAATTTTACCACTGTAAATTGGACATGTTCTCTCTCCCTAATGTGAGCATTATTCCACAAGTTATCATAGGAAATTTTTTGGTCATATAAGTGACTTAATCTAAGAGGGCTTTAGAAAATTATACTCCAGCAGAGAGATATTAGAAGATTACTCAGAGGTGGTACTACAAGAAGCCATAGCGAGCCTGATGTTGTTCAACTAATTGCACCATCATCACACCTCACAATGTCAAGGGATACCATAAAGCTTTTGAGGTTTATCATATGGGCTACCTCTTGAAAATTTTTAAACTCAAATTGTCCACTGGGTGAGCTGCTATATCCAAAATATCGGGCTGCTGTCCTAAAACTATAACTAGCAGCCATAGCCACTTACCTTCAAGCTCAAAATTTTCCTTCATTTTCTCTCTCTTGCTACTTAAACCAAACCTCTGCCACTCTAATCCACTAAGAATTGACGTTTCCAGCAAGATTTCAATATCCAACAAGCAAGCCTTAGAAAGCTTTTGAAGATTTGAAGCTTTCACTGAAGTACAATTATCAAGCATAATGAAATTTTATGCTACCATTGCTTGTGTTTTTCAACACACTGCAAGTCGACTTGGTTACTGATCAACCTCAATCAAGTGAAGCCATTTTGAAGCTATTTCTATAACAAGAATTTTCCATCAAATCAACAAGGAGGGGGGAAACCCAAGCATCAAAGCATCAAACTCAAGTGCCTTAAAGCATAGTATTTATTGATACTTATCAAGTGTTATTTGACACTACATTCCTTATATCTCTTGACACAATTAAACCTTCTCTTGTTCAAATCTAAGAGTTTTGGTGTTGATTTGCTGCTCCAGCATGGGCAAAGACTCTCAAATTGTTCGGTTCAAAGGGGTCAGGTTCCATACCTGGCAAACCCACATCAAGCTCATCCTGATGAAGAAGGGTCTTTGGGCCATTACCAATGGCAAGGATGTGAAAAATCAGAGTGTAAGAAAAGATTGAAGTGTGCACAAGAGGGAGAGAAGAGCTCACAAGTACAAGAACCAAGTCTTGCTTATTTAGTTGCTCATAAAAGTACAACGGGTCACTCTCACTCATCAGTTGATGTAGACCCGTGGGTTGTTTATATAGCCCCAGCTGGCTAGAGTTAGGGTTTCCCCTTCCCCTTAGGACCATTCACACTCAACTACCCTTATCCCCTCCAACATAAGGAGAGTTCACATACTTACACTCTCAACACCCCCCCTCAATGCCAAGTAGCATTGGATAAAGCTTGATAGGATGCCCCCCCTTAATCCACAATGAGATGCCTTTATAAATCAAGCTACAAAAGATGGTTATAGGTAGAGTGTTTACAAGACTCAAAATAGTTCATCTTCAGTGGATTGGGAGGCAAGTTAGCCTCTAATTCCTTAGGTGGTTCTAGAACACTAGGACACCTACTAGTGATATGCCTAGTCTTTTTGCACTTATTGCACTTCATTTTTTATGGGTACTTCTTCTAGAAATTACTTATAATATGCCCTTTTTTATGACAGAAAGAGCACTTTGTAGAAACTTTATGGACTAACACTTGCTCACGGAAAATAGATGCTGAAGTGCCTTCATTATGGTTCCTCTTCTCTTCATCCAAACATGACTGGATGGTACTTGCCGAAGTTGGATTAGGGATATTGATAAGGGTAGCAACAAGGGTTGGAAAGACCTTCTTTACATCCTTCAGAAGGATGGCAATGGCATCTTCATCATCATGAATTGGTGCTTGAACGAAGGTGAGCTGTGCCATGAGCCCCTTCATATGTGAAATAAACTTACTTAGGTCTTCTCCTTGTTTATACTCCAAGCTAAAAAATTCAATATTTTGAAAAATTTTGGAGTTCTTACCTATAGCACCATAGAGCCTTTCAAGCTCATCCCATTTCTCCTTGTTGGCAATGGAGAGTTGGTCAATATGATGAATTAGGGACTCATCCAAATGAAGCATGATGATGGCTTGAGCTCGCTCATCATCTTCTATATCAAGTGGATTTGATGGATCGGTAACTTTGGTCCCTTTTATGAAGGGCTAGTAGCCATGTTCCATCATTTTATATTTCACCAAGACTTGCCAAGGATGGAAATCTTTTCCATTAAACTTGCAGATTTGAGGCCTTACATCTGCATAAGCCATGGCCATAATAGGAAGGTCTTACCTATTGCCCTAGGCAATGGCAGTTTCTCGTCCTTTACAAATGGCCAAGTATGAACCAACTAACAGAATTGATAGCCTTACAAATGATAACTAACTTTAAAAGTATAAGGATGAAAAAGGTTGGAAATCATACATATGTAGGTAAGATTTTGGCGGTCCTTTCAAATAACCCTTGATTTAAGTTTCACTATTTTCATGGGCTTCAATGAGGTGAACTTTGATTGGGAACTTTGATTGAACCTCTGGCTCCTCCCCACCTTGTGGTTTAGTGAACGAACATTTGGTTGAGCAAGGTCGATTAATAACTTTGACACTTGGTGAAGAGTCCGAGGAGATTTCAATCACATCAATGTTCATGTTTCGACATAAGTTAGTAGCACTAATGTCACTAAATGCCTTTTCAGTGCTTAGAAGCACTCATCTCAAGATTAAGACCACTTGAGATGTTTAGGTATTTACCTTGTCAAGCTTGGTGAGATACTTAACTGACTACCGGTGTTGAGAGCAAGCTTCTCGGTGAGATTATGATGTCCTCCGAGTGTTAAAGCTATTCAAAAATCAAGAATACACTTTCTAGCATGTGCTTTAGTGATTAAAATCACTATTAATGATTCCCAGATCGAAAAAAGTGAAAAATGGGAAGCTTGAAGCTTCTTGGCTATGGCTGCTAGAAAACCCACAATTAGGGTTTTGCTCATAGTAGACAGTAGGAGAGGAATTAGGGCAAACCCTCTCAAGTGAAGATGGTCCACTAGGGGACCTAACAAAGCCCTATGGTAGCTGGAGTGATTGCATCCACAGTAGGCTATGCCAATCAACTGAATTGGCATCAACAAAATTTGCGCTAGATTTGGAAGAAACTACAATACTTCCCTCCACCTCGCCTAATCTCTACATTTAATGCAACATGCTGAAGCATCCTTAGCTGTGGAGGAGATCTCTAGAAGGAATCAGGAGCTAAAATGCTCTCCTTTGCTCTCTCCAAGTCCTTCAACAGAGGTGGTTCTACCTGGCTATGGTGGAAAAGAAGATAAATGAGAAGGCAAAATATCTTTTTGTGCCCTTAGGTGTGTAAAGAGGTTGAGGGAAGCTGAAGGATCAGAGATGGCTTTGATACCATGTGAAAAATCAGAGTGGAAGCAAATATTGAAGTGTGCACAAGAGGAAGAGAAGAGCTCACAGGTATAAGAACAAGTCTTGCTTATTCAGTTGCTCATGAAAGTACAACTTGGGTCACTCTCACTCATCAGTTGATGTAGACCCATGGGCTATTTATATAGCCCCAATTGGCTAGGGTAAGGGTTTTACCTTCCCCTCGGGACCATTCACACTTAGCTACCCTTATCCCCTTCGACATAAGGAGAGTTCACATGCTTACATTCTCAACAAAGGAGAAGAAGCCTCGGGATGCGGACCTTGCAATTACTTGGCAAAAGAATGATGACAAAGCACATGCCATCATTAAGCTGGAATTGGATGACATCTACATCCACCATGTGGATACATGTAAAACCTCTATTGATACATGGAAGAGATTAGATACTTTGTTTGGTGCACAATCAAAGTTATCTAGGTATGGATTACTGATTGAATTTTTCAGGCTAGATATGAAATCAAACACATCTCTTACAACTCACTTAAACTACATGGAAAGTCTCTTAACTCAGCTTGTAGGAATTGATCTCAAGATGGATGAAGATATTTGTATTGATGTGTTGTTAAAAAGCATGCCTCCTAACAATAATAATGTGGCAACTACATTGATCAACATGCCTAGTTCTAAATTGGTTGACATTAAGGCCTCCCTACTAGAAGAAGAAAAATCCAAAGAAGAACCAAGAACCTCTAAGAAGAAGAAGAAGAAGAAAAGCACTAGGAGAAGGACAAACCTCATCAATCCTTCTATTTGATAGAATTCTTTAGCCTTGTAGTGCCTAGCCCTAATGCTTCTAACATAAGCTTGTAAACTCCTCATGTAACCTTATACTACAGCCTTTGTACACTTTGTGAGGCCCCTGTTATAGCCTTTGGATGCCCACCATGTCTTTGGTACCTACATTTAGCATTTTCTGCAATAGTCTCTAGTGTTTACCAAGTTTGTGGTGTGCCCACACTTTTTAGGTGGTTGCTCACCAAAGCCTCTACACACTTTGTACTCCTTTGGTTGTGATTGAGGATGAGTGTTGATATATTGGCAATCACACTCAGCTTAGCCTCTTTGTACGGAGTAGTGTGGGCTCAAGATACACAATCCCATATGCATAGTGGTAGAAAGTGTAGCCTAGTCTATTCCTATAAAGCATTGTACTTGCTCTCATTTTGAATGCAATGTCATAGTACTTTTGTACTTTCAGTAAAGTGTTTGTGTCATTGTCAGTCCACTACACAAGATTATGTTTATGAGTCTAAGATTCCATCTTGGAACCTAATTCACTTGTGTGACATTTGGTCTTGATGTTTGTTACCTCATGAGCTCACTCTTCCTCTTTCAACCTCTATAGCCACGCTCTAGATTCGACATTTTCTACACTTCTCATGAAGTGACTCTTAGAAAACACAGATGTAGACCAGAGTGGAGTAGCCTTGGAAACTTTTGCTGATAGGACTAGCAATCATACACTAGTCTAGACAATGCCGAATGCAATGACTTCAATAACATCAAGAGTCTTTTCGTCAAGAGATTCTCTGAGGTAGGATACTATGATAACCTCATTGTTAGGTTGATGAACGCCATTCAAAAGAGTAAGGAGGATATTGGAGACTCCATCACCCATGTGCAGAGTCTCTTTAAGAGAATACCAATTGTAGAGCAACCTAGCAAATGAATGGTCTCCACTATATTCATAAGCAAAATATGAAGCGAAGAGCTTTACAAGGCTTTGGTGAGTAACTTAAACGTGCAAAGGGGCGTACTAGCTAGAGTCTTTGAAGAAGCCATTTGAGTGGATGACTTGCTCAAGGAGAGGAGATCAAAACCCACAAACTAAGATAGCACTGCCTCTAGAACCTTAGAAAGAGCTACGATCGTTAGTGAAAGATCTAGCTAGAGCACCCAAGACAAGGGAAAGAGTGTCAACCAGAGCCAAAATTTGGTAGATGTGAAGCTAGAGTGGGCTAGGCTTCAAGATATGATGAGAAGGCCCACACGACCTTACATCTAATGTGTGCATTGTGGAGGAAACCACCTTTCGGCTAAGTGCATGGATCCTAGATATAGACCCTATGTCAATTGCGATAGGTTTGACCATGATGCAATACATTGTTGATTACCGAGGTGATTGCCATGCTCACAGACATACAATTAGCCTTAACTAGGGAATAGACCAACATATTTTGGAAGGGGAGCTCAATTAGCTCTCCCACACCCAATGATTCAAAGCTAGCTGTCCCTTAGGATGGACATCAACCCCACAGGGATACCTAGACAACCTAGATCCATTGTGACCTATCCACCAAGAGAAGATCTAGTACATTATGTAGAGGAGCCAAATGATGACAAAACATACGTAAACCCTTATGTCTCATATGAGGAAGACGGAAATCCCATCTTGATGGACTTCAAACCAGTGCCAGTGATGGCGTTGGGTAGGGGAAGAGGTAGAGGACTAGGAGGACTGAACCAAGAACCCATTGCACATTTGTTGGACTTGTAGTCACCCAAGACACATATGATCTCAATGCCCCAAAAGAGAGCAAGCCATCGAGACAAGACCAACTTGAGATGCCCTGAGTTTGGGATCACACACTTGTATGCCAAGTATTCTAGGCAGAAACCTTCCATTAGTTCGGTTATCATGCCATCTGTACCATTGGGACTGTTCAGAGTTGAAATACGATGGCAAAGCCACGCCAAATCTGCTAAATGTCATGACATGAGCACATAGGCAAAGCAAGCTCATATATCATTACCAAGACCTAGCAACCTCAATGCAACTTCAATAGGGAATAAAAGCTATAGAATAAGGAAAAATAGGGTTGAGACAAAGTTTATGCTTTAGACAGACAATGCCACTATGTTACCAAAGGGGATGCAAGTCACGAACATAGAAGGAGAGATGTTTGTTCCTAAGGCTGTAGAAAAGAAAAGTGTCAAGATTGGAGAATATCTTGATCCGAGGCACCAATTAGAAGTGGTTGATAAGGTCAAGGAGTGTATGAGAGAATCCCAAGTGTACCTAAATGATGCAAAACCCTTTATTGAAGACAAGATTGGAGCTTTCTAGTGTGAGCACACATGTCTCGCCTACTCAATTCAAATCAAGAGATGCATCCGCAACCCCCCACGTAGCACTGCATAGACAGAGCCTAGATGTCATAGGTAGGTAAACTGGGCATGATCATTGGTAAAAGAGCATAGAGCTCAAAGAAAAGCAAGCGATGGGAAACTTGCTCACAACTTTGATATCAGTCCATGTGACTCTACCTCTGGGAGAACTACTTAGGCAGAATCCAACCTTATGGCAAGTGGTACTGAAGAAGTGGGTGGAAAGACAAAATGAGCTTGGATCGATCAACCTACCCAACCACCATGACATAGCCACGCAAATAGCTTAACCCTAAACTTAGTGCCTAAATCCTTATATTGGAATGCTTTCTGGAAAGGCACAAAAATGCATGCAGTCCTACCGGTCATAGCATTAGGGGATGCCACACAAAAAAGGGGATCATAGACATAGGAGCAGGAGTCGGTGTACTTAGCCATGAATTCCTACAAGCTTGGGGTAACCTACATGTGGAGAATACAAGGTTTAACGTCACGCTAGCCAACAAAATGAAAGTTAGGCCATTTGGAGGACTAAAAGACTGGCCTTTAAATATAGCGGGATTCAATTTTGAGTGAACTTCATAGTCATGAAGGGAGTAGACTACGATATCCTACTAGCCCGCGACCTTGGATGTGAATCACATGAGTGATAGAAGATTGGAGCAATGGTCTTGTGTTTTTGGAAAATAGATCGAAGGCTTTAAGAGTCAAGATGAATACCTGGAAAACCACGCTGATCAACCTAGACGCCATCTCTACTATTTTGAAAGGAGACTCACAAGTTAGGAATTTTTACGTGCCACTAAGAAAGTATATCCCATGTCTTGAGGACGAGAGCGGGATTGGATACATGTGCTAGCCACTATTGACTTGCCGTTCTCATATGACAAAGAGGATTATAAGCACGTTGTAAGAACAAGCAGTGAGTCCCATAAAGCCACAACATCTCAACTACTGCCGAAGGGTAATACCTCAACATCGGTATCACTTTGCATGATGGCCAAGAGCTATAGTGGACAACTAATACATGTCCCTTTCCACCTTTCATCTAACAAAATCAAGCTCCAGGGGATCCTTGAATACTTGACAAGAGGGCTAGCAGGTAACCCATTTGCCAATCTCAAACTCCTCAAGGATCTCATGGATGAGCTAAAGTGCTAGAGGTGTTTGTTGATGACCTATGCATTCACTCTAGTTGGAGGGAGTACCTAGATAAACTTCGTGCAGTCTTTGAGTGGTGTAGGTTGTATAACCTCTCCTTGAACCCCTTGAAGTGCTAGTTTTAGGTGAAACATGGATGTATCCTAGGGCATATGGTGTCTAAGAATAGCATTGCCATTGACTTCTCCAAAGTCAGAGTCATTGTTGATTTACCACCACCCACGAACTATAAGGGAGTTCAATACTTCCTGCTGGGACACACAAGGTACTATCATTGATTTGTTTTGAATTATACATTGATCGCTAGGTCCCTTTACAAATTGTTGATCATGTTTGAGTGGACCGAGGAATGCCAATGCACCTATGAAGAACTAAAAAAGGATCTCCCAACCACACCGATCCTATGATCCCCAGATTAGAACATAACATTTCACTTGCACATTGATGCCTCGAAGTTTGCCGTGGAAGCTGTTTTGTGCCAACCTGGTGAACATAATCTTGATTATCTTATGAGCTTTGCTAGTAAACAACTCTCACAGATATGGAGATGAGTTACTCCACAATGGAAACGGAAGGCCTAGCCATGGTATTTGTTGTAAATAAGTTTCATCTTACCTTTTGGCTACACCCTTTGTCTTCTTCATTGACTTGAGACTTGCTTTATCTAGTGAACAAACCTTGTGTAAGAGGGTGTATATCTAGGTGGTTACTTCTTCTTCTAGAATTCAACTTCTCTATGGTTGTACGCAAGAGTAAGCAACATTGCATGGCAGACCATATGTCCCACATACCCACACAAGAGAAGCCATTGGATAGGGCATTGTAGACAACTTGCCCAATGTGCAATGTCCAGTGAGAAAGACCTTTTCAAGGCCGATCTAACACCGTATTGGGAAAATGATATAGTCCAAGTCCTAGAATATGGATTGCCTAAGAAACCTATAGAGATGGCTAGGCTAAAGCACCTTATCCTTAATATTCAGCCCTATTAGTTAATTGCCAATGAGCTCTATAGACTAGGGCAGGATGGGTTATTATAAAGGTATGTGTGTGAGCATGAAATGCATGTTGTGCTTATTGAAGCACATGGTGGAATTGCTGGAGGACACTTCAATAGAGATGCTACAGCACACAAGGTGATATAATCTTAGCAAGGGTGGCCTACCCTATTCTATGATGCTACTAAGTTTGTGAAGCATTGCGATGAATGTCAAAGGACCAAAGTAGTCATCCATAAGGACAAGATGGAGTTGGCCCCAATAATAGCATGACAACCCTTTGAAAAGTGGGGGATCAACTTTATTGGTCCAATCAACCCTATAACATAGTATTCATAAGTAAAGTACATCATTGTAGCAATGGATTATCTCACAAAATGAAATCTTGGGCCACTAGGAAGAATGACACTAGGACCACAACTAAGTTCGTTTGGGAGTAGGTGATCTTGATGTTTGTTGGCTGCCCAATCAAAGCACACACTTCATTAATGAAGTGATTGCCCATTTACCATCTACATTCTTAATCATCCATAAAAAATCATTACCATATTACCCTCAAGCTCAGCAGGTAAAATCCATGAACAAAATTCTAGTGAATGTACCAACTAAGGTAGTTTCTGTTTCACGCAGCGCGATTGGGACAATAAACTCATGGTAGTGCTATGGGCCTATAGAACTACCTACAAGACGGTTGTAGGGCAAACACCATTCAAGCTTACCTACGCGGTTGTAGGGCAAACACCATTCAAGCTTACCTACGAGACCAAAACAATCCTACTAATGGAGTTTTTCATTCCAAGTTTGTTGAGAGTGGCAGTACAAGAGAGAGATGGGATGGAAAGGAGGCATGGATGGAATGAGTGGTAGAGCTAGAACGCCTTTTTGAGATCCAACTCCTTATGCACTAATATGTGAAAAGGCAAGACACAAGAGCTAGTTTGAAAAACATGTCAAACAAAGTGACTTTGAGCAAGACGACCTAGTGCTATCGTACTCTGTAAAGAGCCATAAGCAAAAGATGAAGCTCAAAGGATTGGGGCCTTTCAAGGTCCACAACATTAGTCAAACTAGCAACATAGAGCTCGACACCCTAGAAGGAGAGGAGGTAGGCTTATTCAACGGCACTCGCCTCAAGAAGTACTACCTCCCAACGCATCCACTGCACGAGTCTCCAATGCTGGAACCCCCCGTGAATGTAAGAGTTACCACTATCATCAAGATAGAGGATGAGGATGAGGAAATGATAGAACCTATCTACCTACACATATTAGTGATTGCGTAGAAGACACACGTCTTTGACATGCTTATTGATGAGGGAGTTGACTTTAATATTCTTATACATGATCATTGGACCCTCATTGGTTAGTCTCGATTGCAGTCTACTAATGCTAAACTCAACCCATTTGGGAGACAATCCTACTCATTGCTGGGAAAGTGCAAAATAGCGGTATCTATCGAGACTAGAAGCCTACTTATGATTTTCTATGTGATGCCTAACACTAAGTTCACCGGTAAGGAATCACTGCTGGGACGTGCATTCAAAAAACAAGCACACTGCAATGTCAACTATGACTTGCAGTGCATTTACCTTGCCATTGACAATGTTTAGATAGTGAGGGCTTTTAGCAAGGGTAGTGCGGCTCCATTGTAGCCTTGCCACTAGTAGAGGAACTAAGCACAAGTCTAAGGAGGGGGTCCTGACTTGTCCCACCTTGCCAAAACAAAATGGCCGCAACCCAAGGGAGCCACATCCAATACTACTGAGCAACAGCTTAAATGGGTGCCCCAATGCCCATTGCAACCCCCTAGTATTCAAACTGTATGAGCCCGCAACCACAAAACCTCACGTCATAGCCCTAGGAGACAAAGTTGGCACTATAGAAGTAGATGAATAGTTAAGCCACGATGGGTGCCCAAATACCTGTTGTGCACTCAAGGCTACTACAAAGACAATGACTATGCACCATCCCAACAAGAGTATGAAGGTTGTATAATATTGGGAAATCATATGTTATTGTTGAAATATGAAGCTCACAATGTTATAATATGCTTGAAATAGTCAAGGTAGATGTCATTTTGCCATAAGGATAAAGAATTTTTTGAAAAGCAAATTATAAGGGTGAGGGAGACACTCTTTTACTACTTAGAGATGATTTGAAGCCATGATGTGAATGGAGATATGGCTTATGCCATATTATTGTAGTTAAAATAATAAAATAATGGAAATGAAATTATCTATGTATCAAATTATGCTCCTACATCTTATGGATTGACTAAAAGAGTGGAAATTGCTCAACATACATCTCACTAATGAATAGACCATGTCATTAGGGGTATTTTATGTGATAGAATAATTACAAGACAGGTCACATACATGCTGGATGAATAAATAAATAAATGGAGTTCATTTGATAAGACACTTGACATTAGAGACATCAACACTTAACATGTACTACCAAGTTGAATGTAAAGGGGAACTCCATCTATGTTGTGATGTACTTAATTCAATTCACTTCCCAACCAATACCACTAATATGTAGAAACCTTGAGTGGAGATGGATAATGAAAAAGCATGGAAGTTTTCTCACTGGAAGTGGTGACATGCAATGTGCTACTAAGTTTAGAGAGTCTACATGTTTTGTTTTGTGTGCCTCTCAAAGTGATTGGAATATATATCATCTATTATTATAGGATTCTCAAGATATCATCACATCACAAACATCTTAAACTCGTTATTATGCAATTAAATTGTATTAATGAAGTAAGTAATAAAGCATCACAAAAATGGATGCTTCAGGCATAAACTGCTAAGCTTTAGAAAGCCTTTTCTATATTACCTTAAAGACATGGGCATCTTTCTTAAGACTTTTACAAATTACTACAATGTCATTCTAGTAATGCCATTCTTAAGGCTAGAAATCAACTCAATTGGATCATAGAATCTCATTTATTGGAAGACAAGAGAGTTCCTATGTAGCTAGATAAATGTCAAGGTAAGCACATTCAAGGGCTAAACTAACTCAAGGGATTCTTCATCAAAGGACCCTCTATCACCAAGTAAGACTACTTCAACATTGGTGAAGGACCACACAAGTTGAGCTTTGCTCCCAAAATAGGTTGTAAATGGTCCCTCTTTCCTATTAGTAAAGTGGCCACATGGGGGAGACTAGTGCCTTTCCAACCAATTTATCTCTAGTGAGAAACTTGTACGTTAGGACTCTCCATAGCATGAGGTTGAGGTAAGTAGACTTAGTGAAACACCGAGTGCTCTTGAGATGGTTTTTCCACGTTTTGAGATGAGCAAGGGGGAATCTTTTTTGTAAGCATCAATTATAGTCTCATGAGGTTTTTTGGGCAGATTTTCCTAAACCTCAAGTAGTTTGGGAGCTATCTCCTTCTTTTCAACATCCTTTCTAGCATTACAACTAGGCTAATTTCCAAGAAGAACCTTCTTGGGGTAGGAACATGCAAAGTGCCTTGATTCTTTCCACAAGTAGCATGAATCAGGGAATGGGGAGAAGCACACTTCAATGTGGAGTTCAATGCCATAAAAATCCACTAGCTCAAGGACCTTTGGAGGTCCATTCCTATGGTCCCAGAGAATGCATGCCTGTCTTTTAGCCTTAAGCGAGCCTTGAGGGGTAATAATAGATGGAACATAGATAACCTTTCCCATAGTAGAGGCAAAGGATGTGCTCTTCATCATCTAACCATAAAGGAAGATCCAACAGAGCAATCCAAATAGTACACTTGTGTTGAGAAACACCATTGGAAGGAAATGACGATGACCAAGAAAGGACATGCACCAAATTACCTCAATAGCCCACAGCCAATCACAATATCCACTCTCTTTCTTCCTTTGATTCAATTAGAGCAAGATATAACCTCTGCCAAGATATATACGATGACCAAGAAAGGACATGCACCAAATTACCTCAATAGCCCACAGCCAATCACAATATCCACTCTCTTTCTTCCTTTGATTCAATTAGAGCAAGATATAACCTCTGCCAATAAATCTATACTATACCAAAGTATCACGAGCTTGATACATAGCCATGAACTAACAAAGAAATTTATATTTTGAAGAAGGTCTCCCCAAGAAGTAGAAGAAAATCCAAATGATAGCCCAAAATATAAAAGAAAATCCCAACACTAATAAAACCTCCATATATTTACTTAGCACGATTAAAAGAAATAGATACATGAGCTTTAAAAACTTGTTTCCTAGTAGTTGTAGTCCTTCGTCCCTCGTTAAACTTTGCCTGATCCAAACAGAGATTGTGTTCTACCTCCACCATGTCCAATTGAGAATCTTAGTAGCTTGGAGGAAGTCCATGCCATCAATTTCATCTCTCCGATGTTTCTCTACTTGATTGTCTCCTCCCACCCATGGTCGTTTTCCTACTAATTGCATCCATGCATGGTACATTTTGTGTTTAGAAGGGGGAATAAATGCTTTTAATAGGTTATTGCTCCTTGCTCAACATAAGTTTATAACATAAAACACATTTGTATGTGAGCAAGTTAATAGAATGATTGAGAGATGCTGTAGGGCTAATGTAATCTATATATCTCTTTTTTTTAGTGAACTATATAAAGTGATGTATAAAGAGGCTTATTTTAGGGGGCAAAGAAAGATATATGATGTCCTTGCCTAGTTAAGAGTGGCTTGCACCTCACAATAGCTAGTAAGGTGTAAGAGCCATTAACGATGCAAGTGAATTTTAGTTTTAGATGTTATGGTATTGCTAAAAAAAAGATGATCAAATTGTTAGAATGTTGATGAGTTGAGCCTATCTTTTGACCTTTTGAGGTCAAAGTTTGGGGCTTTGTCCAAACTAGAAATAAAGAAGTGAGATGTTATAGTATCGAAGAATGGTTGCGTATCCTTAAATTTTGAAATTTGGGATCTAATCAATATTTTGAGCTTGTTGTAGGGTGAATGACTCATAAGGTTAGGAATTTGCAAGTTGATAGTCGCATAGAATGTTTAAAAAACATTGATGAGCAGGGCATTCTTTGCCTCTTGGATATTAGGAGGGTGTGGTGGGGATATGATTTAGAACCAATTTTAATAATTTTCTAAGAAGAGGATCCTCAATAATATTGAGGTTGGAAGTGGCAACATGTTGATGATCTTTAAGATGGAATCTTGAGTTCAGAGAGGGAAGAAAAGACCATCTAAATGTGATCGATGACCATACTGAGTTAGGGAGAGATATATCTTGAGAAAAAAATAATTCTCTTAAAAAATATTTGAAATGTATGTTCTCCAAGAGAACATTGGAAAATAAAACATGGATTACAATCATTTGACTTGTTTTAGGTAGAAGCAACATCCTTCCATGTGGTTGCTTAAGTAGAGAAACTTGTATCAATCATATAGTAAATTCTTAATAGTGCTGCTACAATCTTCCAATGATATACCTTTACGTTTCAAATTTGTTGAAGTAGAGCTTCGAGTGGAAGATTCATAGAGGATTGGGTTTCTATTTCCAAAGTTCCTTGGCTTGATAGAAGGGTATCCTCTTCTACTACCACATGATGATGTGATTAGTTGAGAAAAGTTGCTCCTTTTGTTTCCTTGTGGTGTAGATTCATGGATGTTAGTCTTTGAATGAAGTAGGCATTTATCAATAAGTTTTATACCATCTCCTTTAAGATTTGCAATAAGACTACCACTTCTACGAGTGAGTGTCTTTTTCATGGTTGATAGAATGAGCTCCTTGTAATGTGAATACTAATGATGCTTTGATGAAATCATGGCATTCACCAATCCATTTGAAAAAGATAATCATAGATTCTCTCAATGTTATTCCAATTAAAATATTTTCAACATTGTGGATGATGAACCACAATGCATGATCAAACCATAGAATAGAACTACTCTTTCATTCTGATTTGTGACTAGGAGCATCACAAGCACATTTCATAAAAGATCTAAAGTAATTCATACATCCATAAATCCTTTATGCCTTCTAGTTCTTTAGGGGACTTGGTGGATACAAAGACCATATGGGGAGGGGCATCTATTTGCTTCAAATGTTTGCATTGAGAAGGATCCCATTATCGTGTACCACCTGATAATGAAGAAGTTCCATCATGAGCTAGTCTAGAATATTCCTTAACAGCAGAGTAGATAGGTCTTTTTCACTGAGTAAAACGAGCCACATTTCAATTGGGATAGGGGCTACAAGAGTATAAGCCCCAAAACTCCAAGTCTTGTTATTTTTGTCTCAAAGAAGGAGCTCCAAATGTTGAGGTGGAATGAAGGCATCTACATAAAGAGTTTCCTCCTTGATATTTACCCATGATGGCGTATGCCAAGTAGTGGCAAGGACATTGGCCTCCTCTTCGGAATGTGGTGTGATGGGGGAATGAGAGAGGAATGTTCCACATTTTCAGGGCTTAGAGAGGGTGAGAGGATTTCAAACGATGTCATTGGCTTGGGATTCTCTGAAGAAAAGGGTACTTTGCTAATAGAAAATACATGTTTCAATATTTTTCTAGAAGAATCAAGCCATTTGGAATGAAATTTTTCATCATCTTATATACACATGGGTAGGCCTTTAGAAAGTGCTTTAAGTTTTGTGATAGTCGCTTTAGAGTCCACCAAATGAGTTTGGTATATTCTTAGCCATCTAATAGTATCAAGTTGCAAGAGTAGAAGGGCCTTGGAATCCGGATCATTGGCTAGGGCAGAAGAGTCAAGATGAATGAGAATATGGTGAAATTCGGCATCATTAAATGCATGTATGTAATCCTTGTATGAAGGTAGGAGGTGGAGGGAGCATATCACCATAGCCAAGAGACAACAACTCAAAATGCCACATATTCTAAAAAGACAATGATTAGAAGCATTAATGGTTATATAAGATAAAGATAGTAGCTATACATGGACACCATGACTACTAGTATGTGTGTGTTACCAATGAGCTTGTCACAATGATACGTGGATTGCTGAATTTGAGACATAGTGACAATAAGATGATGTTTATTTTTTTAAACTTGAGATAATGATATTTTGCATGAAATACATGTGGGGTGCTATGAACCAATTTCCACATAAGGAATACACATTGGGATTTTTTTTGTAGCATATCAATATTTTCTATATAACACAATTATTTAGAAATTTGGAGGATTGAAATTTCTTCCAAATCAAGGTAGTAAGAACATGGCGAAGAGCTGATCATGTTACCTGCAAAACCAACTAGAGATACAAATTAATGAGAACTAAAAGGCATCAATGAGTTGCAGGTGTTGGGGGATCACCTCGGTTGTTATCCCCTTCACACCATGTAGGTAATACCCAATTTGAAGTCAAGGAAGACATAGTTGTAGTGGTATAATTGCCTTTTGTCTCTTTAGTGTGAGTGAATCCAATTGTTGCTCCATATAAGCCTATAGAATGGGAGTAGTTATGGTGTGTTGTGAGAATCCCATATGATATTTGAGAGAACTTGGTATAATTTTCCAATTTTGTAGTACTAGTTATGAAGAAGATTAGTCAATAATGGAGAGAATGGCTTCTTTAAATATAAGTTTTGTGGTGTCAAGACAAAAAAATTCCAACTTCATAGAGTATATACATAGAATCCCAACAATGTAAGCTTGTATAATACCATTGGTGAGTGGAAGACATACGTAGAATCCCAGCAATGTAAGATTGTATTATATTATTGGTGAGTAGAACATAAATCATTCATTTATATGAGCATTTCAAAGGAACATATACAAAACTAATTGAAGAGAGATTTACCAATTTGATAGAGTGACCGAGGGAGCGAACTTGGGCAATTATTCATGGAGAAGACAATCGAGATTAAGGGGAGAGAAGCGATGGATGAAGTTGGATATCAAGAGGGAAAAACGAATGGCCATTTATAAGAACGTCATAGGGAAATATGGTGCATTGAATGGGGATGTAGGGTTTGTTTTTCAATTGTGATTTCTGTTAATCTTGCAAGATGTAATCGAATGGAATTAGACAACAATCATTAATTGATATTGGACATGGATGGATCGGTATTTGACCGTTAGAGAGATTCATAGTCATTCATAATATTATTATTTCCTTATCTCGAAGGGATGATGCATAAAGTATGTCACACAAAAAAACTAAGGGTGCATGAGTACTAACAAAAAAAATGAATGTGCATGAATGCAAAAGCCCTAAGTCCACAACTCCATAGTGGAAGTCAATTGATGCATAGTGGAGTTTTAATAACATGGCAATTTGAGCGCGGTAGTATTTGATTCACATTATTTGACTCCTCAAAACCGCTCCCGCCCCCCATTGCCACCTTCACTAGGGTATTGTCCATCTTAGGTTGGATGTGCGCGTGGACACAGAAGCCCCAAGTCCACAACTCCATAGTGTGGGAGTTGACTGACCATCATAGGAGGGTGATGTCCACATCTTAGGTTGGACGTGCGCATGGACATAGAAGCCCCAAGTCCACAACTCCATAGTGTGGGAGTTGACATACCATCATAGGAGGGATGTGCGCATGGACATAGAAGTCCTAAGTCCATAACTTGAAAGTCGATTGATGGGCATGTGGAGGGGCTCTAGAGTCTAAAAGGATGCTTTGCAAGGAAATGACGAGAAAATGGAGATGGGGTAGGGAGATGCTGAGAGAATTGAGATGCATAGATGCATGCGACGATTCAAAACTTCAAAATTTCCCTGCTGGCAAAACTAAAGAAGGATATCCCATCCTTCCAATCTTCTAAATCATTGAAAGGTCAGTTAGGCTAATCGAGGTAAGCCTCTCTCTCTCTCTCTCTCTCTCCGCCTCCCCCGGGCGCCCCGTGTCTGTCTACTCTTTTCAAATTCTGCGCCATCGTTCTCTCCCCCTGTTCTATTCCCCAGCTCGTATGGCGGACGCTGCCAGTCCTCCAGGCAGCCAAGACTCAGAGGAGCATGCCCTCGCCAGTGGCGGCCATGGCGGCGATACCTCCTCGCAGCCGGTTCGCGAGCAGGATCGCTTCCTTCCCATCGCCAATATTGGTCGGATCATGAAACGAGCGCTCCCTGCAAATGCGAAGATCGCCAAAGATGCAAAAGACACCATGCAAGAGTGCGTCTCGGAGTTCATCAGCTTCATCACCAGTGAGTATCCTTTTGTTCAGGCCTTTTTTGGATCGGGGCAAGGTTGAATTGTTTGCTTGACATGGTTATGGTTTCCAAATGGCATGATTTTCTGTGCTGTGTGTTCTCATCCTCAAATTTATCTTGATATACGGACAGACTAGTTGAGCTCAAGCTGTTTCCCAGCAGCTCATATTGTATCCAGAAGACCAATGAGTTTCCTCTAAAAGAAAAGAAAAGAAAATAAAAGAGAAAACCACGGCTATACTGCATCCTGACATGACATCCATTTATCCATATATGATAAGGGAAAGGTGACATAAAGACTGCTTAGAAACATTGTTCATGAAAACTCTACATTAATGTCAAGAAAATTGCAAAATCTGGGAAAATTCTACAAAATTTAGAATGTGTGGCTTTAGAGTCGGTATATCTGAGGTAAATTCTATTGCAAACATTCAAGCTGAAGGTTTTGGTATCTGATTTTACCATGACGCTGGTGCGAACTTTGTGTTGCATGACATCAATATCCCACAGCATTTTAGCTCAGATTAATCTGTTAGAAATCCCGGTTTTCTGTCCTTTACTCGGGACATCTAAATGGGCATGTTTTCATGAACATGTATGTTAATGCTACATGCACCTCTGTTTGGAAAAGCACTGAACAACCTTCAACTTTTCAATGTGGATTTTGTGCTTTTCCACTTTTGGTTGTTTCTTTAACAAGTAACTGCAGGGCAAGTGATAAATGCCAAAAAGAAAAGCGTAAAACTATCAATGGTGATGATCTTCTATGGGCGATGGGCACTCTAGGTTTTGAGGACTACATTGAACCACTGAAATTGTATCTTCATCGGTTCAGAGAGGTGAATTTGATTTGAGCTTAATGCATTTATGCTCTGACAGCTTCTTCATATCTTAATCCCTGAAAAGATTGTCATATAAAAAACAAGATGTTAATGGAAATTTACGGTGTCACATCACTAATTGTGGGTTTTTTTTGGGGATCTTCATGTGCTGCCATGGTGTGCTGCTTATAGATGGAAGTAAGCTGTTGGGCTTTTCCCATGCTTGATATTTATTTATAGTGATGTTTTGTGGTCAGATTAGACTACCTTACTTGCCACTTTGAATTATCAGGGGGACAACAGAATAACATCTGCTAGCAGAAGTGGGTTCGAGGCTCCTCTAAAACGTGAGACAAACAGTAATACAAATGCCTCCAATGTGCAGGTTTTTCATCTTTCTTCTTTTTTCCTTTGTTGTGGCAGGACATACAAGCTCTTTCAAAATTTCTCTCTTCCAAAGACTCTACTTGGATTTTGCTTATTAGTCTTTCAATCAACAGATGTGACCCATGTGGAAGTACCAGTCTGCTGACTAGATAGCAAAAGTAGAGACATGAAAATGAGGTCAGTTCTCTCTCCCTCCCCCCCTTCTCTCTCTCTCTCTCTCTCTCTCTCTCTCTGTCTCTCTCTCTGTGCTCTTGCGTGCACACGTGTACACAAATACACACGTTGCTATTGATTGGCAATCAAAGATCTCTCTCACCTAGAGGAACCAAAATCTTTAATTAACAGATATGACCTGCATCAAGCATCAGTTTGCTTACTTGATATGCACATTAGGTTTAAAACCTATGCCCAACGCTACAAAACTCCATGACCTAGATCCATTACCCATATCTGTCTTTTTATCAATTGTATCTGTTGCCACTTTCTAGGCATTAACACCACTTTCTCTTCTCTTTCTTGCTTTATGGCACTGCTTACATTTGTATTTTATGCATCACATATGTGAATCTATTTTCCATTATGTATGCCAATGCATGGGGTAATGCAAAGGGCGATGTAAGATATTATGCTCACGCAAGATGCAATGCAACGGTGCCACTTGGACATGGCCCTTGTAGGGGAATTGTTCACTCGCCCAAGTGCCCTTTTACAATCATATCATCCTGACAGTGCGGATGAAGTTACAAATGTTCATAATACAATACAAAAGAATAAATGAATGAGTATCGAAAACTATAAGCAGCATCACTGTCACTATTAAGAGTAGAAGTTGCCTCCTCTCAAACTGGAAGTAAAAGTAAGAGGGAAGTACCCTCTTTCCATCAAGCTGAAGAAGTAGAGGAGGGTGTGCCTAAACCGATCTTGGATAACAGGTACTGAAGAACCGGTCGGTTGAGTACTTTGGTCAAAATATTTGCAAATTTGTCAGATGTAGGCACAAACTTGAGGCAGATAGTGCCTAGCTTAACCTGCTCTTTGGAAAAATGGAAGTGGACTCCCACATGCTGTGTCCGTGGTTAAATGATCGGTTTGTCCACAAGGGCGATTGCACACTGGTTGTCGCAATAGACAACGGTGGGAGAGTCACATGGGAAATGAAGTGCCGTTAGTAAACTCCTCAGGTAGATGGTCTCGACGATGCCATCGAAGAGAACCCGGTACTCAGCCTCGGTCGTGGAAGCCGCTACCGTCTCCTGCTTATGGCTTGACCAAGAAATGGGAGCTATGTCGAAGGTAAAGAGAGAGCTGCCATGAGGACATCGGGTGTTGGGATCTCTTGTCCAATCAGAATCAATGTATTCCTGTAAACATAAACTAGAACCATAGGTCAGGCTATAAGAATAAGTACACCGTAAATAATGCAACACACGAAGACATGCAATCCAATGTGACATTCTAGGTGTTGTGAAATTCTGACTGAGTAAGCTAAATCTGGCCTAGTGTGAATTAACCAAAGAAATTTTCCTACAACAGAGTAATAGGTATGTGTATCGAAGGGTTGTCCTAGGGTATCCTTTAACAAGTGGACAGTAGGATCAAGAGGTGTGGCAATCGGCCGTGTATGATTTGAAGTGTGTTGCTTCACTGGTTGAAATGTGTACTTTTGTTGTGACACAAATATGTATTCCCCTAGAACGAACTACCACCATCTTGAAAAAATAAGATAACAAATCAAGGTCTATCATCTCAAAAGTAGTACTAAGCTTTGCCTTGATGTTTGCTATGGTAGTAGAATCTGAGCTTGTGATGAGTAAGTCATCAACATAGAGCAGGATATAGCTGACTCCCTTTGCAGTAGATCAAACATATAAGTTTGGGTTATAAGGGGTAGAATGGTATCCATGAGTTCGTAAGAACTCATCCATCCTACGGAACCAAGACCACGGTGCTTGTTTCAACCTATAAAGAGCTTTTTGCAAAGCGGAATACCTTATTCCTCGAGTTCCTAGAAGAAAAGCCTGATGGCTGCTCCACATAGACTTCCTTCTCTAAATAACCATTCAAGAAGGCACTCTTGATATCCATTTGATATATCGGCCAACTGTGGTGAGCGGCTAGCACGAGAAGCAATCGGAAAGATGTCAACCGCGTGGTAGGAGCAAAGGTCTCTTTATAATCAATGCCATGCTTTTGTCGAAACCCTTGTAAGTCCCATCAGCTTTTAGCTTGGTCTTGAAAATCCACTTTGTTCCGATGACTTTCTTGTGGCGTGGACGATCCACCAATGTCCAAGTTTCATTTTGGTCAATATCCTCGAGCTCTTTCTCCATGGCCTCTCGCCATTGAGGGTGTTGAAGAGTCTCTTGCCATGTATCCGACTCAGAATGTGCTATGTAATTGACTGTAAATAGTGACACAAATGAAGCTCGAGGATTAAACCGGGTAGATCTTTTAGGTTTCTCCAAAGTGGAATTTGGTGGTAGAATCCCCGAATCCCTCATGGTTTGTTGCTACCAGTGAGGTAACGGATCTCGCGGAGGGGGCTTGGGAGATGAAGAATTTGCAATAATGTCAGGAGTGCAAAGTAGACCAGGGTCAGTAAGCATGATCTCGGATGATGTGGAAGGAGGAATAAGAGCGGAATCTTGTGCAGAGGATTGCACGATATCCTACTTGTCAAAAATGATGTCCTTCCTAACGATCACCTTGTTTGTTTGAGAATCGAACAAACGATAGGCTTTTACTTCAAAGGAATATTCGACAAAAATAAGGAGATTAGCTTGGGGAGTGAGCTTTTCTATCTTATTATTAGGTGCATGTGTGTAGGTACGATATCAAAGACTCTGAAGTGGGAAAATGACAGGCCGAGTGCCAAAAAATGCCTCATATGGGGTCTTCTTAGGAAGAGCCGCAATTGGGCATCGGTTGAGGATGTATACCAAAGTGTTAATAGCCTTGATCCAAAGGTGCTCGGGAAGCTCTGCTGCGAACATCATAGAGCGATTTCCACGGTTGTCCAGTTTCTATGCTCTAGGACTTCATTTTGAGAGGGGGAGTTGTTAGAGAGTCATTCCCTGTACAGCCGTGGGCAGAGCAGTACGGCTAGAGTGCAGTCGTAGAGGATGCTACATCAGCAGGTCGGACACGGTGCCATGTGGCACAATTTGCAGCAGTCGTACAAATTTATGTAAGTCGGCTGTATTTAATATAGCTAACCTGGGCTGATGGAGACCGAGGTCATCAAGTTGGAGACATATGCAAATATTTCCTCTGCCCCCTTGTGTATTTCTGCACTCTTATACAACATACTACACCGCAGATTTTCTGTGTTTACAGTGTCTTCTTTTCTTTCTCTCTTCGCTCTGTGTTCACTCTCTCTCAATCTTTGTCCTACGCTTCCGCATTGTTACAGTGTGACATGGTATCAGAGTGGTGAAGATGGACTGATTGAGGGCTGAACCTATCTGAAGAAGAGATTTCAGCACGATACAAGGCTACGTTTCCAAGATTTGAGGGTGAGCGGGAGGGTTGTGCATCGGATCAAGGCTGAAGCGAGCGTGGGCGTGTGGGAAAGGAGTCTAATCGGTGAATTTGCTGCAGGTTATTGCTGTTTGAAGGGGAGGAAGGTTGTGTTTGAGGCCTTCCATTGCAGATTTTACCTTTTCATCGCCTCCGGCAGGTGAAGAAGGTTTGGGTAGTAGAGGAACCAGCCCTAGAAGGCTGCGTTTTCACAGTCAGAGGGGGTTGATTTTGCATTTGTGCAAGTATTGTAGGCATAGTTTCCAGAAACGGCGTTTCTAGTGCCCAGAAACAGGACGGCCGTTTTTGGCCATTTCCGTTTTTGGGAAATGGCGTTTCTGCTAGATAGGGGATGGGCAGGGTAAAACCCCTAGAATAGGCTGCGTTTCCTAGTCGCCTGCATATTTTGTCTCTCCCCTTGCTCGTTTTGGACTCTCCTACTGCTGGACTTGCTCGAACTGAAGCAATCGTGCTTGAACTGCTGCATATCAGCCCGTGGTCACTCAGTAACATTGAAAGCTCTCTTCTCGAAAGGTAACCTTCGGCTGTGAACATTCAGCTTGTTTTCATGTATATTTCAGACTTGAATGTCTGCAATTTTCAGCCAAGATGTATGAAATTTTTTGTCCTGCCAGTTGTATGTGCACTATTTCAGACTTGTGTGTCATTTGTTTGTGAACATTCAGCCTGTTTCATGCAGATTTCAAACTTGAATGTTTGCAATAATCAATTTTCAGCCAAGATGTATGAAATTTTTTGTCCTGCCAGTTGTGTGCATACTATTTCAGCCTTGTGTCATTTGTTTGTGAACATTCAGCCTATTTCATGTAGATTTCAGACCAGAATGTCTGCAATAATCAATTTTCAGCCAAAATATATGAAAATTTTTGTCCTGCCAGTTGGATGCACATATTTTAGTCTTATGTGTCATTTGTTTGTGAACATTCAGCTTGTTTTCATGGCACATGTAGATTTCAGAACTGAATTTTTGCAAATTTTAACCAAGATATAAGAAAATTTTTGTCTTGCCAACCATGTGCACATTAATTCAGCCTTATGTGTTATTTGTTTGATGTTTGGACAGCTTGCAGCCAAGAAAATACCATGGCTCTTGATCCTAATTGGCGCCATGTTACTCTCATAACCTCATATGAGGGGTCAGATGGATCTAAAAAGTGGAAATGTATTTATTGTGGCATGGTGAAAACAAGGAGTGTCACTAGGGTCAAAGACCATCTTGCTCATGTACCAAGAAGAGACAGAGCTCCATGTGCAAATGTGCCAAGAGATGTGAAGCTTTCTCTTGATTTATGGAGGAGGCAACGGCTCGGTCTTCCGATAGTTGGTGCACAATAGGACCAAGACTTAGTCACAACTCAGCAACAAGAGGGTAGCATAAGTGTGGTTGGACCGTCAAAGAGAAGTAGGGCTGCATCAAATCGTGTTGCAAGTGCATCCGCTTCAGCCTCGGTCTCTGATTTACGTGCGACGAGGACTCCTTTTCCTCAGCTTGATGTTTCAGGTGCTCCTAGAGGTTCATTACAGAGGGCTAGCATACATGTTGCTATGCAAAAGTAAGCCATAGCTGAGGCAACTTGAGAGTTGATGAGATTGTTCATTAGATGTGCTATTCCTTTCCATGTGGCTAAAACAAAGCAATGGAGGGGAACCATAAAAGCCATCAGCTACATTGGATGTGAATGGGAGGGTCCATCCTCAGAGGCACTATGTACATGGGAGCTCAAGAAGGAAAATGCATGCATTGAGGTTCAATTAGAGCCATTGAAAGATGTATGAAAGAAGTATGGGTGCACTGTTTTGTGTGATGGATGGTCTGACGTCCGTAGGAGAAATGTATATAATGTCATGGTCTCATGCTGTAAGGACACTGTTTGTGAAGGCCATTGATGCCTCTTTGCCAAGCCTTGTAGTGACATGTGCATTTATATGGCAGCATTTGCGGGATGTCATCTTGAAAATCGGGCCTGAATATGTTGTGTAGGTTGTGACCGATAATGGAAGCAATTGTGTCTCCATGGGCAGTATGTTAGAGGAGGAGTTTCCAAGCATCGTATGGACACCATGTGCTTCTCATTTCATTGATCTTTTGATTAAGGATATATGCAAAATTCAATGGGTAGAGGCCATATTTAGCACGGCTACAAGTATGGTTAATTTTGTGAGGAGGAGGTCCAAGGTTCTTACCATATTTCGCTCATTTAGCCACCTTGAGCTCTTAAAATCCTTCACCACCAGATTTGCCTATATCTTCATTGTGCTTGAGAAATTGGTGCGCGTTCATAAGGGGTTGGTGCGTACTATATGGTCTGATAAATTCATGCAGTGGGATGAGTATGATTATCCAAAGACCATGGCATTTCGGTACAATGTTATGAATGATACTTGGTGGAAATGTGGAGGCTATGGTGAGAACTCTCAATCCTATCTACACAGTGCTACGCATTATTGATATGGAGGGTAGCACTATGGGCCTTCTTTATAAGTATATGGATAAGATAGGAGAGACTCTTAAAAAAAAAAGATTTTTGTCCTCGGACAAGTAAGTAACTCTTGAGTCTTTATTTTACAAATTGATATTATATGTGTGAATTTTGAAATTTGAATAACTATTCTTGAGACTTGAATTGACATTTCTTCAATGTTGACATCTTAAGGATTGCTCAAATCGTAGCTGTGTGGGAGAGGAGATGGAATTGGTTTCATAGACCAATTAATGCAGTGGTCCATGTCTTACATCCTCTTTGGTGAGATGAGTAGTAGAGTGAGTGTGAGGAGCTAGAGGAGGGATTCATGGAGTATATGACAAAGGTGACATGTGGTGATGTCTCAATGCTTCAAAGGATTGAGGATGATCTTTTGATATTCCGCAATGAGAGCTTGCATTTTTATAGAGAGACTGCGAAGTTGAGAGAGACTCAACTTCAGTCTGTCTCATGGTGGGAAAAGTATGAAACTTGTGTACCCACATTGGTAATTTGCAACCCCAAGTTTTTTTTTAATAATTATAGATAATCACATATTTGTAATTTATTATCACTGGCATTTATTGCATAGTTTGATTCTTGAAAGTTAAATCTTAGATTCTTATGCCTCTGTTTGTGTTTCTAATTGAATGATGATTTATAGAAACACATTGCTATACGGGTTCTCTCACAAGATTGTAGCTTAAGCCCTTGTGAGAGAAATTGGAGTACTTGGGCCCTTTTCCATACAAAGAGAAGGAATAAACTTACCACTGCTCAATTAGAGAGGTTGATCTTTTGTCATTGCAACTCCAACTGCTTGAGAAAAATGATATTCATCCCAAGCCTGCGCAGGTGATTATATTTATAATTTGCTAATAGCTTATGGTCTTTGAAGTTTGACTCTTGAATGCCAATTCTAGAATCTAAAGATGATAATGTTTTTAAATCTCTATGTTAAATAAACACAGGTAAATATTGACAAGATCGACATAGAGAAGGTGAGGTTTGTTTCAGACATCACTCCAAAGGAGCGGGACATATATACCATGCTCTATCAGGAGATGATAGCTCCGAGCCGTACCACGCACAGCAAGACTGCTTCACAACGTTAGAGAGCCATAGATGAAGCTAGCACTTCAGCTGCACTAGCAGGAGATATATTGACAAGATCGACATAGAGAAGGTGAGGTTTGTTCGAGACATCACTCCAAAGGAGCGGGACATATATACCATGCTCTACCAGGAGATGATAGCTCCGAGCCGTACCACGCGCAGCAGGATTGCTTCACAAACGTTAGAGAGCCATAGATGGAGCTAGCACTTCAGCTGCTCTAGCAGATTTAGGGGCTTTTGATAGTTCTAGCTCATCAGCTGATGTGGATAGCGATGAGCCAGAGGAGGATTAGGATGATAGCACCTCTATTGGCTTAGATGATGTTGCAGCAGGTTAGACAGGGTGCCATATGGCTCAGTTTGCAGCAGTCGGACAAATTTATATTAGTCGGTTGCATTTAATACAACCGATCTGGTCTTTTTTAACCTTTTCTTTTTTGCTTTTTATAGCAGTCTCTCAACACATTGTGATTATATTCTGATCTTGAGATGTGTTGGTTGAGATAAATTGTGCTCGGGCTGATGGAGATCGAGATCATCAAGTCGGAGACATACGCAGATATTTCCTTTGTCCCCTTGTGTATTTCTGCACTCTTATATAACATACTATATCGTAGATTTCCTGCGTTTACAGTGTTTCCTTTTCTTTCTCTCTCCTCTCTGTGTTCACTCACTCTCAGTCTTTGTCCTAGGCTTCCGCATCGTTGCACTGTGACAGGAGTTAGTAGAGGTGAGCTGATGAGAGATGCGATGCTTCAGTAGAAACTCAGAAAACTCGTGGGAGATAAACTCACCACTGCTATCACTCCTCGTGCAACCAACACGACGACTAGCTTAGTTATGAACCAAGAGCACCCAAGCAGAGAAATAGGTAAAAGCATTGGACTTACGCTTGAGGAAATACACCCACATGTATGTAGAATGATCATCCATTATAAAAAAGAAGTACAATGTGCCATTCAAAGCAGCAGTGGATGTCGGCCCACAAAGATCAACACAAATCAATCTAAGAGGCTCCTCAGCACGATGTGTAGACTGTTGAGAGAATGGGATATGGTGTTGCTTTTCGAGCTGACAAGCTTTACAGACATCGCGAGCTAGTTTTAGACGGGGAAGAATCAATCTAAGAGGCTCCTTAGCACGATGTGTGGATTGCTGAGGGAATGGGGTACGGTGCTGCTTTTCGAGCTGACAAGCTTTATAGACATTGCGAGCTAGTTTTAGACGGGGAAGGCCCTTAACCAGCTGATAGTGGGATAGCTCGTAAAGAGTCATAACCAAGATGCCCTAAGCGAAAGTGCCAAAGATGCTCATTGTTCGTAGGCTCTCGAGATGTGGCTAATGCTTGGAAGCTATGAAACACAGAGCTCTCGGTTGTCGGCTTGGTCAAAAAGTGAGTCATGTGGTAAAGGCCATTAGGCTGTGCCTCACCGTGAGCAACTAAACCAGTCTGAGAGTTAAGGATCTTGACTATGGTTACTATAAAGAAAACTGCTCGCCCCAAGCTGCTAAAAAGATAACAAGTTTACCTCAAGTTGGGGAACATGGTATACATTGTTCAACAAAGCCAGATTTAGACCCTTATTAGTGGCAAAATTGATGCTACCTTGAGCTTGAATCTTGACCAAGGAATTGTTTTCTACTCGAACCCGCCTGACTATAGGGGCTAGGGTAAGGAAAATGTCCTCTATAGGAGTCATATGATGTGTAGCTTCACTGTTCACAATCCAAACAAGAGCTGAAGTGCTCGGTTGTGACGAGTGGGTCTCTGCGGTGACCTCGTCAGGAGGCAACTCACAGATGTGGATGAGACTCGCATTTGTTGTCTCTATGGAGATGATGTGGGTCTTTGCAGACCAGTCAGACAAGCCCTTTGGAGTTGAGAACGTTCTCAATTGAGATGGCTGAGCGGTGGCAGTATAAGTCTGAGCTTTAAATTGCCCCTTGGTATCACCTTGCTTCCCTGGCTGGGGATTGCTCAACTAGGATGGGTTTCTGAGATTTAGATTTGGATGTCGTGCCTTTGGCCTTTGAGCGATACTCGTAATCAAAATGACTAACCCTTTGACAATGTTGACAATACCTATTCTTTTTAGATACATTTTGCCACCCTTGTTTGAGTTGTGACTAGGAGTTTTCTTATGATTCCTCGGATTGATTTTGTTTTTGATTTTGAGTGGAGGTTTGATTTTGTTTGGCCTTGCCTTGTTTTCCCTTTTGAGAATGAGCAACAAGAGCTTGCTCTGAGAAAGAGTTCATATGAAATTGATCGAACAACCGTGCATAACGCAATAGCTGACACTTAAATTCATAGAAAGTAGGCATGGTAGGTTTTAAAACTATATCTTTCAAAAAAATTGAAGTATTTTTTGGGGAGTTTGTTTAGAAACAATGTGACTTGATTGTTAGAGAACTTGGGAGTCCGTGTAGTGGAGAATTCGGGAAGAAGTCACTGATACTCGGCCAACTTGACTTTCAAGTCATCCTGGTCAGTGATTTTAAAGAGTTGGAGCTCATGGTTAAGATTCATACGACGGGTTCTATCCCAAGCCGCATAGCGATTAGTCAAGTGTGCCCATTGTTCTGACGCTAAGTCAAAATGTTGAAGCTGAGAATGAAACTTAAGCAATAAGCCTTACATTAGCTCGACAATAGCGGAGACATTCCTAGCCTTTCATGAGCGGACAACCTTGTATGGAACAAGTGCGGGATCGGGTTGGGGTTACAACCCTTGCACAAGATCCCATACGTTTTGGGAGTCAAGGACATGTCTCATCAAGTTCGACCAAGTGGTTAAGTTTGACCCGTTAAAATGAGTCTTATCATTAAAAGCATGCTTGGCAGAAGATGAGTTGGAACCATGAGATGTCAGGAAAGTGGGATAAGATGGAGGTGGAGGGTAAGATGGCGATGGTGGGTGTGTCTAATAGGAAGAATGAGGGGGAAAAGATGGGTAGGTAGAAATAGGTTGGAAGTGTCCAATGAGTGCCGATTGAAGTAGAGGCATTGGAACATGAATGTTTCCGTAAGGTGCCGATGGAGGTGGAGGCACTGGGACATGAAAGCCCTGTCCAAAGCTTGGTTGGGGCACAATAGCATGACCAGGAGGTCCACTAAGTAATGTTATAGAGACAAGCTGTGGTACCAACTGATCCACACTCAGGAGAGAGTGGGGGGATACCTAGGTTGCAATGATCCCGAAAGTGTGTGAGAAGTAGGTGGAACACTACTCGATGGAGGAAAGGATGAGGTCCTAAAGGCGGTGCCTATGTTTCCATAACCCCCTAGTGCGGTATGTGTAACCGACCTTCCTTCCTTGGATGGGTGGTAAATCCTTGATTACAACTTAATTACAGTAGAAAACAATTAATGCAAATCTGAAAATATAAATTTACCTACTGATCTTGGACAATGTACACCTGATTGGTCCTAAAATTGGTGCCCCTTTTGGTATTTCTTTAGCTTTATTGAAGAAAAAGTTTATTTACATGGGATTCTCTTGATCCTCTTCTCAATCCAAACTCCCCTTACTGTCCAAAGTGACCAGCAAGTCTTCAATCTATTTTGCCTTGATACTTATGGCTAAATGAATGACCTAGGCTAACAATTGGCACTAGATACCACCAAGTACCTGTGCGGCATAACTTATAGCGACTTTTGCCTTTGACATTCCGTGATTTTCTCCGGGCTCGCAAATTTACTCTAACCCTAATGACACCTCACATGTGCAACATTTACCTAATCATGTGATTAAAAGTTAATCCACATGTTAAGTGAGGTTTCAAAAATACATGTCCTCATGACAGTGTGATGTGCAACATTAGGTGTTTGATAGGAGAATGTAAATGGTGTGAAGAGAAGTGAGAAAGCAACGGAAGAATGTGGTGGGATAGATGGGTTTTGAATTTGTGATGTGAAAGATGCATATGTATTTTGTTTATTTTTACCATTTAATGATTGAAAATGAAATGATGATGATGATGATGCACCATGCAATGTAGAAATAGGAACACCAAATTCATTTTGATTTTGAGAAGTAAACTGAAAAGAAGGAAGGGTAGAAGAAGAGATACCTGGCTTTTTCTTATAATCGCCACGACATGTATTAATATACAAGAATTGGTCCTCAAGAGAATCTTTTTAGTAGTCAATTGATTGTACTTTATCTTCCTCATGATTTCTACTAGTATATTGCAAAGTAGAAGAGGTAAAAGACGAAGGAATAAAATACGAATCGAAAGTACCTTGCACCAGAGTGGACGAAAGAGGATGAAAGAATGGAATATACTTCGGATCTCTTTCTCCAATAAGGGGCCCTATCCTTGAGGGAGTTCTCGACGGCCCTGTAATATCATCAGATTTATGTGCAACATCTGAAGAGAGAAACTCATGCGTACCTTCATTGAGTAGCTTCTCTTGAAGGGCAATCCTTCGATCCAGCTCCTTAATCTTCTTTCGTCTGAAGTCCATGATCACATGATATTCTTTAGTGGAAAGCTTGTATAGCCTTTCTTCCGTGTTGTTAGAAGTGTCTTCCACCATGTTGGAACTTTGTGGAGCAAGTTGTTTTGCCCACTCTTGCTCAGTTCTCGGCATAGGTTGTTCTGGAGATTGAATTGGTGTTGATGTATTCGAAGTCATTTGAGCCTACTGTTGTTCTTGCTTCTTGCGGAGAGCTTTAAAATCAAAGGCTTAGGTTTCTTAGAGAGTACCAGACTCTGATACCATGTAAAGAAATACTCTTACACAGAAACACAAATAACAATCGTACGACAAAGCACAGACTGATAAAAGAACTCAATTAGGGTTAGGGTAACTCAGAGACAATGAACACATAAAATAAGTGAAGTGATATAACTGTTGAATATACAATGCTCATGTAGCAAATACACTATGCGATGAATGAATACTGAACCTCGAACTCTTGTATCTCAAGGATCAGGGCAAGGGTAATGAGCTGGAGAGCGTCGTATTCTGAATGGATCCCGAATCGCAGCAAGGCAGCCTTGGATGTTGAATACCAGCAAATGCAGCAGTGAGAAGTTGAATCTAATGCAGACGACAATGAGAAGAGAGATACTAAAAATGAAGGAATCGATCAGGCACAAAGATAGAGGTAGACATACCTTACGCTCTAAGAGAGAGACAGAGAGAGTGCGAGTAAGCAAAGTAGTGAGTGAACACGTTTTTCGGTACAATGAAGAGTACCACTTTAGGTTTTAGATAGATATATGTATGAAAGTACAATGTGCTAAGGGTGTGTTTACATCCATGTACATATAAAAGGCACGATGGCCCTTTATTCCCAACAACCTTCTACCTAAAGGCAATGTGCCTTAAGAGGAGAAAAGAATCAGCTAAGTCTAAGTATGTACAAAGGTGAAATAAATATATCTATCCAACTCCCATCATCTGTTGGCAATGAGCAAACCGCTCTGTTGGAAGATCCTTCGTGAGAAGGTCTGCAGGATTAGCATCTGTATGCACTTTGACAAGCTCAATGCTCTTGTTGTTAAGTACATCTCTAATGAAGTAATATTTTACCTATATGTGCTTTGTCTTTGCATGAAAGATAGGATTCTGTGCTAGCATGATAGCACTTTGACTATCACAATGGAGAATAGATAACTTTGGTAACTTTGTGATGCCAAGCTCTGCCACCAGACGTGAAAGCCATAAAGGCTCCTTGCATGCCTCAATGGCAGCTACATACTCTGTCTCTGTAGTAGACAATGCAACACACTTTTGTAGCCTGGAGATCCAAGAGACCGCTTCTCCTGTGAAAGTAAACACATACCCAGAAGTGGACTTCATGCAGTCCACATGACCAGCATAGTCTGCATCCGTAAAGCCAACAATAGATGCCTTCTGCTTTCCAAAGCAGATGCACAACTCCTTTGTGCCTTTGAGGTATCTCATAATACCTTTCACTGCATCCCAATGCTTCTTGCCAGGTGTTGCTATGTATCTGCTAACCACTTCCACTGCAAAAGCAATGTCAGGACGTGTAGCAACCATAGTATACATCAAACTGCCAACAGCTGAAGCATATGGTATCTTGGCCATTTCAGCCTTCTCATCATCAGATGTAGGGCTGTCCTTTGCACGGAGTTTCACATATGGAGGCAATGGAACCCCAATTGTTTTTCCCCCTTCCATATTGAAACACAGCAAAACTTTGGAGATATACTCTTGTTGAGACAGATAGAGTAAACCTGTAGATCTATCTTTGAGTATTTGCATGCCAAGAATGTGATTTGCATCACCCAGATCCTTCATGTCAAAGTTGCCATGAAGACTTTGCTTCAATAAATCCAAGGCATGAGTATCCCTGCTAGCAATCAGCATGTCATCAACATATAAAACTAAGATAATCAGGCTGCCATTTGTTGTCTTCTTGGTGTACAGGCAGTGATCCACTTGACTTCTATGAAAGCCTTGGGACTGCATGAATGTATCAAACTTATGATACCATTCTCTTGGTGCTTGTTTCAGCCCATACAAACTCCTTTTGAGTTTACAGACCATTTGTTCTTTCCCTTGTTCAACAAACCCTTCAGGCTGTTGTATATATATGTCTTCATGCAGATCACCATGTAAAAACGTAGTCTTTATATCCATCTGTATGAGCTCCATATCCTCAACTGCAACCAAGCCCAAAATGATTCTCAATGTAGTCATCTTGACTACAGGAGAGAAAACCTCATCAAAATCAATTCCATGCTCCTGCTTGTACCCCTTTGCAACCAATCTTGTTTTGTACTTTGGCGAGGAACTAGAAATGACCTTCATTTTGTAAACCCATTTGCATGGAAGGGTTTTCTGCCCTTTAGGCAATTGCACCAAGTCCCAAGTGCCATTTTTGTCAAGAGATTCCATTTCTGACAGCATGGCTTTATATAATTTCTTGCTGTCCTGTTTGTCCATTGCTTCCTTGAAGCAAGACAGTTCACCACAGTCTGTCAACATGACATACTCAGCCACATTAATGGCACAGGAACAAATCTGTCAGGTTGTCTAGTAGCCCTAGACGATCTCCTGACCCAATGGTCATTGTTTGCTGGCTGTTCCTGCAAATTTCCATTTTCAGCATGCTGTCCTGGCATTTCAGCCTGCAAATCAGCAGTTACAGCAGGTATTTGCTACTGATTTGCTGTCCAAAAGATATTTCTTCTCGGAATACAACCCTACGGACCGCCTTAGTCTTTTCGGGTTGTTTGTGCATGCAATCTTTTCGGAAGATAACGTCATTGCTGCGTACTATTTTCCTTTTCTCGGGATCCCACAATTTATACCCCATTTCACTCTCGTCACCATATCCTAGGAAAATGCATTTACAGGACTTGGGCTCAAGTTTGTTGTGTTTTTCTTTACGAATGTGCACAAAAGCCTCGCAGCCAAACACTTTTAGATGAGCATATGAAGGTGGCTTGCCCGGCCACGCTTCTTGGGGAACTCTTCTCCCCCCTCTCCCTCTCCCCCTCCCCCCCCCCCCCCCCCCCCCCCCCCCCCCAAAGACATGTTTGGTGATCGATTAATCAAGTGAATGGCTGTCATAACAGCCTCTGCCCAAAAACCATGGGGTAATGCAGCATGAGATAGCATCGTACGAAGCTTATCCTGTATGGTCTGATTCATACGCTCTGTAACTCCATTTTGGGGTGGATTATGAGGGGCAGTGAGCTCCCTCTTTATCCCTTTGCTGTCACAAAATGCTTGAAAGGCTTTGGACACATATTCCCCACCATTGTCAGAGCGAAGACACTTAAGTGTCTTATCTGGCTGATTTTCAGCCAATGCCAAGAAATTTTTAAACTTGTCAAGCACTTCATCCTTGCTACGAATAGGGTAAACCCATACTTTCTGTGTAGCATCATCGACAAAGGTGACAAAATATTTCTTTTCCCCTACAGATAATCCTGGCATTTGACATACATCTGAATGTACTAACTCTAGAGGAGAAGATTTCAAAGAAAAAGACTTTTTGTGAGAAGTTTGAGCATGTTTGCCATAAATACAATGATCACAGTGCTCAAAATCAGCATAACAACGAAGACAAGGCAAGTAACCCAAATGAGAAAGCACTTTCATTCTTGTTTGACTCGTGTGTCCCAACCGGCCATGCCACAAAGAAAGACTTGGTTGCTCGGTCACGGCAACAACATGGTCACGCACACTAGATACATGAAGTGGATACAACGTATCACTCTTGCAACCTCTGGCAATAACCCTAGATCCCTTAGAGATCTTCCATTTTCCATCACCAAAGGTGTTATGAAAACTATCATCATCTAGCTGCCCTGTGTTGATCAAGCTCTTCTTGAGCTGAGGTACATGCCGTACATGCTGAAGTGTAAAGACAGAGCCATGCTGAAACTGTAAGTGCACACTGTCAATATCTGCAATCTCACATGCATAGTTGTCCCCAAGATGGATAACACCATGCCGACCCCCTGTATATGCGGAAAACCACTCACGATGAGGGGTGACATGAAAAAAAGCACTTGAATCAAGAATCCAGGTATGCATATCATCGTCTATATCTGCAAGTAGAGCATGTGCACCAAAATGTAAAGAGACAAAGAGTACATCACTCCCACTGTCACTGTCATGAGTGACTACATTCACCTCTTTAATTTTTACACTGCTTTTCTTAGGCTGACTGTCATTCTTCTCTTCCTTGCAATCATCTGTCTTCTTGCCTTTTCCTTTCTCTTTCTTCCATTTGTAGCAGTCACGTTTAAAGTGACCCTTCTTGCCACAATGATGGCATTCAACATCTTTGCCACGTGATTTATTGCGTCCCTTGCCATCATATTTGCCCTTTTGTTGTGATCTGCCCCTAGTATGCAAAGCACTGGAAGACTTGCTGGATGCTTTGTTCTGCCGATTCATCTCTTCCATAAGTAGAGCACTCTCGACATCAGCATACAAAAGGATCACATTAGAATTGCTCATGGCAGTCCTGAATGTATCCCAATTCTCTGGTAGAGTGCAAAGCAAGAAAGTAGCCTTAAATTCCTCATTAATCATGAACTTCAAGGCAACCAGTTGGCTGAAAACGGAGTTAAACTCACTCAACTGAGTAGACATTGCTGTACCTTCTTTCATACGCAAATCCATAAGCTTTTTCAGCCAATACACTTTACTTGCAGCGCTCTTCTGTGCATACAGTTCTTCCAGTCTAGTCCATATAGCATATGCAGAATCCAAACCTTCAATGTTGAAGAGCAAGGCATCAGAAATCGATAGCTCTATGGTTGAGTGTGCAAGCTCATTCAACTCATCCCAATCGTCCTGATCCATGTCCATTGGCTTTGCCCCTTTAGTTTTGATCGGTTTTGCCTGCTTCTTTTGTAACAGGATATTGTAGCACTATTTTTGCCACACTGCAACATTATGTGCGCCTTTAAGTTTCTTTATATGCATCAAATTACTGTTGTCATTGCTGCCAGCTATGGTTTTCAGCTCAAAAGTGACCAAAAAACCAGTAAATGTTGGCCCAAATTGTCACCCAAGTGACCAAAGTACAAACAAGTACCAATCAGCAATAAATGACCACGCAGAAGTACAGATTTCAGATTTGTAATTCAGTTTTCAGAAGCACCAAACCAAGTGCTACAGCATTATCCAATTGATTACAGCTGTTCCAAAGGGCATGTGCATCACATTACATGAGAAATCCCAAAATTTCAGCTGCAATTTCTGTTGTACGTGTACCCATGGGCATAAAATTTGACACGAACAGTCAAAAGATCCAAAATTTTGTGCTCAAAAGCGTCAAACACACATCTGCATTTCCTTTGTCATGCATAGGGCTGTCCAATTTTGCCAAATGAAGCAATTTCAGCAAAACCCCCAAATTTTATGTAGTGTTGATGTCCAAATTGCGCGGAATTCAATCTGCATGTACATAAAATGACCAAATGTTGCACAATTTTGCTCAAATTGCAAAAGCCCGAAATTGCACGGGATCCAATGTACCTCAATGTCGAGAAATTGAGTTAATTTCAGCCCAATTTGTGCATGTACATGAAAAGCCCCAAATGTCGGCGACAAAATGTCACAAATTCGTGCAATTTTTGAGACAAATTTGCTTGTCCTGCATCAGATTTCCCAAACCTAGAAAAAGCCCTAAATTTCTGGGCTAAATGTTGAGGAATTTCACTCAGATGAGCAAAATTTCAACAATTTTGGCGAAACCCCCAACTCAAATGTACACAATGTCTGCAATTTCGACACAGATGCCTCAATTTTTCACGAACAGTGCTCAATCTGGCAAAGCCCCAGCTTTATGGGCCAAAATTGCACAAAGTTGATGTTTTGTGCTTGCACGCGCGAACCCCTTAGGGGAAGGAGTTTGAGAAAAAGATTTTTTTGAAAAAAAAAGTTTCGAATGACGGGTCCGTTGACCCGTCAGGCCTCCCCGTCACACGCTCGTCTGTTGGTTCCGTCACGCGTTACGCGCCCCGTCAGGTCTTCTTGCCCGCTGGCTCCGTTACGCATTGCCTACTGCCCACTATCGCTTGTTAGTTGCAGTCGCCTTAGTCCGTGCTGGACCCCGACTAGTCGCAGCCCGTCACGCTACTGCCCGTTCTGTCTGCCAGTTGCCCGCTAGCGATTCGTGCTCGCACTGCCTCTTGCCGGGTCCTCAATAGTCGAGAAGACTGTTACACGAGACTTTGCGTGTCGCCTGCATCTCTCAACAACTTGAGTGAGCCATTGGCTCTGATACCAGTTTGAAGGAATCGATCAGGCATGGAGATAGAGGTAGATAGACCTTATGCTCTGAGAGAGAGACAGAGAGAGTGCGAGTAAGCAGAGTAGTGAGTGAACACGCTTTTCGGTACAATGAAGAGTGTACCACTTTAGGTTTTAGATAGCTATATGTATGAAAGTACAATGTGCTAAGGGTGTGTTCATACCCATGCACATATAAAAGGCACGATGGCCCTTTAGATAGCTATATGTATGAAAGTACAATGTGCTAAGGGTGTGTTCACACCCATGCACATATAAAAGGCACGATGGCCCTTTATTCCCAACAAAAAACGCAGGCTGTAGGAGAGAGAGAGACTACAAACGCAGGCAGGACAGCCTATAGAGAGAGAAAACTGCCAAACGCAAGCTGGACAGCCTGCAGAAGAAGCTGGGCGACATTTGGAGGAGAGAGAAAACCTGCCAAACGTAGGCTGCAGATGACGTGGTAGGCAGTACGGCAGCAGGTTTGTGCAGGAACAGCAGTTACTTGGTTGGGATCAGCTCCAAACCACGAGAAGAGGGCTGAAAATCAGGCGCCAACTGATGTAGACAGCAATGGACAGCTTCGGCTGAGATGTCCTCTGCAAACAAGGTGTGGGCAACAAGTTGAAACACTTGAAATCTGCAAAAATGAGATTAAGGGCTGAATGGAGGGTAACATACGTATTTATAGAAAGTTTGGGCCCTCCCTAGTGGGTTTGTGCTTATAGGACACAAAAACTCTCTAGGATTGTGTTTCTTTTAAATAAACAAGGTTTCTTCATTAATTAAGCAAGGTTTGGGGTTGTTTAAGTAAAGCTAATGCATTTTTAGCTCAACAAAACCAACCTTCCTTCTCGAATAGGATGGCAATGATTTGATTTAACAATAACTAAGGGCCCATTTAAAGTCTAAGACCGAGATTGTTGTTAGGCACTCATTAGTACTTGTCTAGCATATGCCATAACTTATGACAACTTTTGCCAATGTTCCCCAACTTTGGTTTTGGATTGTTCCTATGCCTATATTAACTTGCACTTTACATGTGCATCTCGCATTTGCACAACTTAATTATGACAAAGCATAGCCATGGAGTTCTTGGATCCAATCACGTTGGTAGGTCATGCAATTGGATGTTTTGCAGTCCGCTAGCCAAGGCTTCTATGACACTCCAGCAATCTCCTTGCCTCTAGGGTTTTGGACAAGATGGAGCTTCTGCCAAAATGGCGGAGCGTAATGCTGCCCGTCTGGCTGCCCTGCAAGATAGCCAAAAATTAGGCCAACTGGCTGCCATGTGGCACTGTTGCAAATGCACCTCCAAATTGGGACTGAAATGCTCACAATCAGGCTGGAAATGCATGTTGAAAATGAACATGACAAATGCATACATGATGACAATGTCAGAGCTCCTCTGTCTCTGTGAGACTTTGATGGAGTTCACAACCAGGAGATGATAGTGTGAAATACTCTGAATGCTAGCAGTTGCAACCATATCCCTCGGTACCTCTTACCTCTTAATGATCAAATCCCTCAACTCCCTTACCCTTTCTTACTACTGTTTTCAATGCAGCAATGTGTACTTTGTACTTCATCAGCCATGAAGAAATGCTAATTAACCCTCTCTGTCTTGCTCTTTGAATTTGTAAAGAATTACTTGTTTTGTTGCATATAAGTATGTGCCTGTGAGCCTATGTACACTTGTACACATTTGCATGGTTTGTGAAAATGAGTAGGACTTTCCTTCTCATTCTAAGATTGATTGTAATTGAGCTCAACCCTAAGAACTTGAACTTAAATGAAATTACATTTTCTTTAAGGAGAGAGAGAGAGAGAGAGAGAGAGAGAGAGGGTGTTGCTCATCTTCAACGCAATTCGTTTCCATGTCATTTCATGTGTCCATGCCTGTAATGATTTCTCAATATCTGCACCAGGTGGTAAAATGGTTGGTTCTTTCATTTTTCTCAAAGAAGTGAGTGTTCTAGTTGTTAAGCATATTGTGTTGGACGAGGCATTTATATGCAACTGTTTGTGACAAATCTCATAAAAGTATCAATGATGTGGTGCCCTTGACAGAGAGCTGGCTAAGGAATACTTGCGGTGCCACAAAATGATGTGGAAGATGCCAATGCTGACAATGCCTTTTTGATAAATTGCCAAAAAATACATGAAATTCTGTGGTCCTTTTCATGTTGAAATGTCTGTACATAACCAAGGGTTATCATTTTTGTTTGAATATTAAAAGTATCTGGTAACAAGCATTAAGAGCATAAATCTTGAGTATGCCATTACATTGCCTCCCAACTTTCGAACAGAATTAACCCTCTTGAGAAGGCCCTCATCTCCTGAAGTCCTATCACAAAGGACCAAAAAGTGTGAATATAACTTCAGAGGATCTTATCTTGCTCCTCAAAGATTCGGAGTTGCTCCAGCCAATCATGATACATGCCTGCATCGCCTCATTATTGGAAGGATTTTGATTGACTTGTGCAGGATTTATAGCTCTGAGAGAACCCTAATGAGGAATGAGGTGAGGAAGGTTCTAGGCTCCTTTGAGGTGAGAAAATGTGGAAGAGCTAGACTATGTTGCTGTCATGAAAGCCTTACAAATGACTGGAAAGAAGATAAAGGTTTGTATTGGTTTATCTGTAGCATACTAAGTTGGAGGATGTGAGAACAGTTAGAAAAATTTAACCAAACTCGTAGTGCTACCTTTTCAAGGTACTTCCATGACTTTGGGAAGGGTTTTAACTTGGCTTTTTGTTCAGTTTTTAGGTATCTTGTATGACATATTACCTGTCTTCTTGTCGAGGGAAGCAAATACTTGGAGTAGATGATCCTAGATGACTGATGGATAGAGGCATGCAGATTGTAAGCATAACTGGTGGAGGAATATTTGGATGTTGGGTTAGAAATTTGCATGTGTGACTTGCAATGGGACAATGTTGAGTTGGCAGGCCTAGGCTGTGTTGACAAGGTCATGTAGTAGACACTGGGTAAAAGCGTGTCCGTTTAGACATTGCAATTCACTGGTAGTGCCTGTGATTGCACACATGAAGACAAAATACAAGTTGCAGAGGAGATAAACGACGGCAGACAGAAGATACAATGGCCCATTTTGTAGAATTAGTCTTGTTTGATACCAATTCTTGAAAAATGGGGAAAACAAAACACTTAGAAACTACAATATGACGAGGTATGAGGCTCTTGTTTATATAGGACAAAGCATTACCAACTAGCTTGTACCTTTGTTACATATAACTCAGCGTGTTGACATAGGTGAAACAGCTACATAGATGCACACATGGAGAGCATAGGAGTAACTTGGAAACTTGTGGGAGTCATACTATCTAGTATCTGAGCACGACTGATTCAGGGCGAATAAAAAAGGAAGGTCATTGATGAATGCCAAGAATATGCTTATTTGAGTTCAGAACATGAAATGACGTTTAGAACATGAGCATCAGATAAGCACTCATGTTTTTGGTTAGCTTTTGAAAGATGCTGATGCTTTGAATTGTTTAGCAGAAAAGCATTCATATTTTATTTTCAAGTTTCATTTTTGTTCTTGTTTTGTTAGCACTTCATATGCCAACTTCTGATCACTTCATGCTCTGATGCTTCCATTCATAAGCTTAGCTTTTTGGCTGGAGGTGTAGTTAAAGAGACACGTTCTGCTTTAAACAAATGCATTTCAGACTTTGTTCTATATGTTGTGGTACATTTGATGATTGGCAGTGACATACAATGTTGAAGCTGTGGAGCTCATGTAGCTTTGTTTGATTTTGAGCAGCTTAAACACAAGATTGGGAGAGCTATGACAAAGGCTATTTTACTAACTTGACTGACATTCTGCATGACAATGCAGCTGTGTAAAAGATATGGCTTGTTCATTAGAAGGCACAAGGGTTATATCGTTGTTTACATGTAGCCAAAACACATTTTGTGTATTAGGCCCATAAATGGTTCCTGCTTTAATCCAGCTGGGGCATGCTTTCACTGGCATTCTTTGGAAGGTGGACATTTAATCAAGACAACATTTTTTATTTTTCCTTATGATTTTACTGGGTAAAAACCTAACGAGGGTGTCAGCTATCTTCTTGTTGGCAGTGTATTTCTGTGTTTTGTCACGTCTAAACAAACAGGGGTGAATGGAAAGTGCCCATACTGATTAATGTGTGTATCAAAGAGCCATTAACAGGATACGGAGAATTTCAACTCCTTTTTTGGTCACTAAATTCAAGTTTTGCAAGCCCAAAAAAGCTAGCAAAAACGAGTTGTTTAGCATGCTTGATTAGCCTTGTAAGTATGGCTTGTTTAGCAAGATTTTCCATGTTATAAAACATTATGTTGTTTGCCTAATGTTTGTTTTTACACACATTTGACGTCTCCTTCATAGCAACTCAATCCTAGCCACATCTCTCGTGTAAAAAGGTGTAAATGTTTATGCCTTGTCTAGCCATATTCATCCATGTAGAAAAGCCAATGTCACTTGGGAGGCCATTGTTGTCGTAGAGAGTACGGATGAGGCTTGCAGCATCTTTTCATTGTACACACACATAGATCTTAAAGATTGCATTGGAGGATACTACTTTCATTTATGTCATCTTGTCTCATCAAGCATCTGGGTTTAGCCATAGAATCTTCCATTGAAAGCATAATGTTCCTACTACGTTGAGAATTAGAAGCATGAAAAATTAGGTGTAATTTATAATGTGGCATATATTTTGTGCAACAAATAGAGGGTGCCAAACCATGAGTATGGATGGTGCATTTCCTTTGGTTTGCATGGTGGATATTGTCTTGGTGGAAAGTTGGCTTCTCCTTAAAAATTTCCAACCTCTTGTTTGCAAGGTGGATATTGTGTTGGTACCAAGTCTTTTGAGTTTGTGGTAGTGCATATACTAGAGAGGTAGAATTGTAAATTTTAAGTTTGTTTTGTGTTGCAATGCTTGTAGGAGTGCTCTTATTGTTTGACATTGATGATGCAATTTAAGTATGTGAGGATTGGTAAACCTCTTCAGTCCATTAATCCTTGATAAAGAAAATCAATTCGAGATAATAAAGTGGCTTAATCTTGTGTCTTTGTTTTCATTGCTTGTATTGTCATTGATGGTTGAAGTTTTCGTCGCCACCCCATGTGTGTCCTATCACCTTGCTCTCTTTCACATTTCATTACACCCATGGATGTGTGCTCTTCCCTCAAATATGTTAGGCTATCCTTGCACCTTCCTTGTCACATTGGAGATTAGGCTTGCCGTTCGTCTCATAATTGTATATGTGATAACAAAGTTGACTTAGATACCATTCACCGTTATCTTATGTTCCCTCCAAGTAATGATGTGAATTGCGTAAGCTATTTTCTTCTTCTCAACATCTCCCTCATTGGATGCTCCAATAGTTGCTTTAATATAGGATGGTTAAGAGTATTCCGACTCATGTCTTGTGGTTTGAAAAAATAGCATGGATTTGTAAATTGGGATTATTGTGTGTGTGTGAGAGAGAGAGAGAGACTCCCACTCCTACTCACCTTTCAAGAAAAAACTCTCTTTATTTCTTAAATACTAAAATTCTTCTTCTTATGCCACATAGGCTTGGGGAGCCTTGTGGTTGGTAGGGGATCCCCACGGGAAACCTCTAAGTAATATATAGAATAGGTGTGTGTGTGTGTGTGTGCGTGCGTGTAGTGGATTATATATGTGTGCATGTGGTTGCTTTTGTAGTCATGCCTTATTTATTTGTATGATTGCTTGTTACTTTTTGTTTATTCATATCACTATTTTTGTTCTTGGAAATTGTATCATTGCATGAATCATGTAGTATGTTAAAATGATGTTCTAGTTATTTCTTTATTTAGGCTTTGTTATGTATGTGTGCATGTGGTTGCTTTTGTAGTCATGCCTTATTTATTTATATGATTGCTTTTTACTTTTTGTTTATTCATATTACTACTTTTGTGCTTGGACATTGGATCATTGCATGAATCATGTAGTATGTTAAAATGATGTTCTAGTTATTTCATTATTTAGGATTTGTTTTGAGTTTTCTTTAGTTCTTCTATGCCTTAGCACTCTTAGTTTTCTCAATTTGCATTGATTGCTCTTTATTCTTTGGACATATTAATGTGAATGGCCTAGTCACATTGAAAGATACAAAGAGTAGTTTTTGTTTTGCGAGACTCTTCCCACAAAAGTACGATTTTTGGCAATGTTTATTTATAGGCCATATCAGCCAAATTGTGTAGTTTATGGTTCAATTAAGTGCCCTAATTGCATTACACTTGAAAGGAAAAAATATGGCTATTTATTTAATGTGGCTTCTAGGTATTTAATTAAAGGGAAGTTAGTGGCATTATTCTCCTTGCCATGACTACTTAGAGCATTCACTTGTAATGCCTTCCCATGACTGCAATCACTTGTAATGCCTTGTTGTGACTATATAAAGCGGTCACATGTAATATGGTCTACATGTTTAGGATTTTAAGAAAGTATTTTCATGATAACTTTACTCAAAGGCTATAATCTTGTCAACTTAATCACCCCTTGTGTATGCCATTTCATGCTAGCTTCAATGGTATTGCTTCCATCGACATTTTCACTCTCTTTCTATGAGTGAAAAAGAAAAGGTGAACAAGCAATGCTCATGTACTCTAGTGTGCCCTCCTTTAGGAGATAAAATGGACTACTTTCAAGCCCTTTTGGTCTAGAGATGGAGTATATTGCAAATTTCTCACTTTTCATAGATTAAAAAAAAACAAGACTACACAATAAAATATTACAAGATACATATCAAAATATCAACATATTAGATTTTCCTTAGATTTCATAGGAGACAAGTTTCAAAAAATTGGTAATAAATAACATATTTTATATTTATACTTTGCTATTCCCTTGAACATAATGGAATTATAAAAAAAAGGCCCCTAAGAAATGTTGACTTAGCTTATAACTTAAATTCAATGTAGTTTGATACTTAGTTAAAATAAAGTTCAAATATTTTCACCAAATATTTTATAACATTCTCTTCTCTCCACCTTTATCAATTTAGTGCATACATGGTAACATTTAAGAGGCCTCATGATCTATCCTTGTAAACTTGTAAACTAGATTGGATTACTATTTGAAGATGATCAAATCTTGCAAGGAACGATTTTTTCCTATGATGTGAGATATATCGAATAAAAATATCCCACATATATGGAGTTATATAACTCCATTATCCCTCCTACCATTTGAGAGTAAAGACTAGCCATTAACAAGTGCAAAGACCAATGCAAGTTATAGACCAAGGTATTCAAAAGTTTTTGAAGGCATCTATTGCAATAAAGAGCATAAAGCCAATGACTTTTGTGGTTGTCAAATCATTTATTGATTGAAGCTATGATGAGATAGATATGGTTAGAGAATTAGTTCCAATGTTGAACATGTTGTCAAATGCTGCAAATACAACTCTTTATCTAGTCAAGTAAGACCTTGTCCAAAAGGTTATGCTATAAGAGTTGATCGTAGAAATGTAATTTATATAATTGTAATCATATTCCATCTCCAAGTGTGGCCTAAAATGTTTGTTTTGGTACTTGCAGATACTTCCAATCTATAAAGGGTTCTAAGATGACAAGATAAACAAGGATTTTGTAAAATTCATCTAAGAGAGAAGAATGTAAAATGGACATTTATGCAAATACTAGTATCTTACTTTATGGTGAGTTTGTGTTATGCGAAAGATCTTTTGTAGCACTATACAAACATTGATAGAAGATAGTATTGTCCTAGATGTGCTCTAAATATAATGTCAATGTTTTGATCTGATTTAGAAATGTATCCTCTATCCATCCTACTGAATTAAACTGTAAAGCAATCCTAATGGGTGAAATCTATGATCTTCCTCATATTTGGGATTGGTCACTAGCATTGTACTTATGGCACGTTTGGTAATGGTAAGGATAACAAAGTTTTCAATGACAAAAATTGAGATATTGTATGTATTGAAGTTGGATCAGTTTATGAAGATTGAAGTAAATATACCTAAACTTAATTAAGGCTTGCTAGATATCTAATAAAGGTCAAAGTAAGGAGCAAGGATATGCTTGTTGACAACCCTTTATATCAATGAAAATGGCACAAGGAGAAATTAGAGGAATCATGCTTTCTTTCAAGAAAGTTACAATCTACTAAGCCTCTTGTAGTTTTAGATTTTTGCTACCTTGAGATATTAATGTATAAGTCATGCTATCTATATTTATGATTAAGCTTCCATGGTTAAAAAAGAGTGCAATTATTTTGGAAGCCCTCAATTAGTTGGAGTTTTTACAACTCTTTTAGAAGTTTTTTGGGAGTGTTGTGAACACATTGGAGTTTTTGCATTTAGTTTTAGAGTTTTTAGGGAGTATCGTGGATGCCATGCACATTGATAATACATACAATTTAATTACATATCCCTTTTTGTTTTGAAGTGTCCTCCCCAGTTCGCTACATTTATAAATAAGAACCATACATTTGCATGCCATCGTGGACTTGCAAAAGTAGAAACTAAGATGATGATCAACAAATAATTAATGTTAAAGAGACTATTTACTTACTAAGACCTTGAGCTAGTTTTTTCCAACACAAAGCAATTTCTATTGTTGGGGGTTAAAGGCCGCTTATGCCTCATTGCCTATATTCACCTTGTACTAAGTGCTTGCATACTTATACATTGTAGGTGGAGGGTGCCCATCACTATCATCCCTTATTCTTTACTATGATAGAATAATAAAGGGAAGGTAGGTCACACACTGTGATTGTTGGAGTTCCCGCATACCAGTCTTGCTCTCTTGAGTTCAAACCTCCATATGTCTTGCTCTTTCTTTTGCTTATGCTCTTCTCTCTAATACTGCTCGCTCTTTCAATTGGTATGAAAGTGGGCATTCAGGGAGCTTTAGCCATTCCACTTTAGCCTCAGAAAGAGAGCTTCAACCCCAGCTTCCATGGCAGCCATATCTTCATTCATTTGAGGTAAATATCACCTCCCCAGATTCTCTAGCTCATTTCTCAGCTTCAAGACAACATTTCATCAATGCCAAGTGACTTTAGAGGCTAGGAGAAGTAATACAAAGCCCTAGGACAACGACATGTAATTTTTGGCGCATTATTAGGGGCTTGTCCTAGATTGCTTGGATCACCCATTTTGGCTCCATCACTTTCTTTTGCTCCTTGGTTAGCTATTGGGATTTACTACCAAAACATTTGTTGCATCTTGGGCATCATTTGGGAAAGAAATCATCAGCCCATTGACTGCCATTTGTGGGGATAGACCTACTCTTTATAGTTTGGGATTGCAAACATTTGGATGTTTATGCTAAATTAGTGCTTATTCACTGAGTTTTTAATGTTAGCATAATGTATTGATGAATTGGGATGCTCTATGAATTGACTAGACCTCATTTTGCACATCGATTGGAATGATATTTACTATCATAAATAGCAGATAGGAAGTATATGCTTTGAATGTACTGCAATCTATGCTTACATACCATCTGGCAATGCTCTTTGATCATATGTATGCTTGCTACTATTGGCCATGTATGGATATGCCATACTTTGAGACTTGCGCTTTGATTTTAAGCTCTCTTACATCCATACTTGTAGAGGTTGTATGGTTCAGTAATCTCTATCTCTAGGAGTTTAGGTGTTTATGCTATTTACATACTTTGGGATGTATTATTTGGTATCTTTGGACTTTTGGATGTTATGACATACACATATCGATCTTGCCTTGCTCTTGGATACTCAGATTTTCTTTCAATGGGATTACTTTCATATTTCATTGCAAAGCTTGGCTTTTAGAGAATGTGGGAGTCTCTCATCTTCTCATCTATGCTCATTGGTTTATGTAGACACTGTCTTGCTAGTTATAAATCATCATTATGGTTAGATCTTCTTTTGATTTTTTGGTTGGTACTTCATCCTCTTAGACAGGTTGTCAGTCACATGGATACATGCTTTGTTATGTATTTTGCTTCACGATTCATCAGTAGTGAGTTGGTTGTAGCTTGGTAGATCTCATTGTTGCTTGGAGATCTCTTATGCATAGTTAGCTCATGTACTTGGGTATCCCTTTGTTTGGGATACATCTATGTGTTTGACCTTTTTTGGTTCTCTACCAGTATTTGGTTTGTTTTGCACACTTTCCTATAGTCGAGTTCTCATTTACTATAGTTTTATGGACAACACTATTGTACCTCATATTTGAGATTTTCATTGAGGGAAAACACTTGTTTTGGGCACTCTAAGGCTTCTATTTTGAAGACAACAACACACTACTTTGTATTCCTTTTGCATACACTTTTGGCTTAGTTTTGGTTTTACTGAGTTTACAACAATGAATATTCTCTTTACTTTGTAGTTATTATGGCTAGTGCTTCTAGTGCTTTTGGGGATAATGCTGTCTTTAACATTGATAAGTTGGATGGCAACAATTTTAACTACAAGAAGATATAGATTTTCCAAGTCTTGGTCCAAAAGAAGTAGGTTAAGCCATTGAAATGCAAAGGTATAAAGCCAATAAACCTTGATATTGACAATTGGGAGGATCTTGATGAGTCATGCAAGTCCACGATTATTTTGATCTTTGTCTAAGTGAGTCTATTTTAATATCATTGAGACTATTGGTGATGCATAGCAATTATGGGAAAAGATATGTGATCTTTATGATAAGCAAAGACTAGCTTTGCAATTGTACTAGCTCAAGAAGCTTATGGTTCTTCGTATAAAGGACCGAACTCTTATGTCTACTCATTTGAATGATTTCCATTCTATTTGTAGCGAGCTTACATCGCAAAAGATTGTCTTTGATGATAATATTAAGCGTATGCTTTTTCTTGTCACTCTCCTTGAGTCATATGACACATTTTGTATTGCCATTATCACTAATGCTCTAGAGGGCCATTTTACATGCTTAGGTGTATATACAACTTTACTCATTGAAGAGGTTAACACGAACAATCTTCATGTAGCATGTGCCTCTCAAGCTCTCAAAATTCGAGGTAGGAATGATGCTAGAGATTGTTATGACCATTGTGGTAGAGATCCATAGCAGAATATGCCCAAGTCTAGATCTCATGGGAAAAATCATTGTAATTCCCATACATGTCATTATTGTGGGAAAGGCTAGGTGTGATAAAGGAAAAGGAAAAATGTAGGATGATCGGATGATCAACACATCATTGAATCCATTGTTGAGATTGAAAATATTAATGCATTGGAGTTTAGATGATATATTGGTTGTTTCTTCACTTGTTGCCATGGATTTGGCTAGTGATCCTCATTCTCTTAGTGTTGGTTACTTGATTCAGGGGATTTCTTTCATGTGACCTTGCATTGTAGTTGGTTTTACATGTACCATACCATTTCAAGTTTTGTAGATTGGGAGATGATCATATATGTGACATTATTAGTGTCGATGATGTTTGGTTGAAGTTTCCTACTGGTACTTCTTTTGTTTTGCACAATATGTCATATCTCGGCTTTGAAAAAAAGCCTTATCTTTGCTACATAGTTGGATGATGCTGATTATCATGTCTCTTTGGGTGATTCTGCTTAGAAGGTTGCTCGTGGCAACCTCATTTTTGTTAGAGGTACCAAAGTTGGAAGTCTTTATGCTTTGCTTGTTTCCAAGTCTACTAATCATGTATTGGCTGTCGCTGATCTACGTAATGTATCTTTGTGGCATCATTGCCTTGGACACATGTCACTTAAAGGAATGAAAGTTTTGACTCATTTACAATATCTCCCATCCTTGGACTATTCTTGTTTTGATTCTTGTGATAATTGCCTACATGGCAGGTAAACTTATAATACTCAACTTTATATGCATGGATGAGTCATTGGCCCTCATTCATTTTGATGTTTGTGGCTCCATGCCCGATTAGTCTTTGAGTGTTGCTAAGTATTTTGCTATGTTCATTGATGAATTTTTAAACAAAATTTGGGCCTGTCTATAAAGAAAAAAATTAGATGTTCTAGCTACTTTTCAACACTTTGTTACTTTGGTTGAGAACAAGTCTAAATATAGGTTGAAATGCTTAAGATCAGGTAGTAGATGCGAATATGTATCATATGCTTTGAGCAGTTTTGTGATGATCATGAAGAAGGCATGTGATGGTAGCTTTATTATTCTCATACTCTATGTTGATGATATGATGATTGCTAGGAGTGCTCATGATGAGTTGGATGATTTATAGACTCAACTCAAGAGGAGCTTTGAGATGAAGGATATGGGGCATACTTCTCATATCCTTGGTATGCCTAGTATGTGCAATCGCTCTAAGGTACTCTTCTACTTATCGTAGAAGGAGTATATTCACAGGATACTTGAGGGATTCCATATGCCGAGTAGTAAACCCATTGGCACATCTTTACCTTCTCATGTGAATATCAACTAGGTAGATTGTCCTTGGTGAGATGATGAGAAGGCTAAAATGGCTAACATTCTATATGTATTTGCAATGGGTAGGTATTTGCAATGTGTAGGTTGATGTATGCCATGATAGCCACTAGACTTGACATAGCATTTGCAGTGGGAGTTGTGGTTCATTACATGGAGATATTTGGCTAGCAACATTGGGACATTGTGAAGATTATCATGAGATACCTTAAAGGCACTTATAGATTTTGTGTCTTTGCTATGGCAGTTCAGATACTAGAGTTGTGGGATATACTAACTTAGTTTATGTAGAACATGCAGGCAGCCAGAAATCCACCTCTGGCTATTTTTTCAAATTTGCTAGAGGTTTGTTTCTTGGATGTCTAGAGTGCAAAAATAAATTTCCTTGTCTACTACATTGAGGTTGAGTACATTACAATCATTGAGGCTTATAAGGAGATCCTTTGGAGGCCGTCTAGCTGCCTTGCATTTAGATTTTATGAGTGCCATCTAGGTTGCACACAATTTGGTCTGTCATGCAAAGACCAATCACATTGAGGTGCATGATCACTTCATCAAAGAGGTGATTGAGGATAAGCACATAGATCTTGCCAAGATCTCTATAGATGAGAATAATATGCTCACTAAAATTCTCCTAGTGAAACATTATGCATTTCTTAGGAAGTTGATGGGCGTAGGATGAGATGGTGTTCATCTGATTGTATTGTACATATTGTACTTTTCCTCCTCACTTAAGGCACATTCACCTTTAAGTGGGAGGTTATTGGGGGTTAAAGGCATCCTATGCCTTGTCACCTATATTTACATTGTACTTAGTTTCTGTACACCAGTACATTGTAGGTGGTAGCTGCCCATCACTATCATCTTTATTCCTTATTCTTTACTATGATAGAATAATAAAGGAAAGGCATGCCACACATTGTGACTATTGGAGTTCCCACACACGGGTCTTGCTCTCTTGAGTTCAAACCTCCACAGCTCTTGCTCTTGCTTTTGCTTGTGCTCTTCTCTCTCTCTCATTCCTACTCACCCTTCATATATTATTATTAATACATTGATTTATAGCACTACTCATCGATGCTATGATCTAAGCTTGACTGATATGCTACATGTACTAGGCACTGATTGTACACATTGAGGTCTCCCTCTAAACACATAAAATAGTGGTGCAGTTCTGTGCACATTTTTTTGGCTCTCTATAGCCAGTGAAAATATCCAAGACATAATTCATGTCTATTGTGAAATTTACTAGTAGCCATATACAAGATGATACAATATTTAAGTACCCATTATAGACAAATGCATTTACACGAAAAATGAGGCAACACACTTAATTAAAAAGATTAGGTGCTTGTTCTACTCCACTCTACAAAGGGCTCCATCCACCTTTGTATGCTCAAATGTATGTGACTCTAGGAGGAAGCTTTGAGTGGTAGGGTACTTGTATGGTCCTAGTTTCTCTCCCTCAAAATCACACATAGGAATAGGAACCCATCCTCAATAGAACAACCCAATACTCAAGTGTATAACTTGTGAACAAGTGTCCATTGCAAACTTGAATAAAAATCAACTCAAGAATGCTATTGTGCATTGGCAACAAAAATCCTATTAAGATTATTTCCTCTAGAGTAGGTGGATTCTTGTAACCCCCATTGCACACGAGTATCCAAGTGCGAAGCTTCAAGCCTGGACTTCGAGCTCCCTTTAGCACTTTCTAAAAGTGTTCTGCCAAACATAATGTAACCATGAAACCTTTGTCTGCTAGGAACTTATGGGCTAGATCCATAGTTCCCTTCACTAGCTTTGTGGAAAACCTATCCCACTCAAGAAAACCTTCAACACATTTTGATGCAAGAGACATATTGTTTATTTTTATCTTATATTGACTTTTAATTACATCAAATGAAGCGTACATCTAAAGTATTATGAAAACCTTGCTCCTATATCTCTACAACAAGCAATGATATAGGAAAATCAACAAATAGAAGGCATGCCACATCAAAGTGAACCTTCTCGTAGTAATACATGTTATATGTATTTCTCTCCATGAAGTGTACATTGCTATATTTATAGTACATATCTCTATAATAAGTATCATGTATGGTAATTTCACATAATACTAAGAAACATTCTAAAGAGAGAGAAGATTTTTGTACCCATCCCATACAAATGTGTCCAATGCACATACATCAACTAGCAAAACATGGCCTAGATTCATCTTTGACTACCTTCCATAGTCTTTGTCTCTGACATAATGCTATGCACTCGCATTGCACTTGCTATTCTTATATTCGATGTGATGAACTTCTACTAGAGAAAAATACAATTGTTACTATTTTTAGAAAACTCCCACCCTAGATTAATTTTTAAAAATATATTGGCTTTACAAACATCCACCTTTTCCATGGACCTTCTTTACACTATGCACCTCTAGTGTGTTAGCATCCTCATCTAGGTCGTTAGACCTTATTGTGTCATGAGGCATGATGTGCTAGCCTAAATCAATATATTTTTTAATGCATGACCACAACACCGTCATTCAACGCAATAGTATACCAATACATGGACTCATACTTCCTTTCCCAAAGCTCAATTTCTTGCTTAGGTAAATCACCCAATGGGTACTCCAACCACCACATTGGCACTTAGACTCCCATGGTAACAATCTCTACTCTAGCAATGTCTTGGAAAACATGCAATTGTCACTATGAAGGCAAGCCACTCCTTGAATAGAGGAGGGAGGAACACAATGGCTATATTTGACAAGAGGCCTCTCAACCATCTATATCAACCAAATTTCTCAATTTAAATGTATATGCACCAAATATTAAAAATATTCATCATAGAACTACAAAAATAAAAAGGAATCTATACACAACATATTCTAGATCACATCAAGGCATCTTGTCATAGTTCACAACATTCTTTATGTCCACAAGTAAATGTGAGCATACCTTTAGGACATGTTGGCATCTCTACACTTTTAAAGAAAGGTATGAACATTCACAAGAGAGATTGAAAGAATAGGATCCCATATTTTTATTTTGAAATTTGCTAGAATCTACAAATTTCCTAGTTGGGACTCTCCTCATTGGTCACAAAAGTGCCATTGCATATTCCAAGCATACATTTGGTAGTCTTTAAGTCAGTACTCATATGCTTTTCTACATTGAAACTACCAACTCCATCAACTATTATTATTTCTCCTCCATGTTGAGAATTAATAATATCAAGAATACTTGTATGAGAGAATAACCATTTTGAGGTTTGATAACTTTTAAATGGTACTTGAGCTACATCAATCCACAACTCTCTATCTCGAATTGAATCTTAGGCTATTGTTATTGTCCCCTATTGTTGCTGTATTCTAGTGCCATGTTCATGATACAAATGTTAAATCTTTCTATCTTTTTTCCTCTTTGAATTTACTCTTCATCCAACCTTAGAAAAAACTTTAAAATACTACCATGTTCTTGTACAATAATTTTATACATATGGACAATTGCAATTTGCATATTTTAAGATCAATCCAAATATATATAAATGCATTGTATTCAAACAAAACTTTTATTTTTTGCTTTTCATGGGGCATAGATCCTTCAATATGAATATACTCCCCAAAAACATGTGAAATCCTATGATTCATGGTCGTCTTAGCAATTAAAATTAAAAGGGGTTGAGGCAAACCAAATACACATCTAAGATTTTTGAACCACAATCTAGAGAGTTCATGATAACCTTTATGGGTGTGAAACCCATAGTGCTACACATCTCTACTAGATTTGGCTTTGCAATCCCTTTTAAGTCTTTCATTAACCCTTTGAGAGTTTGGCCTCTCAAATCTACGTTTTTGGTGATTGAAGAATCCTCAAACTATCCTTTTTATTCAAGGTTTCTTTTAAAGCTTGATTCTCTCCTCTCTCTCTTAGATATTAATGCTTGATACTCTAGATATATATCTCTTTGCAAGATTTAGTTTCCTTTCTTTTACTTGTTTGCACAAGTCACTTATATTTTTAGTGGTATTTTTCTCTCTCTAAATCCTATCGAAGTTTTCTTTAAGCATAGTAATTTTTCTTACAAGTACTTGTTAATGTTTTCCAAAATGTCAATCATGTTTGTTAGCTTAGAAATAACTTTTTTTGCAATTATTAGTGCTTCTTTCATTTCATAAATCAATCTTGTGTATACAAAATATGCATAACATAACCTCATACAGTAGCCAAGCATTCCATCACAACCACATCCTACCTATCTTATGAAGTCGTAAACATTGAAAAAAGGAGAAGGTTTACCTATAGAAGAGTCTTTTGGATAAATATTTCCAGCTATCCATAAATCTATAAGCTCCTTTTCTTGTGATCATAACTTGTTAGTTTCAAAAGAAAAATGACTAAAAAGGTAACCCTTAATATGGATTAAAAAATGTAGGCATTTAATGACCGACCTCTTCAATGAACCATATATTCTCTCATTAATCACATCTAAACAACCAAATTTAGAGGGTTAACTATTCTAAAACATATTTTAATTAGTGACTTAATTATTCTCTTACAAGATTCACCTTTTGTGAAATATTTTTGGTGCTAATCTCCACACACACACACACACACACACACACACACACACACACACACACACACACACACACACACACACACACACACACACACACACACACACACACACACACACACACACACACACACACACACACACACACACACACACACACACACACACACACACACACACACACACACACACACACACACATGTATGTATGTATGCATGTATGTATGTGGAATGTTACTAGCCAATTTGAGAGCCTTAAGATAGGTGCTATTATTAGAGACTTTTGAGGGCTTCATGTACAACTTGGAATTCCTTGGTCCATTTCTAGATTAGTATGAGCTTGGAGGGAGCTTGTATAATGGCCTCACTATTGTGGTGTATTTTAGTACTACAAAGCACCTATAGTACCTAGTATAGACAAGAAGCATTGGATGCCCTTAGGGTTTCTTGATGGTGATAGGTTTATGATAACACAAATTTGTGTAGAATTTGTAGTAATGCTATTCTTAGATACAACATGGCCCACGATGAGTCCATGTTTTATCTAGAATTGATAGTATATAGAGAGAGCCAATATTGCATATGTTGTTCAAAGACTAGATTAAGTTTTTCTAGCTATTCACCCCACTAGAGTTAACACAAAGATAATCCACAAACATTAATTTGGGTCACTTTTGCAACATATTCTAAATCTCTAGTGCATTAATCAAACTGAAAAGCATGAGAAAATATATGGCAAATGCTCTTCATTTGTGGTGAAGGCTATCTAATGGTGGTCCTTCAAATGAACTTATAGTTAATTATAACCAAAAAATCAATAGAGAAAATTATATGCCTCCTTTCTTGCCATACACTTGATCATGTGCTCAATGCAGTGTAGTGGATGACAATATCTTTTGTTGTTGGATGTATCCACTCTTTGTAGTTGATGTATACTCACATTCTTCTATTTTTCTTTAGTACCAAAATGAGAGATAATATCTAGTGGGCATATTGAATTACACCAATGAACCCTACCTCAAGGATCTTATCTGAATCTTTCAAACAAAGATGCACATATCATGGGTTCATTGGATATGCTTTTGCTTAGTGTGCTTGAGATTAGGATTGGTTGGTATTATATGTGTTAACACATAGTATGGAGCTCCCTTGAGATCAATATAGATCTAGGAAAATCCATCTTGAAATTCTTTGAGAAAAATAATGAGTTTTTACTTTTCTTTTGTAAGATCCTCGATAAGATACACCAGTCTCAATAAGGTTTACTTCTTTGACCTTTGTGGATTCTCAATTGATTCGATAGAATTATTCTATCTAATTGTGCCAAGTATCATGATGACATGGTTCCCCTTCTTGAATTTTCTAGACCTTTTTGAAAGATATTGTGTGTGTGTGCTTTTTGGTTGGTTTTCAACATCAAATTCTTTGCTTTTCAAATCATCACTCAACCACCATCATCCTGAGTGAATAGGAAGAGCTCTCTTTGTGTGTTGCTCTTTGGTTGGTTGGGAAATCTCATGGTCAGTTTCCATTATGCATTTAAACTTTGAGTTTGATTTGTTTGATTCTAAATTCAAGTTAGTACCTTAATGCAAGTTAGTATCCATTTCCTCCGTTCCTTCTGTGGTAAGGCATGCAAGAGTCAAAATGAGGCTTCCAAGCTTATCCCTTGATTATTCATAATCTAAGACCTCTAATGGTTATGCCATTTTCTTTTAAATTTTGTTTTGACTGCACCGATATCCACATGTAGTCCTTCAACCCTTGAGGATTTTGGATCAACTAGGATTTTCTTAACAAAATTTCCTCCTGTATTGTAGTTAGAAGACTCATTATTTGTGTCCTTTGAACTTTCATATTCCAATGACCTCTACTTTGCTTTGATTCCATCCTCAACATTGCAGTTTTCTATTCCCATTTTGGATACCACTCAATTATTGTGATCATCGATCAAACAAGTCTTGGAGTAGTTTGGTCCATTTCCAGTTAGGTTGCTTTAGTAGCTCTGTAAAAATTAGGAAGTTAGCTTAAGAGTGATTTAGGAATTTTGGCACTCATTCAAGTCTTATCTTATTTGAGATTTCATCAAATAGGTGCAATTGGTATCAAGAGGTTTTGAACATGTCCAAAAGCTCCCTGATTTTTCCTAAAATGTTTTTCTTGATTTAGCTCCTCACACACTAATTTGAAATAGTGAAGCTTGTTTAAGTGTCTCCATCCACATGCTACATTTCTACAATTTCATAGCATGTATCTTGAAACATGAATCTTGATTGTCTTGTGCATAGATTAGAAAAAATTGCCATGTACCCCCAATATTTTTAGAAGTCTTCCACTAGTAGAAGCGGCCATGTCATGCCAAACCAAATGAAAAGAGTCCATGACTTGTGAAGCCAATCATCTAACAACCAATTATCTCTTCTCTTTTTCCCCATACCATGCCTCTTTAGCCAATCATCTCCTTCGACCCCTTACCATGTGTCAATCTAGACACAAGCTTGACAAGGAAGGAACCTTTCTGAGGCCTTCGACATGAGATACTTTAGAAACTTGGTGTAGAGCTAAGATCCTTAGCTTGCCATTGATCAAGATTGTGAAAATAATACCTTTTGGGAGTCCAAAAGTGATTTGTAGAAGATCCATCTTCTCCTTTAGCTTGGTAGACCACTCAACCTACATGCAAGCTTAGAAGAATATCCTCTGACTCACCTTTGGAGGCGGTCAAGGGACATCACATTTGGTAAAAAAAAAGTGAATGTGTTGGACTTTATCTAAGGAGGCAAAGGGCTACATATGTTTTGCGAGGAGGGCAGCCATACTTCCATCAGGATAGTCCCCTAGGGTGGTGGAAGTTGGACCCTTCTTTCAGCATTCAAGTCTTATACTACCACATCTAGGAGGATGTTGCATGTATATTTGAATAATGAAAGAGGAGGGTTGTCATTCTGTGTATATTTTGGTGTTTCCTATATGTAAGCAAGAGTTGTTTCAAGTCATAAAACATTGTCACTATGTAATATCCAACATTTAGTTTGGAGGCTCAAATTTAAAATGGAGCCTCTAGTTTTCTCCATAAAGATTTTATTTCTCTCTAGTTCCTATCATCACTTTTAGTTTGTACACTCAATGTTAAGAGACTTAACTTTAAAATTGAGCCTCTATATTTCTCCCAAAAGGCTTTTATCTCTATCTTTTTGTATGAATGCTAAACACCACTTTCCTACGTTTTCTCACTCTTTGAAAACTTTGACTAAAAGAGGAATTTATACATAGAAAGCAAGTCATAAGATGAAAACACATACAATGGTGTGACATGTTTTTGGAGGATGAGAAAGTTGCCAAAGACTTTGAGGCTCCATTTCACAATCGAGCCTCAAGTCATCAATGTGTATCTAAACCTAGAGTTTGTTGGCTTGATTTGATTCCATTTGATTATAACTCAACTAATAACAACATTGGAAAATTCAAGAAGTAAATTCAAATCATGGAAAATAAAAGTGTTATTATAGACTATCCAACTCTCACACTTGAAAAACTAAAATTTAAAAATCATAATACAATAGCTTGCTAAAGTTAGAATTTTATTTTTTCAATAATTATAATATCATTTTGTAATGAAATTTGTTACATCCATACAAGTCTTAGAAAAAACATCTTCATTGTTTAATTTGCAAAATTAAGTTACTAATTCTATGAGATTCTCCATCAGTTTCAAACTTGCATGATTCAAAATTCAAAATTCAAATTGCATGCTTTTGGGATGCTAGATCATATTTCCTAAAACTTCGTAATTAAAATTTCAGGCATCTATTAGTTTTTAATTTAGGAACCAATCCACAACTTGTAAGGAGAGTTGCGTTTTTCACAATTTGACAAGTTTCTCATATGTGTAAGAAGTCTTAGGACCTTTAAAAAAATGCAGTCAATATATCGATATAGGCAAACATTGAAATATTTACAATCGTAGGAAAAAAGAAATCGCATCTAAGTTTCTTTGAAAATGATGTATAAGAAGTTTAGGACTTAGTTTGGTCATAAGAGTTAGCCTTTTGTAAATCTATCATTTGAAAGTTCTTTGGAATGGGGTTTCCTCTATTTCTTTTACTTCATTCCATCTTATGGAGCTTTTAATAGCCCCCAATGTTTAAGCATTTTAGAGTAGAAAAAGTATTTGTATGATGCAACACCTCTAAAACTTCATTATTCAAGGTGGTTAATTTACTAAAGCTACATTTTAGACCCATAAAGGTAGTGAAAAAAATCAACCAAGCAAAAAAAAATAATCCAAGGTATTATAACGACTTGCATGCAACCATGGGAACTAATTGGTTGAAAAGTGCCAAAAACATGAATAAGTACCAAAATTTAGTATTTCTTTTGAAATGTCTTTAAGATACCATCACTATTGTATAAGCATTTCTCAAAGCTCAAGATGATTAAAAGGAACATAAAACCGTCTCATCCTAGGTTGTTGTGACACCTCAGCGTTCACCATGAATATTGGTACCGATAATGTGCCTAGGCTATGTTTGATCATGTGAGTAATGATCTCCTCCTTCCCTCTTAAGCTCATTTGCTCATGAGCTTCCTTATATTCTCCTTCTTCCATGAATAATAGGTCTAGTGTTGCCAGTATGTGCATCTAGTCCTTCTTGTCCTAAAGGCAAGGGGTGTATCTCTTTAGTGGTCTTAATGTCGATCCAAATCAATTGGTGTGGTCTTAATGTTAAGTATTAGGAAGACTAGACTGTTGCCCTAATCCTTGACTAATCTTGTGTTTTTCATTTAATGACAATCAAGAATGTTGCAACCTATGAGTGAAATGCAAGATCATTGGACACACCCTTATTGTTTTCAAGAGGCTCGATGCACAAAGTCTATGACCACCTCTCATCTAGTCTACTCACATACATAAAACACAACTAACTAACCTATCTAGTTTGATTTGAGTTGGTTACATTGAGTGTACTTACCAATACTTACCACATTGTAGTTGCAATATGCGGACAAGCATCACTGCATGTTCCACATGCATAGTCCTTCACTCACAATCTTGCTTCCAATGCCATGTACATATTACAAGACATTGTCTTGAGGTAGCAAAGAGAAGGAAATAAATTCATGTTGTGAAATGAAGGAAACTTCCACTAGAAAGGAATTACTATAATATACTAGTTCTCACAACAAATCAAATAACTAAAAATTCATGAAATACACCATACTTGCAAAGAAATACACCATGTTTGCAAGGAAGCTATAGCCAAGGTAGCTAGGCATGAAATAGTATTTCCATGGAAGGCTGGGAATCATAGATTTATGCTGCAACATGAATACTCACCTCATGTCAAAGTGGGACATGGTATGCACCCTATATCTTGGTGGCTAAGAGCATGCACCCTCTTAGTTGGTGGGAGGAAGGAACCTCAAAGCACGTATTTCTTGAAAATGGCAAAAATATACTTCACATATTACATGTCCACCTTTTATACTTAACCCTAGCCTACCCTAGACTAAGGTAACTTATGCTTTATTATGAGCCATCCCGGCCTAAAAGAGCTTTGTCCTCAAAGCTGAATGGGGAACACATTACAAGGATGATTACAAAGATAGCTTGAAGCATTTGGAATCATGCTGAAATAAAGCTACATGTTGATGAAGATTAAAGAAGTTTGATGAAGATGGACCACATAAATGGAATACAGTACTGTAAATTATCCAAAACAGGGCATAGTACAAAATTGGCAATATCTTGAGCTAGAAGTGGCCGATTTCCATGTACAAGTTATAGAAATGTAGAGGACAACATGTAGTATCCATCCATGCCTTCAAAATTGAATTTTGATGCCGATGAGAAAATTTACTTTCTCACAGAAATTCAATACAACAAGCTGTTTACTGCCCTGTTTATGAATTGTCCTCTTGCTTAAGCCATGGAAATTGTTCCAAATATGACGCTTGTTGCCATGAAGACTCTTCAATAGGAAAACCCTTCCATTCGAAAAGGTATTCCACAAAAATACAGTTCCTTAGAACCTTCTCGTGCATGCCAATAATCTTCTTGGGCTCATAGATGATCAAACCATCATCATCCAAGGAAGGTAGTTCTTCAAGAATTTGAATTTGAGGACCCACATACTTTTTAAGTTGAAACACATGAAATACATTATGGATTCTTGTGTTTGAAGGTAAATTTAGTTGATAAACAAGATCCCCCCAACTCGCTTGACAATACGGTAAGGACCATAAAACCTATGAGCAAGTTTGTTGTGTCCTCCTTTAAGAGAAGCATAACGTGACTTGGGAACCTTCAAAAATACCCGTTCATCTTCCTCAAACTCCACATGTCTTCTTTTCTCATTCGCATAGACCTTCATTGTCTCTTGAGCTTTATGAATGTTGTCCTTGCATTGCTTCATAAGAGCCTCCATCTTTTCCAACTCCTCACGAGCTTGTGGATTTACATCTTCATGAAACAATGCAGAGGGTACTTGTACTTTGTAGCTATATAAAGCTTCAAAAGGAGACATTCCAATGCTCATATGGTAAGTATTGTTGTAACAAAACTCCACAAGATGGAGCCATTGGTCCTATGCATTTTGTGTCTCATGGCAAAAGTGCCTCAAATAAACTTCTAGCCATTTGTTAAATTTTTCGGTTTGCCCATCCGTTTGTGGGTGATATGTGGCACTAGGAGTCAAAAGAGTCCCCATTGAAGAGAACAAACTCCTCCAAAAGCTGCCCATGAACTTGATGTCATGATTAGACATAATCTTCATTGGCAAACTATAAAGCTTGAAAATACATTCCATGAATTGTTGAGACACTTGCTTTGCTGTAAATTGGGCCTTAGTTGGAATGAAATGGGTTGATTTAGTCAACCGATCAACTACCACATAAATGCTATTCCATCCATGCTTAGTTGTAGGAAATCCCACAATAAAATCCATAGAGATATCAGTCCACTTGCCTTGAGGAATAGGGAGTGGCTAAAGTAAGCCACCGGGTAGAAGAGACGAGTCTTTATTTTGTTGACATGGAAGACATTGCATCACATAATCCTTGTCATTCTGCCAAATGCCCTTCCAATAGAAGCTCTTATGGATATTGTGAAATGTTTGAACAGCCCATGATGGCCCGCTAAAGGTGAAGAATGCATCTCATACAAAATACGATCTTTGAAAGAGGATTGTGGTGTCAAGCAGACTCTACCATGATACCACAAAAGACTGTTGTGCTAATTAAAATTGGGATACTCTTCTCCTTTACCTTGCTGAAATTCCTTCATCATCTTTGATGCTTGCTAATCAAGAAAATATTCTTCTTGGATGTCACGAATCCAATCCTTATGTACAATTCAAATTGAAGAGATAGGACATGCCCACATCTATGATAAAGCATCGGCCACAACATTATCTTTTCCAGTCATGTAGGATATTTCAAAATCATAGCTTTGAAGAGTAGCTAGCCACCTTCTTTGCTTAGGGATACATTTGGTTGGGAAAGAAAGTATTTTAACACATGATGATAGCTCTTCACCTTGAAATGGCTGCCATATATGTAGTGATGCCACTTTTTGATAGCATGCAAAATTGCCAACATCTCTTATTCATAGACATGTAATTGATGCTCCTTGTCATCAAGATTGCAACTTTCATATGCCATAACTCCATGTTCTTGATACAAAACAGCTCCAACTCTTGTTCCACTAGCATCCGCACATATAATGAATTCCTTAGAGAAATCCGGGCGTACAAGAATAGGTGCTAAAACTAATAGAGATTTCAGCTCATTGAAGCTCTTGTCAGCTATGGAGTACCAAAAGAAAGATTTTTTCTTTAGCATATCAGTCAAAGGATCTGCCACATGAGCATAATTTTTGATAAACCTCTTATAGAATGAAGAAAATCCATGGAAATCCCTCAACGAAGTAGAATTCATAGGAGTAGGCCAATCTTTTACACATTTCACCTTGTTAGGATCCACATGAATGCCTTGCTCTCCCACAATATGACCCAAATATTCCACTTCATCTTCCATGAAAGAACACTTTGACATTTTGGCAAAGAGTGTGTGTCTTCTTAATGTGTCAAAGACCTCTCGCACATGCATCAAATGCTCATCCTTGGATTTTCTATAATTGAGGATATCATCAAAGAATACAAGGAATGTTTTGAATAAGAAAGGCTGCAATATCTTATTCATGAGTGCTCGAAAAGTAGTGGGCGCATTTGAAAGCCCAAATGGCATGACCAAGAAGTGTTGTAACCCTAATGCTGTTTTATACTCATCCCCTTCATTCAGATTTGATGATAGCTTGAGAATGAAGATCAATCTTGGTGAAGACCTTTGCATCTTTGAGCTCATCCAAAAGGTCATCAATGTGAGGAATCGGGTATCTATTCTTCATGGTGGACTTGTTAAGCTCCCTATAATCAATGCACATGCGAAAAGATCCATCTTTATTCTTTACCAAGAGAATAAGAGAAGCAAATAGATATTGGTTTGGCTGAATTAAACCCAATTGCATCAACTCTTTAACTTGTCTTTCCACCTCTTCTCTTTCAAACTTTGACAAGCTATAAGGAGGCTTGTTGATGGGTTTTGTGTTGGGCAGCAAGTCAATAGGGTGGTCTATCCCTCTCATTGGAGGTAAAGATGATGGTTGCTGAAATAAATATTTGTATTCCTCCAATAACTCTTCCATTCTTGGATGCTTTCGCTTTGAATAAGTTGATGGTTGATTTGGTGATTGCTCTTCATCCACTTTCGCAAGCCAAAGAGTGAACATGCATGACCGTGCATTGATTTCTTTACACATCCTCTTCATAGAAATGAGTTCCATTTGCTTTTGACCAATGCCATTGTATACAATATGTTGTCCATTCCATTTGAACTCCATCAACATGTTTTTCAAGTCCAAAGAAAAAATTCCAATGGTTTTCAACCAATTGCAACCAATGACAATATCTATGGCTCCCATTTCCAAGGTGATCTAAAAGGGGAGTAGAACCCAAAAGGAAGAAGCTTGGCAATGAGAGCTATGGCGGATGGAGAGCAAGAGCAAGAGAGAGAGAGAAACTCAAAGTGGGAACTCCAACAGCCACAATGTGTGGCTGGGCCTTTCTTTATTCAAACTGTCACTAAAATAATAAAGAACAAGTGACTGTGACGGGCACCTGCTACCTGCAGTGTGCAGTGGTAGGTACTGTCAGTGTAGTAAAGTGTAGTAATACACAGGCGACTAGGCGAAGGCGCATTTACCCCCAACAACCTCCCATTTAAAGGCAAAATTTCCCCAGTGATGAGAGAGAAAAGAAAAGAAAAGACAATACAACATGTACAACAGGATGAGGAAAAAGATGTCATCTCATCCAACGCCCATCAATCTCTTGACGAAGGCAAAGCGCTCTATAGTGAGGCTCTTCGTGAGCAAGTCTATAGGATTTTGTTCAATCAGAATCTTGACAAGGTCAACAGACCTATTCTCAATGACCTTGCGAATGAAGTGATACCTCACCTTAATATGTTTCGTCTTCATATGGAAGACCAGATTCTTGGCCAACTGAATGGCACTCATAGAATCCGAATGCAGTGTAGGCATAGCATCTGTCATACCAAGGTCTGCAATCAAACGGCCTAACGAGATAGCCTCCTTGGAAGCCTTTGTGGCTGCAATATACTTGGCCTCTGTAGTAGAAAGAGCCGTACACTTTTGCGCCCCGGACATCCAAGAGATAGCCCCTCCAGCATAAGTGAACATATAGCCATAAGTGGACTTCCTACTATCTGCATGTCTTGCATAATCAAAGTCAGTGTACCCCATGACTCCTGTATCTTGGCTGCCATAGCAAAAAACATATCTGCTGTGCCCTCATGATACCCTTCACGGCATCCCAATGTTTCTTTCCAGGTGTAGCCATATAACGTGCCACAACCCCAACTGCAAAAGCAATATCTGGATGGGTGGCTATCATGGTATACATAAGATTGCCCACGGCTGATACATAGGGAATCTTGGCCATCTAAGTCCTTTGCTCATCTGTCTCTGTGGACAAGGACAATCGGCGTGTGAAATTTTCACATCAGAAGGTAATGGACAGCCAATAGGCTTAACATCTTGCATACGGAAGTGCTCAAGGACTTTATGAATATACTCCCTCCGTGACAGATAGAGTAGTCCTTGAGATCTGTCGCGCGTAATGTGCATACCAAGTATATGAGAGGCATGTTTTGGATCTTTCATCTCAAAGCTCTTCTTGAGCTGAGCCTTAAGAGCATCTAGCTCCTCATGTGTTATCCCTGCTAAAAGCATGTCATCCACATAGAGTACCCAGTAAAGAACCATCACGGGCTTTCTTCGTGTACAAGCACGGATCCATAGCATTGCAACTGTAGCCCTTGACTAGATGAATGCATCAAAATTATGGTACCATTTCCTAGGTGACTACTTCAAGCCATATAGACTCTTCTTTAGCTAGCACACTAGGTGTTCCCTGGCAAGGGCTGCAAAGCCCTTAGATTGCTCCATGTAAATCTCATCATGTAAGTCCCCATGTAAAAAAGCCATCTTGACATCCATCTGGTGCAAGTCCAGGTCAATTTGTGCAACCAAAGCCAAGACTAAACGTAGGGTGGTCATCTTGACCATAGGAGAAAAGACTTCATCAACCAAAGCTCCTGCTTAAAGCCCTTAGCAACCAATCGAGCCTTGTATGCCGGCTTGGGGTATCCAGGGGTACTTTTTAGCTTGTACACCCACTTGCATGGCAAAGCCTTCTTACCCGGAGGCAAGGAAACCAAATCCCACATCTAATTCTCATGCAATGAGTCAAGCTTAAACTGCATAGCCCTCTCCCAAGAGTGACAATCACCCCTGTGCGTAGCCTCATCATAAGTGAGAGGCTCTCCTACATTTGTAACTAGTACATAATCCATAGAGGGTGCAAAATGGTTAGGAGGTCGTCTATCTCTAGTAGAACGCCTCAACCTAGGCTCTACCACCTGACCAACATCCTGTCTAACATCAGCATGTCTAATATCTGGGCCATGAGCATCAAGTGATGTTGCACACTGTCTAGCTAGCTGTGGAGTGGGCTCTACGAGAGCAGGTGGCTCCTCCTGAAAGATAACTCTGAGTACCTCAACCAGTTTCTCAGGCTGCATATGCATTTTTTCCTCATGAAAGATGACATCACAACTGCATATCACTTTCCGCGCATGTGTATCCCATAGATGGTAACCCATCTCTCTTGCATCTCCATAGTCAATGAAAATGCATTTGAAACTTTTAGGATCCAAATTATTTTGTTTGTCCTTGGGCACGTGGCAGAATGCCTCACATCCAAATACACGCAAATGATTATAAGAGGGGGGCTTGCCTTCCCATATCTCCTCTGCAACTTGAAAGTCAATGCCACTGCTTGGTGACCTGTTAATGAGATGCATGATAGTTGTAACTGCCTCAACCCAAAAGTGCTACAGTAAGCTAGCCTAGCAAAGCATGCTACGGACCCTTTCCTGAATAGTCTTATTCATGCATTTAGCCATACCATTCTGGGGAGGGGTGTAAGGGGCGGTCAACTAACGCTTAATACCCTACTCATCACAAAATTGCTCAAAAGCATGTGATACATACTCACCCCCATTATCCGACCTTAGGCATTTCAGCCTATTCCCAGACTAGTTCTCTGCTAATGCAAGTGAATACTGAAATGTGTCTAACACATTGGATTTTCTCTTTATGGGATAAGCCCAAATCTTACGTAAGTAATCATCTATGAAAATAACAAAATACTTTGCCCCACCTAGTGACTGAAGGGCGTGGGCCCACATACATCTGAGTGCACAAGAGCCAAGGGCTCACCCATGCATTTCTTACCAGACTTTTTATGTGTATTCCAAGTCTGCCTACCATACAAACGATGATCACAAGAATCAAAATGCGAAGAGTCAAAAGGCGGAAGATACTGCAAAGCACAGAGCATTTTCATTCCTTTAAGGGACTTATGCCCCAAACGAGCATGCCAAAGGGATATATGGGGGATAGAACCCACAAACAAAATATGATTCAAGGTAGCTCCAAATACAAGTAAGGGATAGGGGCTCCCAGACTTGGCACCTCTTGCAAGAACAAGCTTGCCATGAGTAATCTTCCATGCAAAGTCTCCAAAAGACACAAAATACCGTGCATCATCAAGCTGTCCAGTTGACATAAGACTGCGAGTCAATGCAGGTACATGGCGTACATCATGCAAAACAAAAGAACTGCCAGAAGGAAACTATAGCCTAACATCTCCAATGCCCATAATGTCAAGAGACCTGTCATCACCAAGACGCATAGAACTAGAGATGGTACGATAGGTATGAAACCAATCTCTATAGGGTGTCACATGAAATGATGCACTCGAATCCAAAAGCTAGCATTGCACATACATAGAATGTGTCTCAGAAGCCTATAAGGCATCACATGAAGAAGCTACAAGTATGTAATCCTCATCTAAATCACTGGCCTGCATGACATTAATCTCTTCTATCTTCACACTGGACTTTGCAGGTACAATACTACACTCAAAAGACTTTTCCTGCACTTTCTCTTTTCCCTTTTCCTTGCGCTTATCATCGCGCATCTTATGGAACTACGGCCTAATATGTCATGCTTTCCCATAATAATGACATGTAATATCAGACTTTCGTCCACAGGACTTACTGCGGTCACATAACTTTGACCTGAACTTTTGAGAGTGCTTGCCCTTATGAGCATTATCATGCCTACCATGTTTGCCACCTCTAACGGTCAATGCATGTGAAGAGCGGGAAGCATCATTGTTTTTCCTATTGATTTCCTCAGTCAATAAATCACTGTTAACATATTTGATTTTCAGCCAATCAAGCTTGTTCATGCATATGGCAGTACGGAAGACATCCCATGATTTAGGTAAGGTGCCAACAAGCACAAACAACGGGTGCGAGTTGTCTTGGAACTCAATGCCCTGTGGCAATAGATTCTTCATGATAGCATGAAACTGGCTGAAGTAAGATGATAGGGATGTCCCCTCCTTCATGTGAAGGTCCATTAACTGCTTCAGCCAATACATCTGTGACGTAGGACTCTACTGTGCATAAAGCTCCTGAATCTTCTCCCATAAGTCCCATGCACTCTGATTCTCATCTTCAACAACATTATGATGGACCTCTTCTGAGTGTGACAAGATAATGGTAGACTTGCATAGCTCATTAACTTCCATCCAAACATCAGCATCCATATCCTCAGGTTTAGCACCCTTGAAATGCAATGGTTCAATCTGCAACTTCTTCACCAAAACCTGCCATATTTGGGACTTCCAATACCCATAGTTGGTACCATCCAACTTGGCAATGTTAAAGAGAGCTGTGTCTTTCAGATGACCAGCCATACTATCCCAAATCAAAGCAAAAATGCAAAATTGCAGGTTTCTCTAATTAGCAAAAAATGCACTAAAACCATTGTTAAAACTGGTTGAAAGAGTGGATATCACCAAGAGAACCATCTGTCCACCAAATATGACCAAGATAACATCAAACTGTATGCATTACCCTCATACAAGTGCTTGAAATCTGCAGATTTCAGCTCGCTGGAATAAAGTACAACAATACGTAAAACTATCCCAAAGTGAAGTAATCACTGATACATATGTCACTGTAACTGCTAGGTAACAAGATACATCCAACATTGAGTGTCAAGAGGCAAGAAGGTACCAAGAACTGTCAAACCAATAACCTGTCAAGCAAGATACATCTCATAGGTCTAGAAGTCATGCATGTAATGGGTCTCGGGGGGTAAGAGAAGAGATCAAGAACTAGCACAATTGATAGAGCAAGAAGCTTAATGCATAACCATCCAAGATGTAGAAAAAACTAACAAACCTGTGATAGAGATAGGTGCATGTCCCAATAGGTGTATCAAATCAGCCCAATATAGACTAACTACAGACATAAAGCTCTCAAGAGAGCAAATGCATGTAACTGTCCACAAGCTCAAGCTCAAGTGTAAGAAAAACTCTGTGTACATCCAAATATGCCAAGAGGCTCTCACTGGAAGTAAAGTCAGATGCAAATAGAGCAAGCAATGCTCAAATACATCGAATACATAGCATCAAACATTCCAAATCCTAGTAGGGTACATTTGGAGCATAAATCCCAAGCTATCTTAGACCCGTGAAGCATAAGCCTGAAAGCATTCAAATACATGTAATTGACAACCAAATGTAATGCCCAGTAGGTCCAAAATGCTCAAATACATCCAAAGACGAAGCTCCAAGTGGTTGTCATGCATGGGCAAACCAAGTGGTAGCCATATCTGACCAAAGCATAAATGCAAGAGGCCTAAATGTCAAGCAGTGACAATAGGCATAAACCGGTCCAAAGCATGCCAACATAATCCAAATGCCAATGAATGAAAAACAAGACGAAGCTTAATCCAAGATCAAAAGCATTCCGAAACAAAAAGAAAAGCATTTGACAATCTCCAAATACATCGGTATGAGCATTCAAATCACCAGTAAGCACCTCGTATCCAAGAACCAATGCATACACCAAGTAAAGGAGCTTCAGCCCATTGTATTACAATAGCACATTCACTATCAAATGAAGCTCAATTAGTATCCAAATCTACTCTAAATTAGTCCCAAAGCATAGACATAGCATCCCATAACATCCGGGCATCACCGAGCATCAATAGACATCAAATGGGCAATGCCAAGAAGCATCAAACATCAAATATGTCTATCTTAGGGATTGTGTAGCCATCCAATTTTGGAGCTTGAAATGGTCCAAGAATTATGTCTCTCTAACAATGTGACCAATGGACACCCCCCCCCCCCCCCCCCCCCCCCCCCAAAAAAAATGGAGTACTAGTGGTGGGTTAGTGTACCCAACTATGTATTGCATGACTATGACTATGGCCAAAGGCCCACCACGCATGCCAAAAGGGGTCACGGGTAATATGGTTGTTATCTAACCAATGATTGGATAATTCACGTAATTGGAATATCCAATTGTTGAGGCTGAATGAGCCATGATTCCCCAAGAGCCTTGGATACCTATTGAAAATTGAAAATCAAGAGGCCTTTAGGGCTTTGCCCATGGAGGTTGGTTGGCCGCTTGGTAGCAAGGCACTTCTTGCCTAAGGCCGTTGGCCAATCCCGAATGGTATAAGGCCAATAAGACTTGGCTTCATTTTTTAATTAGGATAAGGCCAATAGCAATATCGACGGTCCATTTGTCTCATTCGTCCAAATGGCCTTATTATCCATGTTCCATTGATAGGAAGAATATTTTTAGGGCCAAGCCCTTAGCCTTTTGAATGGCACATTAGACAATTCTGCAGATTCTTTGTGAGAGATCCTAGGCGAATCCCAAAGGCGATAGATACACGAGAGGATATCTCATCCAACCATGGAAATTAATCACCTCCTAGCTTCAAAGAGCATACTTGGACGCCTGTTGAAGATGAGGCCAAGATTTCGCTTCCCCACAACTAAATGTTGTTTCCTCTCCTCCCCAGCACCCAACCAGTACTTGTTTTTCTCATTCTCCCTTGTCTATCCTTTAAACTCCACGACCTTTCTACCTCTTATATAGCCCATATATCCTATGTTCTCATTGATCTATCCATTCTTCTCCTTAACCACACAAAATCAAGAATGAACAAACCAATGAGGGGGCATTGAACGTGATACTTTACCTTCTCCTCAATGCCACAAAGCGAAGGCTCGATGGTGGCCACACAATCTGTATTATGGTACTTGATCTACAATCTCTACTACATAGCTCCTAATCTAATCCACAAGAACCTAACCTACGAGAGGAAATTTGAAGAAGAAGAAAGACCACCCAATTCCTCCTCCAATCCACCTCTCACCCAAGAAGGGGAAGAAGAGAAGAGCATGCACAAGAAAGAAGCTTCACCCGTCAAGTCCCTCACTCTCACACTCTCACTCTCCCTTACTCTCAAGATGAAGCACAAGTAGATAGAGTAGAAGGAAGAAGAAGAAGGATGCTCTCAAGTTTGCACACAAAAAGAATGAGCTTATTTATTCAATTTTGACGGTGCATGTCTCTCCTATTTGGCTCTTGGTTGACCTTTCTTGGTTTATGCACATATATTAGATTACACGGACCGCGTCATGAAAGTGAATGAAAGGTAGTGCCCATGCCCTTGCTAAACTATGGGTCTTTCTACTTAACAGAATATATTAGAACTTACACACGCACTATGTTTGACCTTAAATAATATTACAATTAATTGTATGCTTATGGGATTTGACCCAAAATTATATGCCTTACATACTTCGCTTGATTTGCAATTTTCTTCACTTTTTCTGCCTTTGCACATCTTTGTTACTTTGATTTGCTATCCTACTAGTTTCCATCCTATGGTTATGTAAGATAGTAGATTTTCTCGGTGTACTCATCTACTCTATCCAAAATCATGTCTACAATTGTGTAGCTCGCTACAAGAATACATTCTCAACAGTAAAGAATACCTTCAACATGCACTCACTCTAGTCCTTGAGTGGAAATACCTATTAGAATCATTCACCCAAAAAATGAGAAAAAGGAAAAATTAAAAGAAAAAGAAAAAAGAGAAGCACATGACACTCTCACAGTACCTCAAGGCCTCCCTAGCCCACTCCTCCACATTGCAACCTTAGGTCCCATCAAGGGTAGGACATCCCAAGCTTACTTGGCATACTTGTCACCTTGCGGTATGCACATTACACTAACATTTCACAAATTGGGTCTTCAAGTCTGGGACAATGTCATTCCTTGGACTCAACCCATCTCCCGATTCCACTACATGAGCATCTCATCAAGACAAGTAGACACATCCTCAAGAAGCGCACAATGACAAGTATGTGGAGCACTTGAAGAACCATCAATATCAATAGACCATGCTTTTTACTTCCTTCATCTCCAGCAACCATTATCTTCCTCTTTCACCACACTTTGCATCTCTTCTTCATACTGGTACAAAAACTTAGCCCTATCAAGATTGGCCTAGCACTTCTCACCAACCACATCATGCTTCTTTGGCATAAGTGCCATGGGACTAGCACTCCACTAGGAGGTGGTAAATGCTAATTAGTTTAAAGACACGAAGATCTCAAGAAGAGGAGGAAATGGAAGAGGGACAAATGCTATTTAGTTTAAAGACATGAAGACCTAAAGAAGAGAAGCAAATGGGAGCTTGAAATTTTTGGAATTTTAGGCTTTTTAGAAAGAAAATTATCTCTTTTAAGTGAGAGCTAGGCTCCCTTCTATGTAATTGTAATTAGATTTGTTAGCACTCGATATATGAATGTGTACTTAATATCATGCAAAGGAAAAAGATAGGTCTTTGGCCCAAAAGATGGGGTAGGCCCGAGGAGTCTACCTTATAGAACATGTAAGATACCACATGAGTTCAAAGGAAATCATATTTTATTTAGTAAAATTTACAAGACTATATTTATAAAAGATATTTTAAAATTAAAATTTGATTTTTTTGAATGTTTAGCAAAGTAAAAGGAGTCATTTTATGGCCTTATAGTATGTTAAAAAAAGGGTATTTCCAAATACCCTTTGAACGCACGTTATATAGATGATTTCTTACATGTGCACCCCCCAGGTGGGTAAGATACCCAAAGGCATAGGAAAAACCCTAACCCTAAAATTTACATATATAAATATTTAAAAATAATAGAAATGCCTACTCTTGCCTTCTTGCTTTTGCACAGAGAGAGAGAGAGAGAGAGAGAGAGAGAGAGAGAGAGAGAGAGAGAGAGAGAGAGAGAGAGAGAGAGAGAGAGAGAGAGAGAGAGAGAGAGAGAGAGAGAGAGAGAGAGAGAGAGAGAGAGAGGTGGAGAGAGAGGAAGTGTGTGAGAATGAGGCTGGGGAACCAAAAGTGTGAAGCCTCTATCTTTTCTCATGCTCTCTCATGTCTTACCATGCTCTTCTCTAGCATAATGAAGACCATAGAGGTTTTGAGAATCTAGGAAGTGCCTCTTGGATCATGGAGTGTGCATCAATCATCCTTCATTGATGGACGCATACTTTGTGTATCCACTACAAATGGATCTTGTGACTATGTGTAAGGGGCTATGTGAGAGATACTTACCAATTAAGTGGTCAAGGCTCTTGAAATAATATAAGTGCATCTAAATGTCCCAAATATGTTGTGTGCAAATTGCCCAACAAAAGGCTAGTTCTCTGAAAAAGAGTGAAGAAAGCTCATAGCTTGAAAACTCCTAGTAAATCCCAAGGGAAAGAGTAAATCCAATGATTATTAAAAAGATTGTATAATAGGGTAAATTCTGTTTGTGATTTCAATTGTGCATTCAAAGGATTACTTGATGCACCATGAAGAACTATTTGTGATTTAGGATTCTGATTGAATCTTAATACAAACATCTTAAAAGAAAGGATTGCACTAGATCTTCCCAAAGGCTACTTGTGGAACCCTACATCAAGGGGGTCGGTTCTACCACTTCAAAGAGCTCAGACTGGCCTCAATGGTGAACAAAAGTGATCCCCACTAATAAGGTGATTATAATGGTCACTCTAGTCATCGTAGCTTTCATATAGAAGGTCTTCTGGACCTTCCTCAAAAATATAGATTCGTAGATATTGAGAGAAGCCCACCTACCTACTATAATATTGATGTATTAACCCTTCATCCTTAGAATTTTGTAGCTTCCTGTCATGAGAATTGTAGCGCCCTTGGGCTATAAATAAATGAGTTTTTTTGTTACCCATATAGAAGAATCTTCCCACTTGATGTACTAAATTTTGGCTAGTGTTATCACAACACCACCAATAATGAAAAATATATTTGCTTACTTCTTCAAGAGTTTTGTGTTCATAGTACTAGAAGGATATTTTTAATTACAATTTACTTGAAGCAATGTATCGTAGAATGTTAAGTGAAATAAACAAAAACTTGACATGCTGTAACAAAACTTAATTGTGTAATCTTGTAATCCTAGGGTATTGTATCTACCCCAATCTTGCCAAAGCTCAAGAGAAGAAGTTCCTTCTCAAGAAAATCAAACCAATTGAGTTTGATGGCAAGGATAAGGATGTTGAATTTGAGTCCATTGGGGATTGTTTCACTACTGCAGGAACTACTTCTTCCAATTAGGTTATGATAGCCAAGTTAAAATTAATAGGTGAAGCTCACCTTTCATGGAAACAATGGTGTAAAGACCAAGGGGTTTCTGAAGTAACTATCATCTAGGATAAGTTGAAGGACGTTATGCATGGGCCACACCTTTCATTAACTTACTGTACTTTAAATATGGATGAATTCTTCAACTTGAAATAGCTAGGGTTAATTTTAGAAGCCTATTACACAAAGTTTGTTTCTCTTCTAAAGTACACTCCACCCATGGGCATCTCATAAGTGTCAAATTTCTGCCCTAGACTAAACCCTCCACTGGATACATGCCTTGAAGCAATATGTCCATTGTTAATTTGCAAGACACATAATTTAAGCTAAGCCAATTATTTAGGAGCTCTGATCAAAACCTAAGATTGAAAACTTTTGGGGACAAATTTCTCTATAGAAAGAACCACATGGTTATGTCAAAAGAGCCCAAGGTCAACACCAACTGGGCCAAAGAAAGAAGACCAAAACAAATGCAATTGGGAACTTTGTGCCTATTGGTGACAATAATAAAGCTTCGAAATGTCTCCATTGTAATGAACCAAGCCACTTCAAGAGACAATGTCTAAAGATTGGCCAAACCTCTCACCAAGGATAGTTTCATGGCTAGAATCAAGTAGCTATGGCCAAGGGAAGGTTTGTTAGTGTGACCATTAAAGGAAAAGAAGAAGATGAAGACCCTACATTGGAGACAAACATGGAGAAAGTAATGGTACATGCTGCCCTCAATAAGAAAGGTCCGACTTTCCAATTCTTAGTGATTTAGATAGCAAAAACTTACCAAGGTAAAGTCTTCAAGATGTTGATTGATTGTGGAAGCACCCACTCATTCATCTCATGTTATTAGTAGAATTAGCAAGTGAAAAGGAAGTAGTTTTTATTTAGCAAATTAGTAAAGTAAAATTTAACCTAGGAGGTAGTTTTTTCAACATGGGATTCAAAATTATGAACTTGGAAGCATATGAGTGCTAGTTAGGAATGGATTGGTTGATCCCCAATGATGTCGTATTTATTACGGGAGTGGCCAAATCATATTTCAAAATCCGAAGGAATAACAAGTAGTGTAAAAGCGTTAAGAAAAGGATTGCATGTCTATTTAATCAAACTTAATGAGATTCAGCAAGATAGTGAAACTAATGAAGATCTACCTCGGCTAAAGGAATATGCAGATATATTCCTAGAAGAGATTACTAAACTTCCACCACAAAAGGAAGTTTAAGCCAGTGACAGGAGCTGCACTGGTTGCAAAGAGATCATATCAAATGTCTATCCCCCAAAAGTTGTTGAGTTAAAGGAGCAACTCAATAAAATCTTGGATCAAGGATACATTACATTGACAAACTCACCATGGAGAGCCCTAGTACTATTTCAAAAGAAGAAGGACAGAATCCTCTACCTTTGTATTGACTAGAACTAGGTGACAATAAAAAATAAGTATCGATCATCACATGGACAGATGAACTACTTGATTGACTTCAGGGGGCAAAGATCTTCTCCAAGTTTAATCTCACATTAGGTTACTACCAAAAAAGGATCAAGGAAGAAGACATTCCAAACAATACTTTTACCAATATGAGATATGGCCATTACGAGTTCATGATGCCTTTAAGATTGACCAATGCTCTTGTGACCTTCAATAGACTAATGTCGGATGAGTTTTGCTAGCCCCATCTTGACAACTTTGTCCTTGTCTTCTTTGATGACATCCTAATATGTTCCAAGAAAGGTGAAGACCATGAGTCACAACTAACCAAGAGTTTGAAGTTGTGATGGATACAATCTCTCAAGCTTAGGTTGTGTACTCATACAAGAAGGTTATCCGATATCCTATTCTTCAAGAAAATTGAGGACTCATGAAAAGCTACTCATGATCTAGAGCTATTAGCAGTTATCAATGCTCTCAAGCTATGGAGACACTAGTTGCTTGGGAACAAGTTCTCTATAGTGACCACAAAAGCCTCACACAGATCTTCACTCAACGAGACCTAAACATGATTGTGACTTGTGCTTGTTGCAACCCCAAGGCCATCCAAGAAAGAGGTGATAATCTTCACCTGCGTGCTCCATGTTTAGCATTACCAAAGAAATCAGGAAAGGCGCACTTGCTACTTCCATTAGGACTATTCTAATAATGCCAAGTGGTCGTACTCTTTATTGGTTTGCCATTCATATGACCAGGAAGGGGGCTATCATCTGTCCAAAATCATGGCAAGTGGCAATTGTGATAATATTGACTCCAAGCCCACTATCTAGTAAAACATTGTTAATCACTTGATTTCAAAACCAAAGAGAAATTACGAAGATGGTAGGATTTGATAATGGTCCTGATGGAACTGGCTCCTACCGTACCTTGTGGACTTCCTCCTCCAATGTAGATGTAGTCAGGGCTACCACTTTTGATTCTGATAGTACAGGCCGATCTAGTTGAATCATTTGTAGCAATATTATGTGTCTCCAAATTTGTTAAAATTTCTTATGAAAAGGACTATAGCTCACCTTTTGATGATGGCTAGTTCCACTCTACCCTCATGAATATTGTTGTTAAACCAAGAGTCAACTGCAGATTTTGCTTTGCGGCTAGTATTCCTACAATCCCTTCTACTCTCGGCAGATGATGTCTTTGGACCAAGAGTCAGCTATGAATTTTCTCTCACTATTAATGATTCTCTAGCCCCTTCTACTCTCGACAGATGATGTCTTTGGACCAAGAGTCAGCTATGAATTTTCTCTCACTATTAATGATTCTCTAGCCCCTTCTACTCTTGTGGGTCTTCTCTTTGGTATAGGAATCGCTATGGATCCCTCATCACCATTGGTTCCTTTGTTGTCCATCAACCACCACCATCGAGCCTTCACTTTCTCTTGTTTGACCCAAGACATTTGAATGGGCTTCTCTACTATTCCTTTTAGCTTTTTACTTGATCATTGACTTTTGACTCAAAGAGCTCTTTGATCTCCACTATATAAATAGACTTCAACATCCTCCTCCATGAACCATGTTGAAAGATGGGTAATCATATTGCATGTAAATAACTATTGGTACCGTTACTCTCGATGGACCATGGGTATTGCATTGATGGGTAGGTTTCCCTCCTCTCGTGCCTTGTTAATTGGCAAGCTATGCTCCTCCCATGCCTTGCCATGCCCCAAGGTGTCCCATTTGACTCATGGTATTATACCAGTAAACCTCCATATTGTGGATAGTCATATGAAAAATGTCATACCATCCCTGATTAAGTTCACAGTCGATCACTAGATGACCCAAATTATTACCTTGGTACACCAAAGGGTTTTGGTTGTAGGTTTCTGAGCACCCTTTAATGGTTTGTGGCCTTTTCCTTCCTCTTGGAATTTGTGGGCTTTTGGCACTCTTCATCATCAAAGTCCTCCTCCTCTTTACTACTCTCCTCCTCTAGATTTGAATCTATAGTATTGGAGTCACTGGATTCCATATGACAAGGTTATTAATGGGTTTAGCCAAATTTTCCCATTTTCTAGCTTTTTCTTAGCTAAAAATATCTCAATGCCAATAGCATGCTGATAAAAATATCTCAATTAAATCCTTGCACATAAAGGGAGTACAACATTTCACCCATGGGTTGTGTGTTTGGGGACATTCGTCCTCTCAAGACTTTAAACTAAGCTATATAGCTCTGGACTATAGCATCACCTTGTTTGAGACTATGAAGTCTTTGCAACTTCTCACATTGGTACAATCTAGCTAGAACCATGAACAAAGTGTTGCCTTAGCATCATTAAACATTGCCTAGTTTTTTTTTTGTTGTGAGCCAAGCCACCACTTTTTCCCAACTCGATGACTCTAATATGGCCACCTTATGGCTAGGATCCACTTGGGCATGTAAAGATATGCCACCTCGAATTACCTAAGGAAGGCATTCAAGTCCTCTACTGATAAGCAAGAAAACCTCAAAAATAGAACTCATGCCTGGAGGATATCCATCCAGGTACAGATTAGAATATCACAAAGCAAAATGGGGAAAACCGTGACCGATTTAACTGACACAAGCAGCCACATTGGTAGGTTCAAATTCATCACAAGAGCGATTGATGTACCATGAAGTGCATCTCAAGATTTGGAAAAGATTCTATCTATGCTTAGAAACATCTTTTGTTAACTATTGTCTATGGTTGTTCATTTTGATAGTTTTTTTAAAAAGCATAGATAGGCTCATGTGATGCGCATCTCAAGATTTGGAATATAGTCTATCAAAATGAAGTGCATCATGGTTATGTAATGAGATGTTTCTAAGCATAGATAGACTCATGTTATGAAATAAATTTCAAAGGGTAATCCCTCAAAGAAACACAAGGCACAAACTAGATGATTATGACTGCCATCGCAGTGATACAATGAGAATAAATGGGAAGATATAGAGTAGGGTATATAAGATGGATTGGCTATGTACTCATACCAACAATACTCGATTATAATAATCATGGTCACAACACCTGCATCACTTCCTCTGTGCTCTTTTTATAGCCTGTGCTACATGCAATGCCTTAAAGTCCTTCTACCACTATCTTCAACTAGACTCCCACCTTCCATTACTGTGTTGCTACCATCAACATTGATTGCTACTTTTAGCTACCAATCTGCCCCATCCATTCTATGTGGCCTAACTGATGGTAATAATACATCTACTAGTCATGTGGTTCTTAATGGAGACTCTAGTGTCTTAGAGATTTTGGGTGAGCTTGGTATTCCTTTAGTTAGGAGACTATGTGTAAAGAGAGCACATGGTAATGTAAAGGCTCCATTGAGTGATCTAGTGGTATGCAAATCTAATAGGATAAAATATCATGTTAGAAGGTTTGATTTTGAGGGTTATGTATCTCACCATTATGCTTATATGGTAAAGGTAATTGATGATGTTAAGCCCATGTGTTTTGAGAAGACTATTGATTATGCTCATTGGGATGTAGCAATGGATGAGGAGATGGCTACATTAGAGGCCAACAAGACTTGGGATCTAGTATCATTTCCCAAAGGAAAGAAAGATATTGGTTATTGTAAGTGGTTCCACAAAATAAGCCATAATGTAGATGGATCTATTAACAGGTATAAGGCAAGGTTGGTTGCAAAAGACTATGCACAGACATATGTCATAGATTATGAAGAGACATTTAGTCTAGTTCCTAGGATGGCAACTGTTAGATGTGTGATTGCTTTGATAGTAGACAAAGGTTGGATTTTGCATCAAATGGATGTGAAGAATACCTTCTTGCATGGTGATTTTGTTGTGTCAAGAATCGCGTGGTGGGGGGACTTGCTTGAGCTACGGCACCAAACACACACAGAATGCACAAGGAGAAGCTCACTTAAGAGATAAGTAGAGAGATGGAGGCCAAAACATTTTCTTGCTGGTTTCTTCTTCTTCTTCCACACACTTTACAATGTACACAAAGTATAGATAAGATACAACATAAAGGAAAGTGGCCTACTAATTCAAACAATGCATAACCGACTACACTAGTCGACTGGCGCTATAACTATGCCAGCTATAAATAGGTGTAACAACCTGAATATAATAAGTAATGAGTTAGTGGCCATGTGAGAGTCCTAATGACCACCGACATGCTAAGTGTAGATGTGTGGACCCATCTAGCCATGGGGTCCATCATTAATGTCCACATGTGTTGAGCTTGTCATCTCAACACTCCCCCTCAAGCTCAACTGCATCTCTGCAACTCCAAGTAAGCTTCAAAACTTTTGATGCTTCTCTGTACCTAATGCCTTCGTAAAGATGTCAGCTATGTGATCCTGTGTGCTGACATACACCAAGTCAATCTCACCTGCTAGTACCTTCTCTCTCACAAAGTGGCAGTGTACCTCAATATGTTTTGTCCTGGCATGGAACATAGGGTTCCTAGCCAACTGTATACTGCTCATGTTGTCACAATAAATGACAATTGGACCTTCCACTTGCACATCTAAATCAGCCAATAACTTTTGCAGCCATACTACCTCACATGCTGCAACAACAACACCTCTATACTCAGCCTCTGTACTCAACAAAGCAACTGTAGATTGCTTTTTGCTACTCCAAGTAATTGCTGCACTACCAAGAGAGAACATGTATCCACTGGTAGATCTTCAATTAGACATACTACCAGCCCAATCTGTATCTGTGTATCCAAACACCTCTACATCTGTACCTGCCTCATAGAAAAGTCCATAATGTAATGTGGACTTCACATATCTCAATATGCGTCTGAGTGCATCCAAATGTGGCTTTCTAGGTTCTTGCATAAATTGACTCACAAGACCAACAGCATAGCTCAAGTCTGGCCTTGTAATGGTCATGTAGATCAAACCTCCCCACTATCCTCCTGAACATAGTAGGGTCTTCTATCTCATCCCCAACATCAGCACTCAACTTTACATTCTGCTCCAACGGTACTGAAAGAGGCTTACATGCTGTCATACCATACTTGGATAACATATCCAAGCCATACTGCCTTTGGGATAGCCATATACTACCATCACATCTAATCACTTCAATACCAAGAAAGTATCTCAGCTCACCCAAATCTTTCATCTCAAACTTCTTCTTCAAGAAGTCCTTAACTTCAGCAATCCCATTGTCACTGTCACCTGTAATAATCAAATCACCCACATAGATGACTATGATGACCAAACATGCATCTCCCTTTCTCACATAAAGTGAGTGATCAGCATCAAAAATACAAAATCCAATGTTGACAAGATACTCTCCAATCTTGTCAGACCATGCTCTAGGTGCTTGCTTCAGCCCATAGAGCACCTTCTTTAACTTGCACACATATGTGGGATGCTCTAAATCCTCATAACCTGATGGCTGATCCATATACACTTCTTCCTGCAAATCACCATGCAAGAAGGCATTCTTCACATCCATTTGTTGCAATCTCCAACCTTTGGCTGCTATTAAAGCAATCACACATTTGACAGTTGCCATCCTAGCAACTGGACTGAAGGCTTCTTCATAATCTATGCCATATGTCTGGTCATAGTCTTTTGCAACCAATCTAGCTTTGTACCTACTAAGAGAACCATCTACATTGTTCTTAATCTTATAAACCCACTTACATCCAATAGCTTTCTTGCCCTTCGGCAATGATACTAGATCCCAAGTCTTATTGGCCTCTAATGCAACCATCTCCTCATGCATTGCTGCATTCTAATGAGCATGACCAACAGCCTTCTCAAAACATGCGGGCTTAACATCCTCAATCACTTTCACCATATAAGCATAATGGTGAGTTGCATAACCTTCAAAACCAAATCTATTAATAGGGTATCTCACCCTGCTAGACCTGCGTACCACTAGATCACTCAATGGAGTCTTTGCATTGACGCATGCTCTGTGCACACTTGGAGTCCTCATTGAAGGAATGCCAAGCTCATCGTCCAAGGTCTCTGAGCCACTAGAGTCTCCATCAAGAACTGCATCAATGCCATCTGACACTTTATTCTTTCCTTTGTCTTTACTTGTAGTGCTACTAGATGCACGTGAAGATGTAGAGCTACTCAGTCTCCTAGACCAAGGACTACCAAATGAGGTATCTGGTCCACTAAGAGTCCGTGATTCTTGCTTTTCAGCCTGCACATGAGTGCCATGATCATCATCATTTGATGCATACCAACTGCTCATTTCATCAAAGATGACATCCCTGCTTACTCTGAACTTACATGTGATAGGGTTATAACAACGATACCCTTTTTGCTCTAAAGAGTATCCAATAAAGATACACTTTTTAGCCTTTGGATCGAGTTTCTTCAGCAATTCATCTGGCACATGAACATATGCAATACAACCAAACACTTTCAAGTGTGAGACATCAGGCTTCTTACCTGTAAAAAATTCTTCAGGGGTCATACCATGAATTGCAGCTGTGGGAGTTCTGTTCATAATATAAACAACAGTATGAACAGCCTCAAACAAAAAATGCTTAGGCATATTCTTTTCAGCCATCAAGGCGTGTGCAACTTCTGCAATATGCCTGTTTTTCCTTTTTGCAACCCCATTTTGCTATGGGGTATACCTGCATGTGAACTATCTCTTTATCCCATGAGACCTCAGAAAATCACTGAACTCATTCGAGAGGTACTCTCCCCCTCCATCTGACCTCAAGCACTTTACTTTCAAGCCTATTTCTCTTTCAACTGCAGCCTTGAAAGTTCTAAAGTGCTCAAATGCTTCACTCTTTTCCTTCATAAAATATACCCACAGCTTTCTAGAGAACAATCATCAATGAATGTGACAAAGTATGAACTGCCTCCAAGAGATACATTTTTTGTAGGCCCCCAAATATCTGTATGCACAACATCAAGGATATTTCTGCTTACATCTCTGTCATGTGAAAAGGGTTGTCTTGTCTGCTTACCAAACTAACATGCTTCGCATACCTTAGGAAATTTTGCAAGTCTAAATGTAGGCAAACCTGTAACCAACCCTTTGGACCGCATTAATTTCAGCCTTTGTACATTTGCATATCCAATGCATTTGTGCCAAATTTCAATATCTACAACAACACCTTTTCCTTTAGCATACATAGCAGCATACATAGTAGGAATTCCAGCATCAAGAGTAAACATACGTCCAACTCTACTTCCCTTTGCAACCAACCTGCACTTGTCATTGAAGTCTTCTACAAAGCAGCCCTTTGCATTAAATCTGACTTGCATCCCTTGCTCTACCATGTGACTGATTGGCACCAAGTTCTTTGTAATAGATGGCACATGTAATACATCTGAAAGACTCTTTGTCTTACCATCATGCAAGGACAAGGGAACTTTTCCAATGTGTGAAATTGGGTGGCATGAATCATCACCGGTCTGCACATAACCTGCATTTTGCAAATCTTGCATCTCTCCAAACCATTTTGCATGGATGGTCATATGATTGGATGCACCTGAATCAACATACCAAACATCATCATGTGTTCCCTTTCCTGTAACAGCATTCATCATATGTTGCATAGCAAACAAACGTTCATTTTTGTCTTCATTTTGTCGTGAAGACGATGCATAGTTTCCTTGCTACAACTTTCCATTGCGAATATCATCTTTCTTAGCATAACATTGGGCTGCAATATGATGTGTTTTGCCACAGTAGTGACACACAATACCAGAGTTGTTAGAACCTCTGTTCTGCCATCCACCTCTTCCTCTACAGCTCCCCCTGCCTCTAAAGTTTTCTCTGCCTCTAGAAACATGCATTTCACCAAACTGTTGATTGACCCTGTTTTGTTGGTTATCGCCAGCATGTCCCATACCACGACCTCTCGAAAAGGATCTACCACGTCCCCTTCCTGAACTTGAGTAAAATGCTTGGACCTGTTCACCATTTCGTTCAGATGAATCACCCTGATCTCTTCAGTAATCATGAGAGAGATTAGCTCATGAAAATCTGGAAATGGCTCCCATACATATACTGAAGTAACAAATGATTTCCATGCCTTCTCATTGTTAAGGCCACTCAGAGTGGATGAAACCAAATCATCATCATCTGGCATTGCATCAATTGCTGCTAAGGCATCTACAATGCTCCTCACCTTCAAAACATACTCATTGATAGACATTTTTCCTTTCTTCAAGGCATTCAACTCTTGCTTGAGTTGAATCTTTCGTGCCTTTGTATTTATTGAAAACATGCTCTCAAAAATTGTCCAAGCTGCATATGAAGTTTCTGCATTCCTAATATGTCTCAGCATAGTATTATCAATTACTGCAGATAGCCAATACATTACCTTTTTGTCTTTTGCATTCCACTCTTTCCATGCTTTTAACGCATTTGTAGTCAGAGGGATACCTAGCTCTGGCTCCTTTTCTTCACCTGAAACAAATTCATAAAGGCCCTTTCCAATAAGGAAGTTCGTCACACGGAACTTACATGAAGGGTACTTGTTCTTGTTGAGCTTCTCAATAATGGGATTTCCACTGTTCTTTGCCATTATCACAAAACTAATACCAAACAACAAGCAAATCTTTTGCAACCCTCGACCTATAGTGTACAGCAATACACCAGACAACCTTTGTCACTGTCTGCTCAACAATACATGCAATCTGCAACCAGTTTGCAGATAAACCTTGTGTTTATTCACTGGTAAACACATTTGAACTTACAGATTTGAAATCCGTAACCTATACACATGTATACGGCAGACACAACTGAAATTGCAGGATACATCGAACTACTGTCCGCAACCTTGCGAGTCTAAAACGGGACCTGAAAGGACCTCGGATGGCCAAATAGCAGCGGGGAAGCCCTAAAGGGCCGATTTGCAGAATACATAGCACTCTTTGCGTACACCAAATCTCACTACAATCTGAGATTTCTGCTTTGCCCTGCTTTCGGTGCCTCCACAAGCACTATCCAAGAGAGAGAGTGAAAGAATGGGAGAGCTTCTTACCCATTGATTGCTTGCTCGAACCTTGCTTCTTCTCCTTCACTTCAGCCTTCAAAATCATCCTCTCTCAGTGGCGCGGTTCTGATACCATGTCAAGAATCACGTGGTGGGGGGACTTGCTTGAGCTGCGGCGCCAAACACACACAGAATGCACAAGGAGAAGCTCACTCAAGAGACAAGAAGAGAGATGGATGCCAAAACGTTTTCTTGTTAGTTTCTTCTTCTTCTTCCATACACTTTACAATGTACACAAAGTATAAATAAGATACAACATAAAGGAAAGTGGCCTACGAAGTCAAACAATGCATAGCTGACTACACTAGTCGACTGGCGCTATAACTATGCTAGTTGTAAATAGGTGTAACAACCTGAATATAATAAGTAATGAGTCAGTGGCCATGTGAGAGTCATAATGACCACCGACGTGCTAAGTGTAGATGTGTGGACCCATCTAGCCAGGCGGTCCATCATTAATGTCCACATGTGTTGAGCTTGTCATCTCAACATGTTGAGATTCAAGCTCTTAGTCTTTGCTCAGTTGTTTATCCTAGTTGAATAAGGAGGTTAAGTCACAATGACTTAACTATGATTAGATCTAAGTCACTTGCTTGTGTGTGTGTTTGTTAACCTCAGTTCAAGATGACAGAAAAATGAAGCAAAAAGTTAAAAAATAACAGAAAAAGAGCAAAGGCACAGAGGCGACTCCTAAAAGCTAACAAAAGCACCAAGCTCCCTCCTGTGCCATTTATAAAGGAATAGACGGGTGTTGGCTTAAGGCATGAGGAAGATAGGAGGACAATGGGAAAAAGGGCCTTGCCATGTAAAAAAGGGGATAAGGGGATGATTTCCCAAAAGGGATTTAGGGTTTTGTATATAAAGTTGAAAAGTGAATGAGAAGCTCATTCTTTGGTGTGTGGCTAACAAGAGATCTCTCTTCCTCTCTTCCTCTCTTCTTCTCCTCTTTGTTTGTGTGTGTGCTCTTGAGAGAGTGAGTGATTGTGTGGGAGTAAGGGATCAAGAGGGTGAAGCTCTTCACCATATCCTATTCTCTTCTCCTCTTCTCTTGTCTTTTCTCGCGCGCGCACAACTATGTTGGATGGAGCTTGATGGAGGAGGCTTGAGGATGCTTGAGCTAGCATCTAGGATCGTGGAGCTACCGGTGTGTGCGAAGGAGGATGCAACTCATTTTGGCATTGAGGTAAGTTCACTACATTTGTAGGTTCAAAGGCACATCGGCTATGTGAGAGGTAGCCATTAGAGCTCACTTGGAACACTTGAAACGATAAGCGGTTCGTCGGCTATGTAGGTTCAAAGGTGCATCGGCTATGTGAGAGGTAGCCATTAGAGCTCGCTTGGAACACTTGAAACAATAAGCGGTTCATGGGTCTTGGTGGCGGTTGAGCAAGAGCTCCCATAGTGTTGTACACATTTGACTTTTACACTGAGTTGATGGAATGAACTAAGAAGGGAGCATGCCTGCTACCCTTTATGCCTGTGCTTTTTTCCATCTTTCTCTCTGAATGCTAATATGGTATTAGAGCTAATATCTATGCTTGCCATGAGGGACTTGCTTGTAATAAGCTTGTTTGCTTTGCCCATACATTGTGCAGGAGTTGTATCATCAAACTTGAGCGCGTGATGATCAGTGCTTGCCTGATCTCCCTCTGCGATCAAATTCGAGGTCCTGGCCACATGGGAGGAATCTTTGTCAGCACAAATAGAAGCTTTAGGAGTTGAGTTGGACGTAGAGTTAGAAGCTTTGGGATCATCATCATCATGGTCGGTGCCTCATCAAATGGCATGCAAGTAGTCCAAAGGAAACAACCACTGACAAAGCTCGACTCAAAAGGGCTCATAATGAGAGGAGAGGCCATATAACCGGAGAGAAAAAAGTGATCGGCACAAAAACCTGAGAATGCATCGAGTACAAGCACATCAAGACCCACTAGGGCTACTATACAATCCAATGGAAACTGGCCGCTGACCCGAACAAGTGTCATTAAATAGTATATTCCACCAGCATTACTGTGTAAGCAACAACTCCTTGCAGTGAACATTGAAGTAGAGGAGCCACAGTTGCTACTTCTGCAAGTTTGCCACATCTATGATACTTCGAGCTACTGTATGTGAACATGGAGCAGGACTTGGCAACTTAAAGCATAGGTAACTTGAGGTAGCACTCTGAATTGCAGAAGTGGCACACTGTTGCTACACAAACAGATGTCAAGCCATTGATAGAGCTTAGAGTTGCATAATCTTGATGATATTGAAGCTTTAGCTTTCCTGAATTCTGATTCGGAACACTAAAACTCAAAATTGACTTTAAGCTTGGGGCCAAAGTTATCAATTGTAATTGTTGTAGCAATCTTGGAATTTGTGTCCACTTTGAGGCTATACTGGCTACAGACCCATTGTTGATGCATGTAAAAGCTTTGCTAGAGACAATTTCAGCAACAGTGAACATATCAAGTGAGGCTTGAAGATCTGTACTTGATGCTCTCTTATGCACTCGCAGTTTTTAATAGTAGCCCATTGCTAATGAATGGCATACTTGTTGAGAGTATGATGAGTGAGTAAAGCTCTCATGTGGATAGGTTAGAAATGCTATGAAAAATAAGAATGTATCTGAGCAATCAGTTGAAGGAACACTGAGTATTTATTTCCTGAATGAATTGGATTTTATGCAGTCATAGAAATTTTAGAATGTCTTTGTGCAGTTTAGGGGTGCTGATTACAAATTATTGTCAGTCATTGAATGTTGCATGTGCCTACATGTCTACTGATCAGACAATGCTACTTGGTTGGAATGTTATTATATTTAGATACTTTGCACATGTTTGAAAATGTATGATCTTGTTGTGAACTAAAATCTACCAGTTTTGCAAAGTTGTTGGAGGCAATGTAACTGCACTTGAATGGGAACAAAAGCACATGTACTGTCTCGAAATGCAATAGTGGTTATTGCTGCAGTTTTACAGTAAAAATTGGTTGCATTACAAGGTATTTGGAGTACATTGCATGCTGGCATTTTGGGAAATTGAGTGGCTTAGTAAAGGTGGAATGTTGTGAGCATTAAATGCTCAATTTTGAACTGATTTACTACAATTTTTGCAGTGGGTCTTTGACTGTTAACAGTTTGTGGCAAGCATATGTGGCATTGTTGCCTAAAGAGCTAGACAAGCATTGATGCTTTGCCACATGTTTGAAAGTGTATGATATTGGTGTGAACTAAAATTTGCTAGTTTTGCAAAGTTGAAGACCTTGAAAATAGCAAACATAGGAGAAAAGGATACTATCACTTAGATAGTTGGGACTACAACAATTTTGTTCTATGGAAATTCAGGATGTCTAATTTTTTAATTGGAAGAGGCTATTGGGATCTAGTCATAGGTCTTGAAGATGAGCCCAAGCTACTGGAGGATAGACCTCCAACATAGGATCGGTTAAAGGAACACAAGACTTGGTTGGAAAAAACCAGCAAGGTCTTGCATTGGCTGTCATTATGTGTGTCAGACACAAAGGCTATGCAAATTGCAAATTGTACTTCCCCAAAAGCTGCTTGGGACTTATTGATGAAGAATTATGGGCATGTCACTCATGCAAGAATGAACAATTGAATTAAAAATTCAGCCATATCCATGAATGGAAGATCTATTGAAGACTATGTCAATGACATCAGATCCATTGCAAAACAACTAGGCTCAATTGGAGCTGAAGTTGACGATGATGATTTGGTGGCTACAACCCTCCATGGACTTGGACAGGAGTATAAGCAATTTAATACTTCCATTTCAGTGCGTCAGGAGCAGCCTGACTTTGATGAACTTGTAGCATTTCTATTTCATGAAGAAGTGAAACTTGGACTCAATACAAGTTCCAGTGGGTCTAAAAACAGCATGGACAATGTCTTCTACTCCAATCAAAGGGGTAGAAGTGGAAGAGGAAGATCAAATTTTAGAGGAAGAGGTGCTAGAAATGCATATGTAGCCCATGTATAGCAAGCTACTTGATGGAAATATAGGCAGTCTCAAGAAAATAGAGGTGCCTCAAATGCTCGTGGAAGAGGAGTTATTCAGCTAGAGGAAGAGGCACTTGATAGCAGCCTCAAATGAGTCATGGACAACAATCAAATGCAAATAAGGATTTCCATTATTGTGGCAAATATAGGCATGTAGCTAAGGATTGCTACAAGAAGCAGAATGATCAAAGAGCAAGAGGGAAGCAACATGGTAATTATGCTTATTCTAGTGGTATGCAGGAGGATGACAGGTTGTTTGCAATGCAACATGTGAAGAAAGGGTTGCCTACACAAGGCAAAGAAAATGATGTATGGTATATAGACTCAAGGGCATCTAACCACATGACTCCTCATGAAGAGTGGTTTGACACATTGGTAGAAGGTGCTCATGGATATGTTTGCACAAGGGATGATATGCAGCATGACATTATGCATATAGGTATTGTTCCCTTAATGATGCATGGTGACAGGAAAAAGAGTCTCTATGGTGTGTTACATGTACCCTCCATAACCAAAAACTTGCTTTCTATGGGAAAAATGGCTGAACAAAATCTACAAGTTAGATTTAATAGAGATGGATGCTGCATTGAAGAGTATGGTCAAGGATGCAAACTCATTGCTAAAGGCAAAAGAAATGGTAGGATGTTTACATTGGATACAAAAATTCTAGCATTGAATGTTGCTATGTAATCACATGACAATGTTGCAATAAGGGACATTGAGATATGGCATAAAATGATCGGTCATGTAAATGTTCAAAAGATGAAGAATATGCAGCATAAGCAAGTTGTACTTGGACTTCCTAAGTTCAAGCATGTGGAATTGGGACATGTATGCCAGTCTTGTCAATTTGGGAAGCAATCAAGACTTCCATTTATGAGGCATGTAAGCATTACTACTAGACCATTATAGCTTGTACATTTTGATGTATGGGGACTCTCACAGAATGCATCTCTTGGGGGATCACATTACTATGTGTCATTCATAGATGACTATAGTAGGTATACATGGTTGTATGCGCTGAAGCACAAGATGATGTCATGGATGCTTTTCAGGATTTCAAGAGATATATAGAGAAAGAATTGGCTTGCTACATCTCATGCTTGAGATTTGATAGTGGTGGAGAATATATTTCTAAAGACTTTGATCACTTCTTGGCAGCTCATGGGATTAAAAGGCAATTGACATGCATGCACACACCACAACAAAATGGTGTGGCAGAAAGGAAAAACAGGGTGATAATGGAATCGGCAAGAGCCACGTTGAATGAGAAAACCCTACCAAATGGATATTGGGAAGATGCTATAATGACTACAGTGTATGTCATGAATCATACACCAACAACAGGTATACATGAGGTGACTCCTCATGAGAGGCTTTATGGGATAAAGCCAAACATTAGCCATCTTAAGGTCTTTGGATGCTTGGGATATGTATATGTTCCTGATGAAAAGAGGAAGAAGCTTGATCCAAAGGTAGAAAAGGCCATCTTTATTGGGTATGCACAAGATAGGAAAGCATAAAAATGCTACAACCCTTCTACTCATGAGACATTGATCTCAAGAGATGTGGTATTTGATGAGCTAAAATCATGCCATGAGAAGAAGATCACCTTGCTGAATGATGATGATGTTTGTTAGGAGACTTATGTACATGTAGGTACAAATGAAAATGCAAAAATTTCTAGGCCTTCTAAAGATGCTGCTTCATTAGTTAGTCCTTGGATAGGTAGATTGAGGACTTCAGCATCTTTGTCCAGTAACACAGGTATGTCAGTGAGAGGGGTAGAAATGTGGATAAAGGCAAATGCAAACTTGATGATGTTACAAGGCCACACTCACTTGTGGTTATGATTCACCTAGCACTGACAGCTTGGATAGTGAGTTTGGTATTCCATCAGTTGTGTCTCCTGGTGTGAGACATAGATACGTACCACCTCAGGAGAGAGGAGAGTCTCATACTGCACCTTAGTTGAGGAGATAAAAAAGAGTCAAGAAGCCTGGGATAGGCTTACACACAATGGTTATACAGTGAGGCACTATGCATATATGGCAAAAGTCACTAGCTTTAAGGAAACCACAAAGTTTTCTGAAGCTATTTTGGGTGATCATTCAGCATTGGTTGAAAATGACACTTCAGATTTGGTTGATTCACCTAAAGGAAAAATGTCTATTGGTTGCAAATGGGTATACAAAGTGAAGTGCAAATCAAATGGCACTTTGGAAAGATACAAGGCAAGACTTGTGGCAAAAGGGTATGCATAACAATATGGTCTTGATTATGAGGAAACATTCAGCCCCCTTGCTAAAATGGCAACTGTGAGGACATTGGCAACATCTAAAGGATGGAGTATGTATCAGATGGATGTGAAAAATGCTTTTCTCAATGGTGATTTGGTTGAGGAAGTATACATGGATCAGCCCGAGGGCTTTGTACATCCAAATTTTCCTACATATGTGTGTAGATTGAAGAAAGCATTATATGGGGGGCTGAAGCAAGCACCTAGAGTTTGGAATGCTAAGATAAGTGCATGCTTACAAAGACTTGGTTTCACTATGGGCAAGGTTGATCATAGCCTATTCACAAAGGAGACAAGGATATGTTATGTGGTATTAGTTATCTATGTGGATGACTTGATCATTACAGGTGATGATGTCATAGGAATTGAAGAGATCAAGAAAATGTTACATGTTGAATTTCAGGTCAAAGATTTGGGAGAATTGAAGTATTTCCTTGGGATTGAGGTTGTCTCTACACCTCATGGTACTTGGTTGTTGCAGAAGCAGTATGCACAAGACATGTTAACCAAGTATGGTATGTTGGATTGCAAGGCTTTGAGTACTCCATTGGAACAAAATATTGAGCTACTTGTAGATGTTGGACATGAGATTGAGAATGTCACTATGTATATACAAATGGTGGGCAGTCTAATTTACCTTACCATTACTAGACCGGATCTTAGCTATTCAGTTGAACTGATTAGCTAGTTCATGTAGAAGCCTATGAAGCTGCATTTGGATGCAGTGAGGAGGATCTTGAGATATGTGAAGGCTACATCATATTATGGTCTATTCTATGATCATGGTAAGATAGATGCTGACTAGGCAGGAAGTACCTATGATAGGAGATCTACTAGTGGGTATGCATTTTCCCTTGGTAGTAGTATGGTCAACTGTAGCAGTAAGAAGCAACCTATAGTTGCACTCTCTACTACTGAGGCAGAGTATAGAGGTGCTACATTAGTTGCATGTGAGGCAACATGGCTCATGAATCTTCTTAATGACTTGTGCCTGTCACACTGTATTGTGACAACATGAGTAGTGTGCTCCTAGCCAATAATCCTATCTATCATGCTAGGAATAAGCACATTGAGATACACTATCACTTTATTAGAGAAAAAGTGATTGCAAGTGACATTGATTTGGTCCATGTGAGGACATAAGACCAAGTTGCAGATAACTTTATGAAGTCATTGGGTAAAGATAAGTTTGTGCACTTTAGAGAGCTACTTGGAGTGAAGTACCCCACTTGAGCTTGAGGGGGAGTGTTGAGATTCAAGCTCTTAGTCTTTGGTCAGTTGTTTATCCTAGTTGAATAAGGAGGTTAAGTCACACTGACTTATAGATCTAGGTCACTTGCTTTTGTGTGTGTTGTACACAGTTGACTTTTATAGTGTGTTGATGGAATGAACTGAGAAGGGAGCATGTCTGCTACCCTTCGTGCCTATGCTTTTGTCCATATTTCTCTCTGAATGCTAATAGATTTGCAAGAAGAGGTGTACATGGAGCAACTAGCATGTTATAAGGAGTTAGAGCATCCCACGTCAGTTTGTAGGTCGAAGAAGGCACTCTATGGGTTGAAACAAGCACCTAGATCATGAGCTGATAAGATCGGAGAGTATCTTGTCAATATTGGCTTTTATGTTTTAGATATAGATCATCACTTTATATAAGGAAGGGTGATTCACGTTTGGTTTTCATAGTAATCTATAAGGATGTCTTGATTATTGCAAATGATAGTGGTAGTGAGATTGCTAATATCAAGGGCCTTTTGAAGCAAAAATTTGAGGTGAAGGATTTGGGTAAGCCAAGGTACTTTATTGGTATTAAGGTGATCAGATGTATTGATGGTATATGCATGTCTCAAAGGTAGTATGGTTTGAATATGTTATCCAAGTATGGTATGACAGCATGTAAGCCTCTTTTAGTATGCTATTGAAGGAAAATATAAAGTTGAGTGCAGATGTTGTGGATGAGATAGAAGACCCTACTATATTCAAGAAGATAGTAGGGAGTCTAATCCATATGACCATCATAAGGCAAGTACCTAGGTATGTGAAGTCCACCTTGCATTATGGATTTCCTTATGAGGTAGGTAAGGATGTGTAGTTGTCTAGGTACATAGATGTAGATTGGGCTAGCAAGGTAGTGCAATAGTTACTTGGAGTAGCAAAAAGCTACCAATAATTGCTTTATCGATTTACAGAGGCTAAGTATAGAGGTGCTACTATGGCAGTATGTGAGTGGTATGGTTGCAAAAGCTATTGGGTGATTTGGATGTACAAGATGATGGTCCAATTGTCATTCATTGTGACAACTTGAGCAGTATACATTTGGCTAGGAACCCAAGTGTTCCATTTTAAGAAAAAACACATTGAGGTGCATTACCATTTTATGAGAGAAAAGGTACTTGCATGAGAGATCGACTTTGTATATGTCAACACAAAGGATCAGATCACTAACATTTTCACAAAGGCATTGGGTGTCAAGAAGCTTCGAAAATTTCAAAGCTTACTTGGAGTTGCAGAGATGCAATTGAGCTTGAGGGGGACTCTTGAGATGGCAAGCTCAACATGTGCAAAAATTGAAGATAGACTTGGTTAGATAGGTCTGTACATCTACACTTAGCACATCGATGGTCATTATGATCCTCACATGGCCATTGACTTACCAGTTATGATATTTGGTTAGTTACACCTACCTACAATTGGCATTGTTAGAGTGCAAATCTATTAATATAGTCAATTATGCAATGTTTAGCTTAATAGGCCACTTTTCTTTATGTTGTATCTTATCTATACTTTGTATGCATTACATTGCATGAGGAAGAAGGAAGAAAAATCAACAAGAAAACGTTTTGGTCTCCATCTCTCTTCTTCTTTTCTTGAGTGAGCTTCCTCTTGTGTGTATGGTGTGTATTCCAACACAATAGCTCAAACAAGTCCCCCCACCATGAAATTCGTGACACATACCTTCTTTGTAACCTAACAACCAATAGTAGTGCATGGGGATCTATTTTATCAAATGTACGGCATAGTAATTGCTTTAGTCTAAAAATATTCCGGTAAAAGCATGCATCACTTGCATACTTCAGACTCTTTCTTGAATGGTTTTGTTCATGTGCTCTACAACACCATTCTAGGGTGGGGCGTGCGAGGCAATCAACTGATGCTTAATACCCCTCTCATCACAAAAGTGCCCAAATTGGTTCTCAACAAGAGCAAGCCAATGTTGAAAGGTAGTTAAGACATCCGATTTATGCTTAACAAGATATGCCTAAACCTTATATGAATAATTATCAAATGAAGATGACAAAGTACCTCACACTACCCAATGTGACTAACAAGACATGGGACCAGATACATCAAAATGCACAAGAGTTAGAGGCTCATCCGTGCGTATAATGGATACTTTTCATAAGAACTACATGTCTGCCTGCCATAAAGACAATGGTCACGAGAATTAAAACATTTATAACCAAGAGGTAAAAGATATTGCAAATGAGTAAGCATTCCCATTCCCTTTAAGGACATGCATCTAAGGCAACGATGCCATAAAGTTATATGTGGTATGTTAAACATAGCTAAAACATGGCCAAGGAATCCAAATACAAATAAAGGATAGAGGCTGCCAACCTTGGCACCTCGAGAAAAAATACGATTTCCACAGGTAATCTTCCATGTGGAATTACCAAAAGATACATAATAGCCTACATCATCTAACTGTCAAGCAAAGATAGAAGGATTTTGATCAAAGTCAGTACATAATGTATATTATGCAAAGTAAAAGATTTGCTTGAGGGAAACTATAATCATACATCCCTAATGCCAATAATATCCAATGCCAAGTCATTTTCAAGTCTCAACCTATCATGTTATGATAGGACTAAAACCAATCCCTATGCAGGGTAACATGAAAGGAAGCCCCTGAATCAAAGCAACCCAACACTAAGAATATGTAGATGAAACACGTGTCAATTGAGAAGCTTGTGTACAATTTTTGTGGTCGTATGTGTGTGGGGATTCCTCATAGTTGTTTACGTGCATATTGACTCACAAGTGCTGCAAAGCTCGTGTTCACATGCCATCAATTCAAGTAGCCACCATTAAATCCCATAATTCACAATCCATTCTTAGCAAATCATTAAACACTTAAACTACAAAAAAACCTACAAATTTTGAAAAAAAACAAAAATAAAAAGGTAAATATTAAAATTATTATTTAAAATTAAAAAATAAAATTCATTTTATTTAAAAATCTAAAAAACTAAACACAATCTAATCAACATCAAAATCACCATAGTTTTTTAGAAAATACATTTGTCAAAATCAAATAGAAATAAACAATTTTAAAAATATGAAACATCCCTTTTCAAAATTTAAAGAAATTCATTAAAAATCTTTACAAATGGACTCATTATATTAGCAAATTATTTTTCATATATAACAATCTAAAAATTACATAAAAATTTAAAGTCCCATAAAAACCTAATAAAATTCTTAAAAGTACAATAAAAGTACTAAAATTTTAGATTTTTTAAAAAATATCTAAAAATTTAGATTAATTTAGAAAAATATTTTATTTATTTATATTTACTAAAATTAAACATTAAAACTTCTAAAATATCTCATAAAAATCGTATAAAATCAACCAAGAAAAAAAGAAAAAATTCACCCACACATTCATACATGTGTCTCCACATGATTTTTATTGTTTTGGTGATTGTGATTAATCGAGGTTTTTTTTCTTATTTATTGTTTTACAAAACATTGACTAGCTCCTCATCACCTGTTTATTTAGTTTTTTTCGTGGATTTCTAGATGTTGCAGTAGGTAGGAGTCAAGGAGTCGTATCCCTATCACTATTTTACCATGGACCTTCAGGTGTATCTCATACACCAATAGGTTTTTTTCTTTTCCCTCCTCCATGTACACCCTCAAACACAATTAAATTGTAAATAAAACCAACCCAATGTTGCACCACCTAATGAATACAATGCATCCAATAAATTATAATGAAAATTAGTCCGATTGTTAATTTATCAAAGGAACCCTCGCTCTTACACAAACACATTGTACTCTAGTTCCACCTAAGTTTTAAAATTAAAAATGAATCCCCATTGTCCCATGTGCATGCATTACAAATACATTAAATTGTAATGAAATAAACATGCATCGTCACGTATACATGTGCTTTTCACCAAAGATTATTTAATTGTAAAAATGAACTACATTTTTAAAGACCCTTGTTGAGTAAGAGTCTAAGTGGGATTGGGTTACGAAATCCGATTCATCTTGCATTAATCAACTAAATTAAAATTAACTACTACCTAGTTTTTTAAATCATAAAAGGAATTTGATTTATAAATCACCCTCTCTCTACACTACACCGTAAGAAGCTGACGAAATGTGCTTACAAGGATGGGGTTATTGGTCAAGATTAGTCTTATTAGTCCATGTCTATTCTGTTTGTCAATCCAATGGTTCTATTTTACGAGTTCATTGTCATTTATATTTGTTCTCTAATTAGTGTTAGGGTTTGTGGTATGCTTGATCTTTTATTTTCTTTTGTGCGCCTAACTACTGGATTTTAGGGTGCTTGTGTGTTTACATATCACAAAGCTATCAATCTCACGTGTGTGTAGGTCATGTTGAATTTTTTACATAGGCTATGGATTGTTTGGGGGTTGGTCTGGTCTAGTTTTTCTCTGATTTTCTCTTAGTTATGGTTCCTATATTGATTTTATAGGAATTCCATTTCTTGTTCTTGGGTTTGTCTATGTGTGGTATATCCTATGTAGTCTGAATGGTACCTCCACCCGATTTTGGCTCAACATGTCCCACTACCAGTTCATGACTATTCCTTGTTACTAGGAGCTAATTGTATTCATCAAACCGGTCTCCGTCATTTTGCTACCCTCACATTTTCATCTATGGATGCTCAACTCTGTTATTCCTTTTTGAAATCTTATGAAAAGAATTCAAGCTTAGCATAAAGTTGTAGCTTCTATTTATCTTCTACCAACATCAATGATTCCTTGTTTTTATCCCTCTCCTATTTCTAATGGCAACCATATGTTATCAACTCAAGAGATTGTTGCCCTTATTTAGAAAGATATTTCTATCCCATTGGTACCCAACAAAGTCATTACTAGTTCAGAAGTGTTAATAGCTGGTATCTCTTCTCCTATATGGAAGCATCTATACCAATTCTTATAGGATTATGTTATGTCTAGCAAAGTTGCTACACCAAAGTGCCAATCTAAGGAACTTCCTACTAATGTAAGTAAATTCTGAGGAGGAAGATGAACCTCCTACTAGCGTGATCCATAGGAAACATTCTTGCCTACAAACTCCTTCCTGTTCTATTCCTCTTCACGATCCTTCTTTTGGGCCACTTGACCCTCAAACTCTATTTTTAGAAACACTATTGTCTAGACCCATGCTCTCACAGATGGTCTTCATGTTCAGGAAACACTAGAAACAATGATGACTTCTTTTCTCTAAGTTGTGTATACAAGAGTCCATATCTCTTTGCAAGAAAAAGTGGATTCCTTGACTAGTTGATCGAGTAAAGCTTTGGAGGACCTAGCATCAAAAAGATATACTCTACATGATATTCACAAGGAGACGACCAAAGCTATATTCACTTTGTGGAGCTTAGTCTTTCGAATGGGTTGTAGACATATGTCCAAAAGACTTTGTGGTGTGAAGGTCATATTTGGCATTCACCTTTAAAGGAGGATGCTGTCACTAAGTTGATTGCTTATTACACATTCTCTATTTAATAAATTTATGTCAATAAATTAATGACTTACTTTTTTTTAAGTGTTGATGATGATCTAGCATGGCCATGAGACCATTTAGAGACTAGTATTCCTAGTGCATCACTTAATGGAGTGATCATAGCACTCTGACGGGGATATCTGGTACATGCATTACAAGTTATGAAGGGGAAAAGAAGTGTCTGCCAAGTGTAAGAGTGTACACAAGAACCAAGGAGTTACACATAAATGAAGATGGATTGAGTTCTAAGAAGAGGAAGTGCATTAGCATTATGTATATGTATTTATGTATACATTCAGGGATGCTTGGGAATGTTTACTTGTGTGTAATGAGCATTGCATTCATTTGGGGTCATCCTCTCCCTTACAAGTCAAGGTTTAAGGTATTTTCTTTCATTAAGAAAGACAAGAGAGGTAATTTTCTCACTAAGAAAGACAAGAGACGTGATCCTCTGGAAGTGAGGAGAGAAGTGATTTTCTCTTTCTAAGGTCTAAAATGACACAAGATTTTGTGTGGAATTCAATCTTAAGGTTGAGGCCCAAGGAAATCTAATGAACTCTCCTTATCTATGGCTCAAGGTGGTTGCATAGATCACAAGTTAAGAGTACAATTTAAAAAGTTGTCTTTTTAAATAGACATGATGAATCCATTTTTAAAATATCTCGCAATAGAAAGACGATCTCTAAAAATGACCCTCATGGGTTATTGAAAACAACGAGATATACAACTTTTGTGCTGGATGTTTTTTTCATCCAAGCAACGCACAGAGAGATATCTTGAAATTGGTGCTGCAGAGTAGGTCCTAGAATAGCCACATCTTGCATGAAGATCAACCTTTCCAATCTTGGCACTGAAGTCTCTCTCTAAGAAGAGAAGCTCTTGAAAGCCTATAAAAGAGGAGGCTCTCCTTGGATGTGGGGGAGGTGAAGAAAGCATCACTTTGTATGCATCCAAGAGGTGAAGGGAAGGAGCAAGTGCTATAGAAGGCTTGCTGAAATTGAGTTCCAAGAGGAGGAGAGAAGGTGCAAGTGCTGCAAAAGCTCTGCTGAAATCAAGTTCCAAGAGGAGATCCCTACACATATTGTATAGGAGAGAAGGTGCAAGTGCTAGGAAAGCTATGTTGAAATCAAGCTCCAAGAGGAGATCCCTACACATATTGTGTAGGAGAGAAGGAGAGACTCAAGAAGGATCAAAAGGTGCCAACTTCCAAGTTGTGCAAGTGTTAGCCGGTTGTATACCGTGCAAGGAACCGTGATCTTGTTCCCAAGATCTACAAGTAAGAACTAGTTTATGTGTAACGGAGGAGCTTTCTCCTTGTCAATAATATAACTCCACAAGGGGGGGGATTGTCCCATCTTCTAGTCCCTAGTGTGTTGTCAATCTCTCAATCTCTCTCTCTCTCTACATCTTTCTTTTCTCTTATATGTTCTCTCTTTGTGCTAGCATAATATTTACAATATATCTTTTATGTATATAAGAAAGTTGAGCGTGTATCTCAGATCTTATAACAGTGGTATCAGAGTAGGTCTCTTTGCTTTTCTCAAAGTAAAGGCGATCCTTGCAAGACGAAGGTAAAAATGGCAATTGATGAAGCACCTACAAATGAGCAATTACAGGCTCAATTGAAAGAGTATCATAGCTTGTTGGAGATTCCCGAAGTATGTCAATTGATTGACAACTTAAGGGCAAGGGAAGAAGCTACTTATGAAGGACTGAATCCTCCAAAAGATGGTGATACTAGAGGAAACACCATTGCACCAATTGATGGTGAAGGTGCAAAGCATCCAATTGCTAAGAAGCCTTCTAGAAGGAAGAATGATTCTCGGGTCAAGAAGAGTAAAAAGACCCCACCTTGAGTGAGGCGGATAAGGAGGGAGTCATCTCCCTCAGCAACAACTAGCTACTCCCCTGATTACTCAAGTTCCTCTTCCTCCTTCTCCTCATCTTCTAGTTCCTACTCTCTTGGTTCTAAGTCTCATGCAATCTACAAATAGACAAAGAGGAACCATAAGAGGAGCAAACTTAAGAAGTTTAAGACTTTCAATTCTAGAGATAAGGACATAAATTTTTACTCTTACTCCGGTAAGAGAGATCCTGCCAAGGCATTAGCCTTTGTCAGGAAATTTGAAGTTTCTTTTTTTGATGGTATTTCTCAGAAAAGTCCAAGCTCAGGCATGTAGGCATGCACTTGAAAGACATCACTAGCAATTGGTGGTTGAGTCTCATTTTGGAGGGAACGAAACCTATGACTTGAAAAAAGTTCAAGAAGAAGTTTTATGCTCAGTTCTTGCCTCCTGATTTTGAGAATGATGTCAAGGAGTGGAATTGGCTAGGCCAGAAAGAGCATGAAAAGGTCACTAGTTATGTGGACAAGTTTTGATCTACTCTTCTCAAGGTTACTCCTTTCATGGAGATCAATGATGAAGAGAAGAAAAGGAAGTTTGAAGCTGGTCTACTCCCTCATTTACACAGAACCATGAAGGTATATCCACATGAAACCTTATCTTGCATGATGGAGTCTACCATCATAGCTGAAAGTTTTCATACACCTGGTACATCTCAAAAGTTGGAGATGAGTTCTTATAGAGTTAGACAAGAGTAGCTCTATGATCAACCAAGAGACAAGACTAATCTAAGAAGACCTACCTCTACCCATGACCAATATTCAAAGCCAAAGGGTAATAAGAAGAAGTGCAAGTATCTCTCACCCTTTGAGATACAAAAGTACAAAGAGGAAGGAAGGTGATTTCTTTGTGGCGAGTTAGGGCATATGAAGCCTGATTGTCCTTACAAAAGGAAGGAAGAAAATGTGGTTAAAGATCCTCCTCCGCCATCCTCAAATTCTATTCCGGATGTGCAAGCTAACACTCATTCAAATGGAAGAAAAGGCAACTCTGAAAGGATTGGGGGACACAACAATCAACGAGTTTTGATACTCTTTGATCCAAAAAGGCTACAAATTCCACTGGATCGATTGGGGACACCAATTGGATAAGGCTCACATTTGAAGGACTTACAACTAATTCTACTCTTATCCAAGGGAAGTTGAATCTTAGACTTGGGGATTACCACGACCAAGAATCTTTTCTACTTGTACCCATTGGTAACTGTGATGTTATCTTAGGCATGTCTTGGCATTGCAAGATTAGACCTGTTCCTGATTTTTTAAAGAAGATCCTTTCATTATTTAAATTCAAGGGTTGGAACATAATATGCATTGCTGATGTTGGAGATTGGCCTGTGCCAATGGTTAGTCATGTTAGCATTTCTAAAGAAATGAAGCAAGCTATTTCTACATACATGATTTTTGTGAGAGAGTCAAAAGAAGCTAATGATTCAAGGGCACTTGATGCCTCTAATGAACACACAATACCAACTACTGCTTCTAAGTCTCAGACTTTAAAAGAACCCCTCTCTTTAGTTGATCAAGCCAAACATGATTTTGTTAAACAATATGAAGATTGTTTTAGTGATTCACTCCCAGGAGAGTTACCTTTGAAGTACTCGAAAGATTACACAATTGATCTTATCCTAGGCAATTCACCACCTAACCAACCGTCTTACCGAGTAAGTGCAAGTCAGCAAGAGGAGATCCTTAAAAAAGTAAACGAACTGTTAGAAAAAGGGTTAGTTCAACCTAGCTCTTCTCCATACTACTCTCTAGTCTTACTTGTTCAAAAGAAAGATGGTTCTTTCCATATGTGCATAGACTATAGATCTTTGAACAAGATCACAATCAAGAATAATTTTCCTATCCCAAGGATAGATGATATCTTGGATAAGTTGCAAGGGGCTAGTATCTTTAGTCACATCGATCTCAAGAGCGGCTATCACCAAATATGTATAGCACCTGAAGATATTCATAAGACAGCTTTTCGTACAACGTTTGGACTATATGAGTTTTTAGTCATGCCATTTGGTTTGACTAATATACCCACCACATTCAATCGAATGATGGAGATAATTTTTAGACCTCACTCAAAGTTCACAGGTGTCTTCTTTGATGACATTCTAATATTTTCACGGTCTGAAGAATAGCATAGAAAACATATATCTATTGTTTTTCAAGAGCTTCGCAAGCATAGACTACATGTCAATGCTAAGAAGAGTGAATTTTTCCTTTTGGAAATTCATTCCTTGGGCCATATTGTTTCTCACAATTTATTGAGAATGGATCCTGAGAAGATTCGAGCCATTGTTGAATGGCCTACACCTACTTCTGTACTTGAAGTTAGAATTTTTGTGGGCCTATGTTCATACTCCAGAAGGTTCATACGAGGTTTTGTGTATGTTGCATCTCCTCTACACGACCTTACTAAGAAGGGAATGCCTTTTTGTTGGGGATCAAGACAACTACAAGCCTTTAAAAGAATTAAGTTTCTTGTGACTAGAACTAGTTCTCATAGTTCCAGATCTTCAAAAACCTTTTGAAGTTCATTGCGATGCTTCTAGGGATTGCATTGGAGCTGTGCTTAACCAAGAGCATCATGTAGTAGCATTTGAGAGCCGATGCCTCAAGGACCATGAGGTACATGCTCTAGTATATGAGAAAGAGCTTATGGCAGTGGTACATGCTCTTCAAGTATGGAGGCACTATTTGCTTGGTGCGGATTTTGTTTTTAAAATAGATCACCAAAGTCTAAGATACTTCCTCACTTAGAAGAAGCTCTCAAAGAAACAGATATGTTGGCCAAATTTCTTATCTATGTTCCATTTTCAAATCCTTCACACATCTGGAACTAAGAATGTGGTAGCAGACGCTCTATCACGGTGACCTCAAGCGAATGCAATCACAACTATTTACCATAACGAGTTCATGGATTTACATAAAATATATGCAACTGATCATAACTTCTCAACCGTATGGGATCAGGTCAGTCAATTACACCTTACTCGATTTCGAGATGGTTATTTATATCATCATCAAGAAATTTTTATAGCCTTACCATTGCAACAAAGGTAATGGATGAAGTACATGCATCTCCATATGCTGGACATAGGGGTATTCTACCTACTACTCAAGCATTGGAAAGATTTCTCTTTTGGCCCATTCTTCGAGCTGACATTGAAAGATATGTCTGCGAGTGCAAGATATGCCAAAAAGTAAAGTATGACATGCATAAACCACCTAGTCTACTGAAGCCATTACCTATTCCCAATGAGCCTTGGGAAAGTATAGCCATAGACTTTATCATGGAGCTTCCTCACACACAAGCAAGCAATGATGCAATCTAGACTATCATTGATAGATTCAATAATAAGCAAGCTCACTTTATACATATGCAAAAGACAATCAAAGCCAATCATATGGCTAAGCTATTCATTGCTCATATTTTCAAGCATCATGGCATGCCTAAGTCCATTATAAGTGATCGAGACCCCCGCATGACCAGCCTCTTTTGGCAAGCTCTCTTCGAGAACCTCGGGACTCGGTTAAAGTTTTCATCCTCTTATCATCCTCAAATGGATGGGCAGAGTGAAAGTGGTAATTCTACTATTCTGGACCTTTTGAAATCCTATGTCTCTAATAATAAAAGAGAATGGGAAAAGCATTTTCCTTTAGTAGAGTTTGCATACAATAACATGGTGCACTCTAGTACTGGTAAGGCACCCTTGAGATCATCTATGGCAAGCCTCATTTACTACCCATTCTTCTTACAAAGGATAATATCTTTGTAGCAGATGAGTTTGTTAGAGACATTGATACGGCTTTCACTCAAGTAAAAGCTGCTATCCAAAGGACACAAGATAAGCATAAATGTGACGCTAATAAGCATCATCATAAGTTAGATCTCAAGTTGGGACAGTTTGTTTTTCTTAAGTTTGAGAAGGCTTGCTTGAAGAAGCAAAAATGTCAAAAGGGTAAAGTGGTTAAGCTTTCTAATCACTATTATGACCCTTTCAAGATCACAGATAAGATAAACGATGTGAATTTTTGTTTGGATCTACCAAGTCATTGAAACATTCATAATGCTTTCCATATAAGTTTGCTACATCCCTATATTGGAGAACCTTCAATGGAACCAATCAAGGAAGATTTACATGACATAGAAGAAACAAAAGAGTTCCTTGTGCCTAAAAGAATTTTACAGCATCAGGACAATACTCTAAGGTCAGGTAATGTATTACGAAAGTATCCGGTTAAGTTTAAGAATTATCCCCCATTGGACGCTTAGTTTATGATTGAGAGAGGACTACAAGACTTTCCAGATCTTCTTAAGGACCATGTATCCCCTCTACAGTTGAGGTTAATTATTTAGAAGCCAAAGGGATGTCACTAAATTGATTGCTTATTACACATTCTCTATTTAATAAATTTATGTCAATAAATTAATGACTCACTTTTCTTTAAGTGTTGATGATGATCTAGCGCGGCCATGAGACTAGTATTCCTAGTGCATCACTTAATGGGTGTCAAGATTGTGGAAGAGAAGGAAGGAGTCTCACTTGTAGCTTTCTTGCTTGCACAATGGGGGAATACACACAAAGGTGGAGGCTGAAAACAATTTTCATCTTCTTAGTTGTGTAAGCCAAAAGAACTCTAGTACAAAGAAATAGAGGAACCCTATATATGGGTCTCAAACCAAACTCAACTAACTAAGGTGGCATACTAACTGAGCCACGAACTAGAGTAGAGAAGGATAGCTGTCATCTAGCTATTATTCATGGGTGGTGTACCAACCGCATCTGTAGCTAACAAGTTGGTGACATAAATGCACAATGGTCACCCGACGGGTGGAGCTCGATATCTCAACACTCCCCCTCGAGCTCAATCCCAATTCCTGCACACCGAGCAGGTCTCTGAACTTGTGCAGCTTCTGTGCGCCCAATGCCTTCGTAAATATGTCAGCTACTTGATCCTTTGTGCTGACATAAACTAGATCAATAAGACCTAGTAAAACCCTCTCCCGCACATAGTGATAATGCATCTCAATGTGGTTTGTTCTAGCATGATAGACTGGGTTATTTGCCAAGTGTATACTACTCATGTTGTCACAATAAATGACAACTGGCCCATCTGTAGGCTGATGCATATCATAAAGTAGCTTATGCAACCAAGCTACCTCACATGCAGCCATTGCTGCACCCTTGTACTTAGCCTCTGTGCTCGACAAGGCAACTGTAGGCTGTTTCTTACTGCTCCAAGTGAGTGCAACACTCCCAAAAGAGAACACATATCCACTGGTAGATCATCTATCAGAAATACTACCAGCCCAATCAGCATCAGTGTATCCATGCAACTATATCTGAACCCCAGTCTCATAAAGTAGTCCATATTGCAATGTGGACTTCACATACCTGAGTATGCGTCTAGCCGCATCCAAATGCGGTTTCCTTGGAGCTTGCATAAACTGACTTACCAATCCAACAGCATAGCTCAAATCTGGCCTGGTAATAGTCATATAAATCAAACTTCCTACTATGCGTCTGTACATAGTAGGGTCTTCTAGAAGCTCATCTGCAACTGTGCTCAGCTTCACATTCTGCTCCAAAGGAACTGAAATAGGCTTACAGCCTGTCATCCCATATTTGGACAGCATGTCCAATCCATACTGCCTCTGCAAGAGCCATATCCCACTTGGTGATCTAATCACCTCAATGCCCAAGAAATAACACAGCTCTCCCAAATCCTTCATCTCAAACTTTTGCTTCAATAGCATTTTCACATGAATGATATATTCATCACTATCACCTGTAATAATCAAATCATCAACATAAATGACAAGTAGCATAACACCTTTCTCTATTTTTCTCACATAAAGTAAGAAATCTGCCTTGGAAATTTGAAAGCCAATAGTGACAAGATACTGTCCTATCTTGTCAGACCATGCTCTAGGTGCTTGCTTCAAGCCATACAAGGCTTTCTTCAACCTGCAAACAAACTCATGATGAACAACATGCACATAACCTGGTGGCTGCTCCATATATAGCTCTTCTTGCAAATCACCATGCAAGAAGGAATTCTTTACATCCATCTGATGTAAAGACCATCCCTTTGATGCAGCCATAGCAATGACTGCTCTTACGATTACCATCCTTGCAACCAGACTGAATGTTTCTTCATAATCAATGCCATATGTTTGTGCATACCCCTTGACTATTAATCTTGCCTTGTATCTGTTCACATAGCCATCCGCATTGTGCTTCACCTTATAAACCCACTTACAACCAATTGCATTCTTATCTTTAGGCAAAGGTACCAATTCCCATGTAGCATTTGCTTCCAAGGCATCCATTTCTTCATCCATGGCTTTCTCCCATTTTTCTTTTCCCATGGCTTGCTCAAAAGAAGTGGGTTCTAGTTCTTGTATCACTTTGACTATATAGGCATAGTGAATGGTTGTAAATCCATCATATTTCAGCCTATCCACAGGATACCTAGCTCTCATAGACCTGCGCAAAGTAGGTTCACTCCCAGGTGCTCTCAAAACATCCATGGTCTTCCTTACTCTAGGTGTAACAATAGAAGGAATACCCAACTCATCATCAATGCTTTGTTTTGAGCCACTAGATTCACCATCCACATAAGAGTGACCTGCATTCACATCAAACATGGGCTGATCTACCTTCTCTTTTCCTTTTCGTGATACCTGCATACCACTATCTGCATTGCTTTGAGAAGATTCTCCTGATCTCAATCTGCCTGTCCATGGCGAAGAATGTGAACCACTGCTAGAGGACGCTCCAGGTCCACTAATATTTTGTGACTGCTGCTGTGAATTCTGTGCAGCATTACCATTTTGTGCATCTACATCATCAATCACATTTATTGGTTTATACCAGCTACTCATCTCATAAAAAACAACATCTCTGCTCACTGTAAACTTACGAGTAGAAGGGTTATAGCATCTATACCCTTTTTGCTGCAGAGAGTAACCAATAAAGATGCACTTCTCAGCTTTTGGATCCAACTTGGATCTCAACTCATCTGGCACATGAACATAGGCAATGTAACAAAAAAATTTCAAATGAGAAATATCTGGTTTCCTACCAGTATACCTCTCCTCTACAGTCATCCCATGTATTGCTGCAGTGGGAGTCCTGTTCATTATGTAGACTGCTGTAGCAACTGCCTCAGCCCAATAAAAATCTGGCAGGTCTTTTTCATTGAGCATGGCATGAGATACCTCTCCAATATGCCTGTTTTTCCTTTCTGCAATTCCATTTTGTTGTGGGGTATGACTGCATGAATATTGTTGCTTTATGCCATGCTCCTGCAGGAACCTTGCAAACTCATTTGAGAGGTACTCTTCCCCTCCACCTGACCTTAGGCATTTTATTTGCAGGCCTGTTTCTTTTTCAACCATAGCTGTAAGAGTTTTGAAATGCCCAAAAACTTCACTTTTCTTTTTCATAAAATAGACCCAAACTTTTTTGCTATAATCATCAATAAAAGTGACAAAATAATGACAGCCTCCAAGAGATGTAGCTTTAGTAGTCCACACATCAGAGTTGATTAATTCCAATGACTTTTTACTCTCTTAAACATGTCTAGGAAATGGTTTCCTTGCATGTTCTCCAACTTGATAGGCTTCAATACCTTATGCATTTCTGCAACCTTGAATTTAGGCAATCCTGCAACAATATTTTGGGCCTGCATTGATTTAAGTCACTGTACATTAACATGACCAATGCGTTTATGCCAGATATCAATATCTGCAACTACACCGGTTCCATGTGCAAACATTGCTGCACTCAATTCAGGCATGTCTACATCCAATGTAAACATTCTGCCCTTCTTCTTTCCTTTTACTATCAAGCAACCTTATTTTTCATATCCTCAACAAAGCATCCATGGGAATTAAATTTGACCTGCAAGCCTTGCTCAACCATTTGACCAACAGAAACCAGGTTCTTGTCGGGACATGAAATACATCGGATAGGTATTTCTTTTTCCCATCCTACATAGACAAAGGAATTTTTCCAATCTGCACAATAGGATGTGCAGTATCATCACCAGTCTCCACAAATCCTGGTTTTTCCATTTTTCTTGCATCCTCCATCCATTCTGCATGACCTGTCATGTGGTTTGATGCACCTGAGTCAACATACCATACATCATTGCTTTCTTCTGCACTTGTCACAGAATTGTTCATGTGCTGCACCATAAACAAGTGCTCATTTCTGTCATCACCCTGTCTACTAGAAGATGCATAATTCCCTTGTTGCAGTTTTCCATTCATGATGTCATTCTGCTTTTTATAGCAGTCTTTAGCCATATGACCCATTTTACCACAGTAGTAGCATTCAATATTGCTGTTTGCATTTTGGTCTCTTTGCCATCCACCACGACCTCTTTGGCTCCCCCTGCCTCTAGAGTTACCACGTCCTCCTCCATAGGATTGGTTTTCTTGAGTTTGCTACATATTTTGATTTCTACCACGGCCTCTAGATCGGCCTCCTCTACCTCTGCCTCTACCTCTTCCAACATTTGAGTAGAAGACAGCTTCTTTTGAAGTTCCTCTTGAAGAAGATGCACCACCATTTCTTTGCTCCTAAAAAGTTAGAAGAGCAATCAACTTCTCAAAATCAGGAAATCTTTCACGGACGGAAATGGATGTTGGGAACTGTGCATAATCCTTTCCTAGACCATTCAAGGTCACGGAAACTAAATCATCATCTTCCACTGGCGACCCAATGGAAGCAAGTGCATCTGCAATCTTCTTCACCTTCATGTGGTAGTCATTGATGCTCATACTTTCTCTTTGCACATTGTGCAACTCTTGCTTGAGCTGCATTTTCCTGGCTTGCATATTTGTGCTATACACTTTTGACAAAGTATCCCATGCCTCCTTTGGCGTACTTGCATCTTGAATATGAACAATCATAGAGTCTGAAATACTGATAGACAACCAATACATAACTTTTCTGGCTCTCTCATGCCATGCTTTAAATGCCTGCATTTGCTGTTGATTGGGAACATCAGGAAGAACTGGTTCTTCTTCATTTCCTGCAATGAATTTCCAATATCCTTTTCCCATAAGGAAATTCGTCATTCTAAACTTCCATGCTTGGAAGTTGTTTTTGTCAAGCTTTTCAGTGACAATCTGTGAAAGAGAATCAGACGCCATTACAGAACACTGCAAAAAATTCTGTCACTGTAAAAAACACAGCTTCAGCCTCACAAGGGCAAATCTGCAAAACTAACGAAAGTGGTATTTGACCACACAGTCACTTCCTAGTGGCGATTTGGCATCAACAGGCAACAAGGATGTTTCTGTAACTCCGAATGTCTCTGCGCACAGGCATACGATGCAATTTCTACAGTAACTTTTCACCGACCTGTAGAACAGCGGTCGCACAGCATAAAACTGGGCCTTTTCCTGAGTGTGTGCATAAAACTTCCGCCTCCAAAACAGGCCCCGAAATGGCCTCAAATAAAAAAAATAGAGCAACCAAAGGCTAAAGCCATCTCCCACAGCATATACTGCCCTCTTGCTACACCGCGAAGGGCATCTCAATCTGAGACAATGCACTCTTGGACTTTTCGGCTGTGCTACCTGCAGAGACTTGCTCCCAAAACAGAAAAATGAAAGCAACACTGGTCCTCTTACCAGAACACCGCGAACTTGGCTTGCTTTCTTGAGCTCCTTACCACGAACAAGGCTCTGATACCATGCCAAGATTGTGGGAGAGAAGGAAGGAGTCTCACTTGTAGCTTTCTTGCTTGCACAATGGGGGAATACACACAAAGGTGGAGGTTGAAAACAATTTTCCTCTTCTTAGTTGTGTAAGCCAAAAGAACTCTAGTACAAAGAAATAGAAGAACCCTATATATGGGGTCTCAAACCAAACTCAACTAACTAAGGTGGCATACTAACTGAGCCACGAACTAGAGTAGAGAAGGATAGCTGTCATCTAGCTATTATTCATGGGCGGTGTACCAACCGCATCTATAGCTAACAAGTCGGTGACATAAATGCACAATGGTCACCCAGGCATATCACGAGTGGAGCTTGATATCTCAACAATGGGGTGATCATAGCACTCTGACGGGGATATCTGGTACATGCATTACAAGTTATGAAGGGGGAAATAAGTGTTTGCCAAGTGTAAGAGTGTACGCAAAAACCAAGGAGTTACACATAAATGAAGATGGATTGAGTTCTAAGAAGAGGAAGTGCATTAGCATTATGTATATGTATTTATGTGTACATCCAGGGATGCTTGGGAATGTTTACTTGTGTGTAATGAGAATTGCATTCATTTGGGATCATTTCATTAAGAAAGACAAGAGAGGTAATTTTCTCACTAAGAAAGACAAGATATGTGATCCTTTGGAAGTGAGGAGAGAAGTGATTTTGTCTTTCTAAGGTCTAAAATGACACAAGATTTTGTGTGGAATTCAATCTTAAGGTTGAGGCCCAAGGGAATCTAATGAACTCTCCTTATCTATGGCTCAAGGTGGTTGCATGGACCACAAGTTAAGAGTACAATTCAAAAAGCTATTTTTTAATAAAAATAGACATAGTGAAACCATTTTTAAAATGGCTCATGATAGAAAGACAATCTCTAAAATGGCTCAGTAGGTTATCGAAAACAACGAGATCTACAACTTTTGTGTTGGATGTTTTTTTCATCCGAGCAACGCACAGAGAGATATTTTGAAATTGGTGCTGCAGAGTAGGTCTTAGAATAGCCACATCTTGCATGAAGATCAACCTTTCCAATCTTGGAACTCAAGGCTCTCTCCAAGAAGAGAATCTCTTGAAAGCGTATAAAAGAGGAGGCTCTCCTTGGGTGTGGGGGAGGTGAAGGAAGCATCACTTTGCATGCATCCAAGAGGAGAAGGGAAGGGGAAAGTGTTGCAGAAGCCTTGCTGATATCGAGTTCTAACAGGAGGAGAGAAGTTGCAAGTGCTGCAGAAGCTCTGTTGAAATCAAGTTCTAAGAGGAGATCCCTACACATATTGTGTAGGAGAGAAGGTGCAAGTGATGCGGAAGCTCTGCTGAAATCAAGCTCCAAGAAGGGATCCCTACACATATTGTGTAGGAGAGAAGGAGAGACTCAAGAAGGATCAAAAGGTGCCAACTTCCAAGTTGTGCAAGTGTTATGCCACCATGGCCAAGATAATTCTTCCTATAAACTCATATGCACTATTATATTCACATTCCCTGATGTGACCACAAGACTAGCACTCACCTTGAGATGACCAATACATAATTTATCATGGCATTGTAACCCCTAGCTTGCACAATTGGCCATTGACAAGATGACCTTGAGAAGGAGACAAGCTTGAAAAAACTTTATAAATTAGTCTATCCCTAGGCCATGTGAGTGGGATGCCACTTCCATGGAATACATGAAGGACCATTAAAATGGAACACCTTGATTGGTATGAGTATCCTTAGTCGAGATTATAAGACCTAGTCTTAATTATTGTTTTGCCCATTAAAGGCTATAATCATAGGGACATATGGTGGTTGTCATGTAGTGTGATGCAAATACACCATCTCACAAAATCTTCAAATGTTGGAACATCTTTAAACACATGTCAAGAGTTCTCTGTGGTCACTCGACATGAATGCATATTTAAACATATTTAACTACTAACCATTGGACCAAGACCCAATTTTTTAAGAGCCGCAAACTTGGCCAACTTAAGATGCAACATATTTCAAGTTTCTTTTTAGCTCTTCATTGAGTGCCACATCTAGTTTTAGTGTCAGCCATCAGACTATAATGAGAAGTACCATAAGTTAGAACCTAATTAATGGGCCTAATTGTGAGAAGTATCTCAAAGACATCATGAGTAGTTCTCATTAGGTGACCTCTATAGATGTAAATGGAATGCATTGAGTTGATGACACAGGGGTTCAACCACTCGATCAAGGGTTGAAAAGAGTCATATATGATCAAGGAGGCTCATTTAGGCCAATGTCAACGTAGTTACTCAAGGCAAAGCGTATGCCTTGATTTTGGAATTGTCCATTAAGTATGTGTACGAAGAAGCATATCACCTTCAATAAATGGAAAAAAACAAATCTAGCCACTACATGTAACAAATTTGTTGTTAGTTAGGGGTTGAGATGCCTGAGCCTCCTCGAGGATAATTGCTACAGTCTTGTTAGAAATGTTGGCAAGTAACTGAGAGTAATTGGCAAAGTTGAAGGCTTGATTTAATACGTCAAAAGTGCTAGCTTAAATTGTAACTCCCTCATCTTGAATGCAACATGTGCCTCAAGAAGCATGTCACTAAATCCCCTTGAGAGTGCACAAAAATTCTATCCTAGTTGCCCTACTCCAATCTATATGCGACTCAAGGAAACTCGGTTCTCATTAAGATTTATAATGTTGAGGTAGTGACTACATTGAAGAACCATTTTATTGAGTTTTGCACTCATCAAAGACCTTGTCCTTGGGCGTGTGACTATTGGGTAACAACTCATAAGGTGAAAGAGATTTACAACTTGATGGAGCTCTAAGGAATAGGACAACACGACAAAATTGACACTCTTGGATAGTATCAACATGGACACCTTAAAGGCATATTTTCTGAGCCATTGCACCTTACCCTTTCTAATTCTTGTCCCTTATCATCCTCACTCTTTCAAAAGGCCCCATATGATCATGTCTTGCACTCTCTCAAATAAAAGTTCATCATTAATTTATGAAATTGTTTGCAAGGTATGGAACAAGTTGTAAAGCAAGATTCAATGTTCCTAGTCATTTGCAACCACTTGAGCCCTATGCTTAGAGATCCTATGATTTGACATCATGGTCATCTAGTTGAAGACCAAAAGGGTTTGATTTTGAGTCTTAACAATATAAAGGCCATTACAATTCTAAAGCAACAACTAAGGATTTGTAGAAACAAGACTAGAGAACTCACTGGTAAGGGATGAAGGGGATGCAATGGCAGTGGAGAAGGAGAAGAGGAAGATGCGGGAGAGAAGAGCACACACAATGTAGGTCTTGTCCAATTGAACTGACAGCCTTATTGCACTATCATACTATATATGAATAAAGAATGGGCGATCACAGTGTACACAGGTAGGCCCAGAGGCCTTTTACCCCAACAACCTCCCACTAAAAGGCCAATGTGGATGGGGAGTGAAAACAAAGAAAAGAAAAAAAGAAGACAAGGTGAGGAATCATGACATCTCACCCAAGGCCCAATCGGAAAGTGAGCTATGCAAGAAGTGTTGGAAACCTCTGCAAAAGAAGATTCAAGCATCCCCAAGTCCATGACATCCAAGAGATAAGCGATCCCACAGCTCCATACAATGGAAGAATCCAAGAATGCTTCTCATGAAGCAAGCACAACTCATCAGTGCACAGCTGTAAAGCATCAGAGTCGCGCATAACATCAGCATGGCACATACAAGACATCAGAGAGCAGTCAAACTCTCTAGAGTCAATCACTGAAAGAGAGCCAACATCTCGGACACTCGTCCAATGGGGTCTCAAGACTACATGTGACCTGAGCAAAGTGGAAGACTGACATATGGTTGGCTGTCCAGCCTGCAAAACTATAAGAAAATGGCTCTCATGAGCCTGCAAGGGGTCTAGCAATTGATCACCAACATCCTGACCCTGAATTCTATGCATAGCTATGTCATCTAGGCCAATAGGTGCCTCATTTTCAGCATAAACAACTTGTTGCAATGGCACTATAGCATGCTGAAAATTCAACCATAAAGCATACCGAACGCTCATCAAGAGGCCTGAGAGGTGTTTGCGTCTCATAGAAGACAACATGATGGCTGCATATGACCTGCTGGGCATCCAAATCCCATAATCTGTAGGTCTTAAAATCACCATCTCCATAACCAAGGAGGATACATCCATGTGACATAGGCTCATGTGACATACGTACAGATGCTTGGCAGCCAAACATCCTTGAGTAATCATAGGAGGGATGCATGCCACTCCATGCCTCATGGGGTGTAATACCATCCAAGGTCAAGCATGCTATCCTATTAACCAAATAGACTACTGTCATAAGGGCCTCAACCCAAAAAGCCATAAGACAACCCAGCTATGGTAAGTGTAGAAGCAACCTTTGCCTGTAAGGTTAGGCACATGCCATGAGCAATCCCATAATACCGTGGGCATAAGAAATCAATGCCATACTACTAACAAGAGGTTTGAAAGCTGGGAGAGAGAGCATGACTCTCATCATACATTTGTGAGCACCTAGGCCTGCTACCAGCATCAGAATCCATAAACTTGTCAAGCATAATTGCAACATCCTCAATCTGCACTAAGGTGCTATCTCATGCAAGGTTCTAGGAGTTTGCCTAGGCCTTAGCATAGCTGGGGGACTCAGGCCTAGATGAGCAAGATTGGTCAATGCTAGGATTTCTTATGCTCTTGGGATTTCCATGTTTCTCCTGAGGCTTTGTTATTGTGTCATGGTTCTCCTTGGATGTGACTAGTATAGATTTGTCACCCTGTTGTGACAGCGTTGTATCCACTCTTGATTGGTCAATGCGAGTTCTATTGTCGATGGATTGAGTGCTGCAAGCAGCCATTGATTGTAACGACTGCTTTGATTTTTTTAAACACACGGATGTGTCTGAGGTTTCACCTCTATTAGGAGAGACATCAATGGGTTCATTGGTGGATGGACTTGATGCTTTATTCCTCAGCTCTCCAATGCTCTTGGTCTCAATGCTCTTGGGATCCACAACCACCTGTAAATGCTATTGTTTTTGTTGTTTTCTCCTCTTTCTCATGGTCAGTGAAGGTGCTTAACTTAATGACTTAGGACCTTGAACTAGGTTAGCCGTTGATGTGCTTGGTTGGGCCTCAACTTTCCCCTTCTCTGGTGTGTCCTCATGGGACGTAGCTGCACCCTATTGGAGAGCCTTGCTAGGTTGAGAGGGTACAACTACCTCTCTTTTTGGAGAGTCTAGCTCTTCAGTCAATTCCCTTATGTTTAACTCCTCCAGCTTAGGCTTCAAGCACTTTGGAAGTGTTGGAGTTGTCAAGGATGTTGGTTGCGGCACCTCCTCCACAGGCTACTAAGATACGTTCCGCAAGGGGCGTTGTCATGGCCAAGGGCTGTGACTGTTGTGATCCCTGATTGGAAGTAGTAGCGGCTAGTCTAGTGGGCTGGCTACCCTTGGTGGATTGCGGTGTCAAGTCCCTAGGGAAATCGGAAGTGGTCGTGTCTTTTGTTGCCCTTTGAGCATTCACTTGTGTAGATCGAGCATGAGTTGATCTAGTCACATTAGGTTGCATAGGCATATCCTTGGGCCAAGAGCTTCGGATGATATCATGTCCCACCTCTTGGACATTTGGAAGCTTAGATGGAGATAGAGATTGGGATTGAGTAGCTGCACTTGATGACTGTTGTTGTGCTTCCTGTGTCCATTTAGGGAAAGAGGGTGTAGGAGACTTGGGACTCTTAAGTGGCTTCGACACTGGTTGGAAGATTTGCTTATGGTTGTTAGATGATTTTACCATTTGCTTTATTGAGCATTTAACCTTGCCATGAGCAATGTTGTGCCTATGATGCTTGCTATCCTCTTGGGGAATCAAGGGCTCCTTGGGAACTAGTGGCTTTTGCGTATCCTCAACGATTACATCTGATATCTTCTTGTCAACAATGCTAGGCTGAGGATCTACCCTTTGATTGGTCCCATTTGGTTTCTTGATTTCAATTGTGAGGGGCTCGGTCACTCCAATGTTTTTGACTCGAGACCTAGTTTTTTGTTTAGATCTCCTCCTATGCTTCTTTGCTCTTGATACGATCTGGCCTTCAATAGATAGAGGAGGTTTAGTAGGGGGTTTTGGCACCCAAATCCATCGGTTACCTGCATAATACCCTTGAGCACGTAGCAACGCTTTGGATATCCATCGTGGTGTTGTGCTGACCCTCCATCGATGCCTTCGTTTATAAGGCTTGGGCTTCTTTTGGGGTCTTCTATGATATTTGTAAGTCCAAAGCCCGTCCTTGGCCTTGTCTCTTGACCTTCTTGTTTTAGGCATGGCTTCACTCACTGGTTCTCGTTGTTCGACCTGTGCTTGTATCAACTCTTTCAACAAGTCCTTGCTCTCGTTAGCAGGCTTGACTGTTATGTCAACACCCTCTTTGCCTTTCCCTTGAGGTTCGATGTGGTCCCCCTTGCTAAAGGTTGTGACTATCCTCACACCTGGTAGTGTCAGGTGTATCCTTTGTGCTACATAGTCGGCCTCACACTTGGTTGCCCTTTTGAAGGGTCTTCCAAGGAGGGTTTCCTTCCCGTAATTAGCACTATTTGGAGGAACATGAAATAGGATAGGCAAGCTTTCAGTTTCAATTGTTGCAAGGATTTTGCACTTTCCTATGAGTGCTTGTGGGTGTCCCTCGTAAGGGCTAAGAGTTGCATTAGTCAGTGTGAGCTCTGGTTGGCCTAGTAGGGTCCATGATTCATAGGTCAAGATATTAAAATCTGCTTCTTTATCAATCAAAGAATCGATAGTATGCTCTCTTTTCGTGGTGAGTTTGACTCTAAGATAAGCAGGTGGTGCTATGTCTTCATCTTCCAGGTCTTGGCTTGTAAAGTTAAGTCTTTTGACAAATGCCCTTGAGTTCCCAACTGCATGACCAGATGTGGATTCTCCACTGATGTCTTGGATTGTCAGTGCAGTGCTGTTCAAGGAGAATCTAACATCAGGATTGTCATATCTAGTCCTTCTCGCAGTTGCAGCTTGATGTTGTTAATTTCTGCTTTGACTAGATGTTCAGCCTGTTATACAGCAACATAAAACCCTACTATTTGCTCCAATGTTTTGCTCCTATCCTTCCTAAATGCAAGAAAAAATTATAAGAAAAATACTTACACTACTCCGTCATGCTTTCCCAAGTCCAAAACAACAAAAACCTACTTGCTAAGGAGATTGAATACCTCTTCAAACTCCCTCGCTTCCTACCTATCTACCTCAAGTACCGGTTCAGGGAAAACTCTACTTCAATGCTTGATTCGAAGCACGCAAGTGCTCAAGGCTTGAATCCGTTGGTCTCGACAATGGAACCAAAATGTGGGAGCTTTCACTCAACCGCCAAGACCCACGGACCGCTTATTGTTTCAAGAGTTCCAAGCCAAGCACTAATGGCTACCTCTCACATAGCCGATGCGCCATCCATATCTACGGGTGTAGTGAGCTTACCTCCATGCCGATTGAGTTACCTCCTCTCTGCTCACTCTAGTAGCTCCACGATCCAAGTGCAAGCTTCAAGCAAGATCCATCATCAAGCTCCATACTCCAAGCTCCATCGCCGCGAGCAAGATAAGAAAAGAGAAGTGAAGAGAAGAAGAGAGGAGAAGATGTAGAGATTCTCCTCCCCAGTCTCTCACCCTCACACACTCACTCCCTCACACTCTCACACTCCCTCTCTCAAGCGCAAGCTCAAGCAAGCAAGAAGAAGAAGAAGAAGAAGAAGAAGAAGAAGAAGAAGAAGAAGAAGAAGAGAGTCACTTTTGGCCACACACAAGAATGAGCTTCTCATTCACTTTTCAACTTTATATACAAAACCCTAAATCCCTTTTGGCGGTCATCCCCTTATCCCCTTTTTACATGGCTGGTCGTGGCCTAGGCCCTTTTTCCCATTGTCCTCCTATCTTCCTAGCTTCCTTCCTACCGCCCATCTACCTTTACAAATTGCACCGAGTGAGAGCTCGGCGCTCCTTTAAATCACGATGCGCTTGAGCTCTTTTACAAAAGTATTGACTTGCGCTTTTCCTTGTGCACATTTTTCCCTTATTTAGGACTTTTCTGCGCTTCTTGTGTTTCTAGATTTTTCTTGGCGTGCCTTCGTCTTCCATTTTACTTTTGCCTTGGCCTTGTCTTCTGCTTCAGCTTTTTCGAATTTTCCACCTTTGTTTGTTTGAGGGTTAACAACAGAAGCATCAACTAGGGATGTAGAAGCTCCCACATGAAAAAGACTCGTAGCTAAGTGCATGACATAACCAATCACAATAGTGTAAAGGCCAAGACATATGTTAAAAGAGCATATGGTATTCATCCATGAAATCAACCCATAACCATAATGGCAAACATGACTCTATAGTACATCAGACCACATAGTAGCATCCAAGTCAATGCAATACCGGTAAGTGGCATAAGATCCTGCAATGGTCAGCTCAAGGAGAAGCCCAAGTATCTGTACAACAACATCCAAATAAGTGGCTTTGTAAAGTACATGATAGTAGACAAAGTGCATAGATGGGTCAGCATCAAGAGTAGTTGCTTTTTGACATGTATGGGCAAAAGCAACCCAACTAGCATAGAAGCTGGGCAACACAGAAGCAACAAAGCCATAATTGCTAAATCCAAGCACTATCAAGAAGTCCGCTGATCAAGGAGTAACCCGCAAAGAACCAAGCATCAATGAGAAATGAAAGCTTAATAACCAACTGCCAAGACAATGGAGCAAGCATTGCTCAAACATGTATCTGCATCCAAGTAAATCCAAGATCCATAATTGAAGCACTAAGGGCCAAATAGCATCCAAGTTGCATAAGTGATAAGCCAACCAAAATACAAACTGCTCCACAAAATTCTCAAATGCAAGTCGATTCAAGCCCAAACATTTGCCATACTACAGCTGGCGAACGCAAAAGCATCCACATCATATATCAGTCCCATAATGGGTAGCAAGAGGCATAAACATTGTCAAGTAAAATGAGAGCTGCAAAGAAAATGATAGTGAACCAAGAATTGAGCTCTACTCTTTGCAAGAAGCATCCGGGAGCATAAACATCATAGTGGCATCATCCAAATACATTAGCATATCATCTCCAGTAGTTGGGAGCACTCGTAGACCATAAGCATAACCAAATTGGAGGTAAAATAACCTGTCAACCAAGGTAGCATAAATCCCAGTCAACAATGAAGTGTTCGCATCCAAATCAAGGTGCAATAGTTCTCAAGTAGCATATCTTGGCATAAACCATGATGACCAAGCATCAATACATCCAATAGGACACCCGAATGTCAACAAAGAGCATTATGCATAAGCCATCGATGATAAAACCTTGCTGCCTAAACAATGTACAATAGTAAATCCTTGCATAAATCGAGCTATGGAAGCTCAAACAAAGTCCCAAAGCATTTCAAAACATTGGGCAAACATCCCCAAAGCATTTGGGCATCAAATAACAAGCCTCGAGAGCATCACATAAGCTAAGAGCATGACATTTTCTTACTGTAAGTCAACTCAGATCTATTGCAAAAAACTTTGTGATTCGAATTTGGCAGATTTGACATTATCATTGCGTCTGGAGTGTGCCAAAATCCCAAGTTAGACTCTTACCTTGCCTAAATCGGGTTTCAGATTCCCGAGATATGAGAAAAAATGAAACTTTTGAGCCAAATTTTGAAACATACGCAAAAAAAAACGTGAGCTGCTACTGTAGGGCCTGCTAGTTATGCTAAGGATAAGGGGAAAAATGGGGGCATACAAGGTGCCCAATGAAGCCAAGGGACACCTGCAAAGAGCCTATGAGGTCTGGGGAGAGGCGAGAGATGAAATCTTACCTCGGGGGGAAGAAGCCATGGGTAGCATTGAAGCTCCAAGCTCTAGGTCTTCAATCGGGGCTGAAGTAATAGCGGGCTAAAGTAATACTGGGCCAAGACAATGAAGCAAGCACTGCTCAAACATGTATCTGCATCCAAGTAAATTTAAGATCCATGATTGGGGCATTAAGGGCCAAATAGCATCCAAGCTGCATAAGTGATAAGCCAACCAAATGCAAATTGCTCCACAAAATTCTCAAATGTAAGTCGATTCAAGCCCAAACATCTGCCATACTGTAGCCGACGATTCCAAAAGCATCCATATCAGACGTCCCAGTCCCGTAATAGGTAGCACGGGGCATAAACCTTGTCAAGTGAAAAATGCGAGCTGCAAAGAAAATGATAGTGAACCAAGAATTGAGCTCTACTCTTTGCTCAAGAAGCATCTGGGGGCATAAACATCAAAGTGGCATCATTCAAATACATCAGCATATCATCTCGAGTAGTCGGGAGCACTCGTAGACCATAGGCATAACCAAACCGGAGGTAAAATAACCTGTCAACCAAGATAGCATAAATCCCAACCAACAATGAAGTGTCCGCATCCAAATCAAGGTGCAATAGTTCTCAAGTAGCATATTCGGGCATAAACCATGATGACCAAGTATCAATACATCCAACAGGACACCTAAATGTCAACAAAGAGCATTATGCATATGCCATTCCTAATAAAACCTTGCTACCTAAACAATGTACAATAGTAAATCCATGCATAAATCGAGCTATGGAAGCTCAAACCAAGTCCAAAAGCATTTCAAAACATTGGGTAAACATCCCCAAAGCATCTGGGCATCAAATAACAAGCCTCGGGAGCATCACATAAGCTAAGAGCATGACATTTTCTTATTGTAAATCAACTCAGATTTGTTGAAGAAAATTATATGATCAAAATTTGGCAAATCTAACATCACCATTGCGTCTGGAGTGTGCCAGAACCCCAAGTTAGACTCTTACCTTGCCTAAATCGAATTCTAGATGCCCAAGATATGAGAAAAAAAAAAGATTTTTGAGCCAAATTTTGAAATAGGCACAAAAAAAGTGTGAGTTGTTACTGTGGGGCCTGCTAGTTATGCTGAGGATAAGGGGGAAAATGGGGGCATACAAGGTGCCCAATGAAGCCAAGGAGCACCTACAAAGAGCCTATGAGGGCCGGGGAGAGGCGGGAGATGAAATCTTACCTTGGGGGGAAGAAGCCATGGCTAGCATTGAAGCTCCAAGCTCTAGGTGTTCAATCTGGGGGCTGAAGTAATACCGGGGGCCAAGCTCCACAATCAAGCTCTAATCCAAAGCTCTGATACCAGTTGAAGGGGATGCAATGGCAGTGGAGAAGGAGAAGAGGAAGATGCGGGGCAGAAGAGCACACACAATGTAGGTGTTGTCTAACTGAACCAACAGCCTTATTGCACTATCATATTATATATGAATAAAGAATGGGCAATCAGAGTGTACACGGGAAGGCCTAGAGGCCTTTTACCCCAACAAGGGACATCGTTAGGGGTGTTGAGGAGTTGGTACCCACAAGATTGCCAACCAAGTCTAGTGCTAGAGTTGCTAATACAATAATTTTACTTGCACATCCCTCAGCAGTAGCACAAAAACCCAATCAATTGCAACAATCTTGGGATTCCACATTAATGACCTTGCCTAAGGACACATTTACAGCTACCACATGCTCCCACAGGAGACACATAGAACATTGGAACATCCATAGTACTACATGCCATAGGAGATTAGGGAGTCTCTAGATCAAGCAAGTGATTAAGGAAGATCATCTCATCAATGGAACATGCTTTATATGACACACCCTCCTTAGTGGTGCAACTCTTAGGAGCACTGGTAACTTAGGAAAAAGTGGACATTCTTTTGATACTCGAGTGTTCGAGTAGTCAAAAGGGCCATCCTGCAATTGAAATTCCCAAGAACATGTGCATATCAAGCAAATCTTGTGACATTGTGATGTAGCCATGAGATGTCGTGATTGGGATGTTGTGAGGTCACCAACATTAGGCATTAAGCAACACAACCATCACCACAAAAGAGGCAAGGAAAATATCACCAGGGAGAACCCTATATGCTAAATCAACTCATTTGTACAAGGGCACCACATTTTAACTTAGGCATTCAACACACACACCATACTCCATTTACTCCTTGGGCATACAATGCACATTCATGCACACAACCATTTACTCCTTGGGCATACATGTGCATGTCAAGATTGTGGGAGAGAAGGAAGGAGTCTCACTTGAAGCTTTCTTGCTTGCACAATGGGGGAATACACACAAGGGTGGAGGCTGAAAACAGTTTTCCTCTTCTTAGTTGTGTAAGCCAAAAAGAACTCTAGTACAAAGAAATAGAAGAACCCTATATATGGGTCTCAAACCAAACTCAACTAACTAAGGTGGCATACTAACTGAGCCACAAACTAGAGTAGATAAGGATAGCTATCATGTAGCTATTATTCATGGGCGGTGTACCAACCGCGTCTACAACTGACAAGTCCATGACATAAATACACAACGGTCACCCTGGCGTATCACGAGTGGAGCTCGATATCTCAACACTCCCCCTCGAGCTCAATCCCAATTCCTGCACACCAAGCAGGTCTCTGAACTTGTGCAGCTTCTCTACACCCAATGCCTTCGTGAATATGTCAGCTACCTGATCCTCTGTGCTGACATAAACTAGATCAATAAGACCTAATAAAACCCTCTCTCGCACATAGTGATGATGCACCTCAATGTGCTTTGTTCTAGCATGATAGACTAGGTTATTTGCCAAGTGTATGCTACTCATGTTGTCACAATAAATGACAACTGGCCCATCTGTAGACTGATGCATATCATAAAGTAGCTTATGCAACCAAGCTACCTCACATGTAGCCATTGCTGCACCCCTGTACTCAGCCTGTGTGCTCGACAAGGCAACTATAGGCTGTTTCTTGCTCCTCCAAGTGACTGCAGCACTCCCAAAAGAGAACACATATCCACTGGTAGATCGTCTATCAGAAATACTACCAGCCCAATCAGCATCAGTGTATCCATGCAACTGTATCTGAATCCCAGTCTCATAAAATAGTCCATACTGCAATGTGGACTTCACATACCTGAGTATGCATCTATTCATCTAGCCGCATCCAAATGTGGTTTCCTTAGAGCTTGCATAAACTGACTTACCAATCCAACAGCATAGCTCAAATCTGGCCTGGTAATAGTCATATAAATCAAAATTCCTACTATGCGTTTGTACATAGTAGGGTCTTCTAGAAGCTCACCTGCATCTGTGCTCAGCTTCACATTCTGCTCCAAAGGAACTGAAATAGGCTTACAGCCTGTCATCCCATATTTGGATAGCATGTCCAATCCATACTGCCTCTGCAAGAGCCGTATCCCACTTGGTGATCTAATCACCTCAATGCCCAAGAAATAACACAGCTCTCCCAAATCCTTCATCTCAAACTTCTGCTTCAATAGCATTTTCACATGAAGGATATCTTCATCACTGTCACCTGTCATAATCAAATCATCAACATAAATGACAAGTAGCATAACACCTTTCTCTGTTTTTCTCACATAAAGTGAGAAATCTGCCTTGGAAATCTGAAAGCCAATAGTGACAAGATACTGTTCTATCTTGTCAGGCCATGCTCTAGGTGCTTGCTTCAAGCCATACAAGGCTTTCTTCAACCTGCAAACAAACTCAGGATGAACACATGCACATAACCTGGTGGCTGCTCCATATATAGCTCTTCTTGCAAATCACCATGCAAGAAGGCATTCTTTACATCCATCTGATGTAAAGACCATCCCTTTGATGCAGCCAATGACTGCTCTTACGGTTGCCATCCTTGCAACCGGACTGAATGTTTCTTCATAGTCAATGCCATATATTTGTGCATACCCCTTGACTACTAATCTTGCCTTGTATATGTTCACAGAACCATTTGCATTGTGCTTCACCTTATAAACCCACTTACAACGAATTGCATTTTTACCTTTAGGCAAAGGTATCAATCCCCATGTAGCATTTGCTTCCAAGGCATCCATTTCTTCATCCATGGCTTTCTCCCATTTTTCTTTTCCCATGGCTTGCTCAAAAGAAGTGGGTTCTGGTTCGTGTATCACTTTGACCATATATGCATAGTGAATGGCTGTAAATCCATCATATTTCAGCCTATCCACAGGATACCTAGCTCTCGTAGACCTGCACAAAGTAGGTTCACTCCCAGGTGCTCTCAAAACATCCCTGGTCTTCCTTACTCCAGGTGTAACAATAGAAGGAATACCCAACTCATCATCAATGCTCTGTTTTGAGCCACTGGATTCACCATCCACATAAGAGTGACCTGCATTCACATCAAACATGGGCTGATCAACCTTCCCTTTTCCTTTTCGTGATACCTGCATACCACTATCTGCATTACTTTGAGAAGATTCTCCTGATCTCAATCTGCCTGTCCATGGCGAAGAATGTGAACCACTGCTAGAGGACGCTCCAGGTCCACTAATATTTTGTGACTGTTGCTGTGAATTCTGTGCAGCATTACCATTTTGTGCATCTACATCATCAATCACATTTACTGGTTTATACCAGCTACTCATCTCATCAAAAACAACATCTCTGCTCACTGTAAACTTACGAGTAGAAGGGTTATAGCATCTATACCCTTTTTGCTGCAGAGAGTAACCAATAAAGATGCACTTCTCAGCTTTTGGATCCAACTTGGATCTCAACTCATCTGGCACATGTACATAGGCAATGCAACCAAAAATTTTCAAATGAGAAATATCTGGTTTCCTACCAATATACCTCTCCTCTGGCGTCATTCCATGTATTGCTGCAGTGGGAGTCCTGTTCATTATGTAGACTGCTGTAGCAACTGCTTCAGCCCAATAAAAATCTGGCAAGTCTTTTTCATTGAGCATGGCACGAGATACCTCTCCAATATGCCTGTTTTTCCTTTCTGCAATTCCATTTTGTTGTGGGGTATGACTACATGAATATTGCTGCTTTATGCCATGCTCCTGCAGGAACCTTGCAAACTCATTTGAGAGATACTCTCCCCCTCCATCTGACCTTAGGCATTTTATTTGCAGGCCTGTTTCTTTTTCAACCATAGCTTTAAGGGTTTTGAAATGCCCAAAAACTTCACTTTTCTTTTTCATAAAATACACCCAAAATTTTTTGCTATAGTCATCAATAAAAGTGACAAAATAATGACAGCCTCCAAGAGATGCAGCTTTAGTAGTCCACACATCAGAGTGGATTAATTCCAATGGCTTCTCACTCTCTTGAACATGTCTAGGAAATGGTTTCCTTGCTTGTTTTCCAAACTGACAGGCTTCACATACCTTATGCATTTCTACAATCTTGAATTTAGGCAAACCTGCAACAATATTTTGGGCCTGCATTGATTTAAGTCGCTGTACATTAACATGACCAATGCATTTATGCCAGATATCAATATCTGCAACTACACCGGTCCCATGTGCAAACATTGCTGCACTCAATTCAGACATGTCTGCATCCAATGTAAACATTCTGCCCTTCTTCTTTCCTTTTGCTATCAAGCGACCTTTATTTTTCATATCCTCAACAAAGCATCCATGAGGATTAAATCTGACCTGCAAGCCCTGCTCAACCATTTGACCAACAGAAACCAGATTCTTGGTGATATTCGGGACATGAAATACATTGGATAGGTATTTCTTTTTCCCATCCTGCATAGACAAAGGAATTTTTCCAATCTGCACAATAGGATGTGCAGTATCATCACCAGTCTCCACAAATCCTAGTTTTTCCATTTTTCTTGCATCCTCCATCCATTCTGCATGACCTGTCATGTGGTTTGATGCACCTGAGTCAACATACCATACATCATTGCTTTCTTCTGCACTTGTCACAGAATTGTTCATGTGCTGCACCATAAACAAGTGCTCATTTCTGTCATCACCCTGTCTACTAGAAGATGCATAATTCCCTTGTTGCAGTTTTCCATTCATGATGTCATTCTGCTTTTTATAGCAGTCTTTAGCCATATGAACCATTTTACCACAGTAGTAGCATTCAACATTACTGTTTGCATTTTGGCCTCTTTGCCATCCACCACGACCTCTTTGGCTCCCCCTGCCTTTAGAGTTACCACGTCCTCCTCCATAGGACTGGTTTTCTTGAGTTTCTGCATATTCTGATTTTTTTCACGGCCTCCATATCGGCCTCCTCTACCTCTGCCTCTACCTCTTCCGACATTTGAGTAGAAGACAACTTCTTTTGAAGTTCCTCCTGAAGAAGATGCACCACTATTTCTTTGCTCCTCAGAAATTAGAAGAGCAATCAACTCCTCAAAATCAGGAAATCTTTCACGGACGGAAATGGATGTTCGGAACTGTGCATAATCCTTTCCTAGACCATTCAAGGTCACAGAAACTAAATCATCATCTTCCACTAGCGACCCAATGGAAGCAAGTGCATCTGCAATCTTCTTCACCTTCATGTGGTAGTCATTGATGATCATATTTTCTCTTTGCACATTATGCAACTCTTGCTTGAGCTGCATTTTCTTGGCTTGTGTATTTGTGCTATACATTTTTGACAAAGTATCCCATGCCTCCTTCGGCGTACTTGCATCTTGAATATGCACAATCATAGAGTCTGAAATGCTGATAGATAGCCAGTACATGACTTTCCTGGCTCTCTCATGCCATGCTTTAAATGCCTGCATTTGCTGTTGATTGGGAACATCATGAAGAATTGGTTCTTCTTCATTTCCTGCAACAAATTCCCAATATTCTTTTCCCATAAGGAAATTCGTCATTCTAAACTTCCATGCTTGGAAGTTGTTCTTGTCAAGCTTTTCAATGACAATCTGTGAGAGAGAATCAGACGCCATTACAGAACACTGCAAAGAACACAGCTTCAGCCTCACAAAGGCAAATCTGCAAAACTGGCGAAAGTGGTATTTGACCACACAGTCACTCCCTAGTGACGATTTTGCATCAACAGGCAACAGGGATGATTCTGTAACTCCCAATGTCTCTGCGCACAAGCATACGATGCAATTTTTACAGTAACTTTTCACCGACCTATAGAAGAGTGGCTGCACAGCATAAAATTGGGTCTTTTCCTGAGTGCGTGCAGAAAACTTTCGCCTCCAAAACAGGCCCCGAAATGGCCTCAAATTAAAAAAACAAGGTCGCCAAGGGCTAAAGCCCTTACCCGCAGCATATAATGCCCTCTTGCTTCACCGCGAAGGGCGTCTCAACCTGAGACAATGCACTCCTGCACTTTCCAACTGTGCTACCTGCAGAGATCTGCTCCCAAAACAGAAAATGAAAGCAACACTGCTCCTCTGACCAGAACATCGCGAGCTTGGCTTGCTTTCTTGAGCTCCTTACCACGAACAAGGCTCTGACACCATGTCAAGATTGTGGGAGAGAAGGAAGGAGTCTCACTTGAAGCTTTCTTGCTTGCACAATGGGGGAATACACACAAGGGTGGAGGCTGAAAACAGTTTTCCTCTTCTTAGTTGTGTAAGCCAAAAAGAACTCTAGTACAAAGAAATAGAAGAACCCTATATATGGGTCTCAAACCAAACTCAACTAACTAAGGTGGCATACTAACTGAGCCATGAACTAGAGTAGATAAGGATAGCTATCATGCAGCTATTATTCATGGGCGGTGTACCAACCGCGTCTGCAACTGACAAGTCCGTGACATAAATACACAATGGTCACCCTGGCGTATCACGAGTGGAGCTCGATATCTCAACAGTGCAGATATTGTCAATGTGGGTACCACTTGCACATCTTTTAGGACTTCACCGTTCACCCCTAAGGCCTTAGGTCTGGTTAGATATCATAATCATGGGACACTTGTTGCACAACAAGCAACCCATACACTCCTCTCTATTAAATCACACACATCACATAATACACTAGGATCAACTAAACTTGAGTAAGGAATCTAGTTGTAAGACTTCAACAATTGAGGACACAATGAAACCCTTTGCTTATAGAGTACAAACCCTTGCTTCAGAACATTGAAACTTCTTGCCTTAAGGTAAAACAAAGTCTTTAATCTCAAAGTTCACCACATCCTAAGGACTTTGGGCAACCCAATCTTGCCATGTAGTAGGAATCATAGACACTTAGATTGCAAAAAGAATCAAGGTTACAATTGTAAGCATGGAGACTTAGAAGATTTGCATCACATTTAGGACCCACCAACCATGACAAAAGGTATTGAAGGGATCATATTATTAAAATTGAGAAAGATTGTTGGTTGGCATACACTCTGACTTAAAAAGGGAAACACTCCTTGAACATAGGTGGCATATTCATAAGAATGCATTGGCTAAGGAATTAGAACCCTGTGCACACACACTCCTCTAATTCAAAATAGAGTGAAGAGAAGTGCTTGCGTCACTAAACTTGCAAGGAAACAAATTCAACTAAGAGCTAAAAAAGTGATACAAGAAGTGAAAAAAATTGTGATTGCATCAACTATACTCACAAAGAGACATGGAATCGTACTTGCAAAATAGTAATCAGGAAAAAAAGAACTACCATGAAGTATCTAGACCACTAAGAACACCCAAACGAATGTGAGCAGAGAAATCTTGAGAAAGTAACCTAGAAGGTGAATGAACTTGGCAATACACCTCAACATCTTAACAAGGACTCAATGACAAAAATAAGGGAAGCCCATGCCCAAACAAAAGAAGAACTGAGACCATGGAGCTCTAATGGGCCTCCTTAGCCATTGAGGGAAAATAGTCCTTATAGGAACACATGCACATTGTATTCAAATTTTGTATTCAAATTGCACTTAGTCTGAATAGAATGCAACACCATATGAAGAACAACACGGAGATGAATCAATTCAATGACCTTGACCCTGAATGCAATAAGAGTAGCATTGCATAAAAGAGCCATTGAACTTCCAAGGGAGTGCCGAGCAGTGTCATTTGGGAAACCTATTGAAGGACCACAGAAAGGTGCACCTTGAAATGAGCCTGGGCAGACACCTCACAGTTGGTATCACAGTGCACGTTAGTATAGAATACGACGTAAGCTTAAGAAAAATATTTTTTTTCTTAAAAATACAGCTTAGGACATGTTTTATTCCCTTTGTTAGTGCATATTTTTGAATTATGGCAGAATAACGAAACTTGGAAACGATTCTTGATCTTCCAAGTAATGTTTATGTTAGATATGCATTCATCTAGTTTTGCCTAGAGAATTCAGATGATACGGGTACTAGATTAGTTGTACAACCCCTCACCTCTATATCATCAGCCATACACTTTACATATGCAATTTGAATATTGTATTAGAAAATAAATTCCTAAATGCATTGCAATTGCATGTCTAGGTGACGACGAACATTGAGAGTGTAAGATTTCCCTTTGCTGTAGGGTAATTCGATATCTTGGAAAAATCAATTAAGTGAGGAATATATACAGTCTCTTAGATCGTTACATTCTATATCGATGCAAGCCATCTAGCTTATCTTCAGAATAATCTGAAAAGGGTAAAATGGATGGAAGATCTTAAAGTTGTCGAGATCTATCTATTTTATGAAGCCAATGTAAACTCATCCCTGTATACTAGAGGCAAGAAGATCAAACTAAAATTGTATATCTATGAGGAAGTTAGGAAGATCCTTCCAGCTGATGATAGAGTAAAAGTCGTAGGTCGCTCTAGCCACCGCAACTACAAAAAGGATGGATTTCTTGAACTCCCTCAAAAATATAGATTCCTATATATCTACTCTCCGAATCCAAGTTACTTCATAAAGGATGCATCAGAGTGTCATGCTTAGATTGTAGTAGGGAATCCTTTTCTAGAAGAAAATAAGATGAGCATATGAGCTATCTGAATAATGTATTTCTTTCCATTTGATTACCTTATAAATCCGTTGTAATAAAGATTGATTGATACTTTATCAATCAGAGAAATAATGGAACCTTATTTTCCTTGGAACCTCTGGAATCATAGCTTAAATTTAGCAATGGAAAAAGAGTTTAATTGAAATCATTTCAATAAGAAATAATTTGAGTATCAAACTTTAATATTGACGTTATATAGGTTTCGCAAAATTTAACTTGAAGATTGTTGAAAATTTACCAAAATGTCACACCCACAATAATTCCCCAACGAAGCCTAAGAGAAAAGGAATCTTTTGAAGTAAGTCAAACCTCTAGAATTTGACGAGAAAGGTGAGAATGTGGAAGCCAATGCAGAAATTTGGATCAAATCCATGGAAGATTATTTTGCTGCTGCAATTGAAGCCTAAAAATAATAAGTTCTGGAGCTGCAATAAATAGAACAAAGGAGGATTCAAAGATTAAGCAAAAAGAACCCAAGGCCAATTTCACCTAGGACAGAATAAAAAAGTAAAATCCAATGCAATTAGAAATTTTGTTCCTACCCAAGGAAACATGGATGGTCTTAGGTGCTTTCACTGTAATGAGCTAGGACATTTCAAGAGAGATTGGCCAAAGATTGGTGGTCAAAACCATCGCCAAGGCCAATTTTGAGGTCAAGGCAGAGCTGCCCAAGGCTGTGGACAAGTAGCTATGACAAGAGGAAGAACGTCAAATATTACCCTAAAAGAGATTAATAAGGAGGAAGACTCTACCATGGAAGAAGATATTGAAAGGAGCAATTCCACAGGAAAGGTCCAAATCATCAATATTCGGTAATACAGACACCAACTAGTCATCAAGGTAAATCATGTAAAGTTTTGATTGATTGTGGAACAACACACTCGTTTATTTCACCAGTGTGCTAAGAAGTTAGGAATAGATATAGTAAATGCATCAAAACTGCTTGTGGAATTAGCAAATGGACATCTCTTCCTAGAGCTTCTAGAGCATACATCTTTGTCATATCTCTCATACAAAGCCACTTATGGGCAAGCCTCTTTAGGATATTACCAGATCAAAGTCAAGAATGAAGATATTCCAAACACTGCCTTCAACACAAGATACAATCATTTCGAATTCATCATGATGTCATTTGGGTTGACAAATGCCCCAGCTACCTTCAATAGGTTGATGTAGGATATTTTCAAACCTCATCTAGTTGATTCTGTTCTTGTATTCTTTGATGACGTCCTTACTTATTCTAAGGAGGAAGAAGATCATGAGCCACATCTTGAGACGATGAGAACACACAAATTGTATTCCAAGAAGAATAAGTGTGCCAGGAAGATTGAATACTTGTGGGATTCATAGTGTATGCCGAAGGTATATCAGTAGATTCTGCCAAGGTCAGAGATGTTCAAGATTGGCCACCCCCAACCATTATCAAGGAGTGATAAGTTTTCTAGGTTTGATAGGATGGTATAGAGTATTCATCAGAAACTATGCCCAAATTGCAGCACCTCTTATAGACCTACTCAAAAATCAAGTTCCCATGATCTGGACGCTAATTGAACAATCCAGCTTTGAGCAACTAAAGCATAGTTTGGTAATTGCTCCTATATTAAGGCTACATGACTTAAGCAAGGAATTTGAAGTTGCCATAGATGCTAGCTCTCTTGCACTGGGATGCATACTAATGCAATAAGGTAACTTGTAGCTTACTCTTCAAGAAAATTGAAAGCACATGAAAAGAGATATGCTATTCACGACTTGGAGTTGTTAGATGTGATTCATGCTCTCAAATTATGGAGACATTACTTGCTTGGAAATAAGTTTTCCTTAGTCGTTTTACAGATCATAAAAGTCTTAAGTAGATTTTTACTCAGCCTAATCTTAATATGAGGCAATGACGGTGGATCAAAATTCTATAGGAGTACGACTTTGAAATTAAGTTCAAACTTGGTAAAGAAAATGTAGTAGCAGATGCCCTTAGTTGTAAAGCCTTCCTTAATGCTATTATCGTTGAAGAACCATCTAGGGCAAAAACTCTGGCTATAATGGTATCAATGTCAACTAATCCTATCATCGAGTTGACTAAGGATGAAGCAAATAAGGACCCAGACTATCAACAATTGTTTTGGGAAGTTCAGAATAAAGAACAAGATCCCAAACTCAAGACTAAGTATCAAGAATTTTCTATAGATGAAGATGAAGGACTTGTTTATTTCACAATGAGACTATGCATTCCTTGAAGTCAGGACTCTCAAGAGAAGGATACTTTGGGAAGCACATGACTCTCCTTTTTTAGGACACCTGGGGTATGCAAAAACTCTTAATGCTGTCAGGAAAAGCTATTATTGGCAAAAACTCAAGGGTAATGTACTTAAGTATGTCACTGAATGTCTAAATTGCCAAAGGGAAAAATCTGAGTGTGTCAAGCTACCAAGAAAACTCCAGTCACTTGACATTCCCCACATGAAATGGAAATTTATTAGCATGGAATTTGTAGTTGGGTTACCTTCTATGCAAGGAGGATATAACTCAATAATGGTAGTAGTAGACATGCTAACAAAGGTCGCTCATCATTTTTCAACAAAAACCAATTACAAAGATTCAGATATTGCGAGAATTTTTGTAAAATAGATTTTTAGGTTACATGGGTTACCTAAAAGGATCATCTGTGATCGTGATTCTCTTTTCACATCACATTTCTGGAAGAGTTTATTTAAAGCCATTGGGACCCAACTTTGTTTTAGTACTTCTTATCATCCACAAACTAATGGGCAAACATAACGAGTTAACTAGGTGATTGAGGATATTCTGTGCGCATATTGCAGCAAGGAGCCAAAAAGGTGGAATCAGTATCTACCCTTAGTGGAATTTGATTCTAATGCCTCCTATCATTGAGGTATTTAGATGATTCCATTTCATGCACTATATGGTCAAGATTGCCATATGCCACTTAATTATTCTGATCCTACTCTAAGGGTAGAGTCTTTGAGAAAAATGTTAGAAGAAATGGATGATCAAATCAAGATTATCAGACAAGATATTCAAGCAAGGACCAAGATCAGTTTGTTGTTAGTCCATTTGATAAAGATCCTCTTTTTCTTTGTTTTGTTCTAAGGTTATAAAAACCTTGTGAGTTACCCCAATTAATAGGGTTAGGATATTACATATACTTGGGTTTTCCAGACATTGTGACACTTATGGCTCAAGGTTTTCTTGCTCACTTTACATTTCACATTCACTTCTAGTGGGAGACACTTGTATTTTTCATGTAGAGCTTGGTTCTTTAGAGATAGTAGGAGTCTCTTGCTTATATACATGCTCAATTGGATATGCACATACATTATTCTTGTAGATACTATCTCTTATGGGCTGACTTGATTTTGAGCATTTGGATGCCCAATACCTATCATTTGTCATTGGGTTATTAGTGGTGGATCCTTGACATGCATTGATTGTATGCATATTTCTATCTAACACTCCGAATGCTTTGATAGTTCTTGTTACTTGGTTGTTATACTACTAGTTATATTTTATATATTTTGGATTACTACTTGGATATTGCTAGTAGTGGGAGCTTACTTTGTTGGACATTTTTCTACTGATGTATGGTTACTTATTGCATTTTTATGGATAGAAATGCAAAATATTATTTATGAGCAGTTTCTTTGAGCACAAATGTCCTGTTTGTGCACTCTATTACCTATTGTTTGTAGACAGCTATATACTCTTTTGTTCCCCATATATTGTCCTCCTTTGGCTCAGTTTTTGGCCTATTCTACTATAATTACAACATCCCATACTCTTATACTTTACATTCATTTGCAGACACAATCACATGTACTTCTAATGCATCAACTTATAGTGTTATCTTCAACATTAAAAAGCTTGATGGTAACAACTTCCAATATTGGAAGATGCAAATATGGTAGGTCTTAGTGCAAAAGAAGCAAATAAGGCCATTGAAAGCCATGGGCATGTCAAGATTGTGGGAGAGAAGGAAGGAGTCTCACTTGTAGCTTTCTTGCTTGCACAATGGGGGAATACACACAAGGGTGGAGGCTGAAAACAGTTTTCCTCTTCTTAGTTGTGTAAGCCAAAAGAACTCTAGTACAAAGAAATAGAAGAACCCTAGATATGGGTCAAAAACCAAACTCAACTAACTAAGGTGGCATACTAACTGAGCCACGAACTAGAGTAGATAAGGATAGCTATCATGTAGCTATTATTCAGGGGCGGTGTACCAACCGCGTCTGCAACCGACAAGTCGGTGACATAAATACACAACGGTCACCCTGGCGTATCACGAGTGGAGCTCGATATCTCAACACTCCCCCTCGAGCTCAATCCCAATTCCTGCATACCAAGCAGGTCTCTGAACTTGCGCAGCTTCTCTGCGCCCAATGCCTTCGTAAATATGTCAGCTACCTGATCCTCTGTGCTGACATAAACTAGATCAATAAGACCTAGTAAAACCCTCTCTCGCACATAGTGATAATGCACCTCAATGTGCTTTGTTCTAGCATGATAGACTGGGTTATTTGCCAAGTGTATACTACTCATGTTGTCACAATAAATGACAACTGGCCCATCTGTAGACTGATGCATATCATAAAGTAGCTTATGCAACCAAGCTACCTCACATGCAGCCATTGCTGCACCCCTGTACTCAGCCTCTGTGCTCGACAAGGCAACTGTAGGCTGTTTCTTGCTGCTCCAAGTGACTGCAGCACTCCCAAAAGAGAACACATATCCACTGGTAGATCGTCTATCAGAAATACTACCAGCCCAATCAGCATCAGTGTATCCATGCAACTGTATCTGAACCCCAGTCTCATAAAATAGTCCATACTGCAATGTGGACTTCACATACTTGAGTATGCATCTAGCTACATCCAAATGTGGTTTCCTTGGAGCCTGCATAAACTGACTTACCAATCCAACAACATAGCTCAAATCTGGCCTGGTAATAGTCATATAAATCAAGCTTCCTACTATGCGTCTGTACATAGTAGGGTCTTCAAGAAGCTCACCTGCATCTGCGCTCAGCTTCACATTCTGCTCCAAAGGAACTGAAATAGGCTTACAGCCTGTCATCCCATATTTGGACAGCATGTCCAATCCATATTGCCTCTGCAAGAGCTGTATCCCACTTGGTGATCTAATCACCTCAATGCCCAAGAAATAACGCAGCTCTCCCAAATCCTTCATCTCAAACTTCCGCTTCAATAGCATTTTCACATGAAGGATATCTTCATCACTGTCACCTGTCATAATCAAATCATCAACATAAATGACAAGTAGCATAATACCTTTCTCTGTTTTTCTCACATAAAGTGAGAAATCTGCCTTGGAAATCTGAAAGCCAATAGTGACAAGATACTGTCCTATCTTGTCAGACCATGCTCTAGGTGCTTGCTTCAAGCCATACAAGGCTTTCTTCAACCTGCAAACAAACTCAGGATGAATAGCATGCACATAACCTGGTGGCTGCTCCATATAGACCTCTTCTTGCAAATCACCATGCAAGAAGGCATTCTTTACATCCATCTGATGTAAAGACCATCCCTTTGATGCAGCCATAGCAATGACTGCTCTTATGGTTGCCATCCTTGCAACCGGACTGAATGTTTCTTCATAGTCAATGCCATATGTTTGTGCATACCCCTTGACTACTAATCTTGCCTTGTATCTGTTCATAGAACCATCAGCATTGTGCTTCACCTTATAAACCCACTTACAGCCAATTGCATTCTTACCTTTAGGCAAAGGTACCAATTCCTATGTAGCGTTTGCTTCCAAGGCATCCATTTCTTCATCCATGGCTTTCTCCCATTTTTCTTTTCCCATGGCTTGCTCAAAAGAAGTGGGTTCTGGTTCCTGTATCACCTTGACCATATATGCATAGTGAATGGCTGTAAATCCATCATATTTCAGCCTATCCATAGGATACCTAACTCTGGTAGACCTGCGCAAAGTGGGTTCACTCCCAGGTGCTCTCAAAACATCCCTGGTCTTCCTTACTCCAGGTGTAACAATAGAAGGAATACCCAACTCATCATCAATGCTCTGTTCTGAGCCACTGGATTCACCATCCACATAAGAGTGACCTGCATTCACATCAAACATGGGCTGATCAACCTTCTCTTTTCCTTTTCATGATACCTGCATACCACTATCTGCATTACTTTGAGAAGATTCTCCTGAACCTCAATCTGCCTGTCCATGGTGAAGACTGTGAACCACTACTAGAGGACACTCCAGGTCCACTAATATTTTGTGACTGCTGCTGTGAATTCTGTGCAGCATTACCATTTTGTGCATCTACATCATCAATCACATTTACTGGTTTATACTAGCTACTCATCTCATAAAAAACAACATCTCTGCTCACTGTAAACTTACGAGTAGAAGGGTTATAGCATCTATACCCTTTTTGCTGCAGAGAGTAACCAATAAAGATGCAATTCTCAGCTTTTGGATCCAACTTGGATCTCAGCTCATCTGGCACATGTACATAGGCAATGCAACCAAAAATTTTCAAATGAGAAATATCTGGTTTCCTACCAGCATACCTCTCCTCTGGAGTCATTCCATGTATTGCTGCAGTGGGAGTCCTATTCATTATGTAGACTGCTGTAGCAACTGCTTCAGCCCAATAAAAATCTGGCAGGTCTTTTTCATTGAGCATGGCACGAGACACCTCTCCAATATGTCTGTTTTTTCTTTCTGCAATTCCATTTTGCTGTGGGGTATGACTGCATGAATATTGCTGCTTTATGCCATGCTCCTGCAGGAACCTTGCAAACTCATTTGAGAGGTACTCTCCCCCTCCATCTGACCTTAGGCATTTTACTTGCAGGCCTGTTTCTTTTTCAACCATAGCTTTAAGAGTTTTGAAATGCCCAAAAACTTCACTTTTCTTTTTCATAAAATACACCCAAACTTTTCTGCTATAGTCATCAATAAAACTGACAAAATAATGACAGCCTCCAAGAGATGCAGCTTTAGTAGTCCACACATCAGAGTGGATTAATTCCAATGGCTTCTTACTCTCTTGAACATGTCTAGGAAATGGTTTCCTTGCCTGTTTTCCAAACTGACAGGCTTCACATACCTTATGCATTTCTGCAACCTTGAATTTAGGCAAACCTGCAACAATATTTTGGGCCTGCATTGATTTAAGTCGCTGTACATTAACATGACCAATGCGTTTATGCCAGATATCAATATCTGCAACTACACCGGCCCCATGTGCAAACATTGCTGCACTCAATTCAGGCATGTCTGCATCCAACGTAAACATTCTGCCCTTCTTCTTTCCTTTTGCTATCAAGCGACCTTTATTTTTCATATCCTCAACAAAGCATCCATGAGGATTAAATCTGACCTGCAAGCCCTGCTCAACCATTTGACCGACAGAAACCAGATTCTTGGTGATATTCGGGACATGAAATACATCGGACAGGTATTTCTTTTTCCCATCCTGCATAGACAAAGGAATTTTTCCAATCTGCACAATCGGATGTGCAGTATCATCACCAGTCTCCACAAATCCTGGTTTTTCCATTTTCCTTGCATCCTCCATCCATTCTGCATGACCTGTCATGTGGTTTGATGCACCTGAGTCAACATACCATACATCATTGGTTTCTTCTGCACTTGTCACAGAATTGTTCATGTGCTGCACCATAAACAAATGCTCATTTCTGTCATCACCCTGTCTACTAGAAGATGCATAATTTCCTTGTTGCAGTTTTCCATTCATGATGTCATTCTGCTTTTTATAGCAGTCTTTAGCCATATGACCCATTTTACCACAGTAGTAGCATTCAACATTACTGTTTGCATTTTGACCTCTTTGCCATCCACCACGACCTCTTTGGCTCCCCCTGCCTCTAGAGTTACCACGTCCTCCTCCATAGGACTGGTTTTCTTGAGTTTGCTGCATATTCTGATTTCTACCACGGCCTCCAAATCGGCCTCCTCTACCTCTGCCTCTACCTCTTCCAGCATTTGAGTAGAAGACAGCTTCTTTTGAAGTTCCTCCTGAAGAAGATGCACCACCATTTCTCTGTTCCTCAGAAATTAGAAGAGAAATCAACTCCTCAAAATTAGGAAATCTTTCACGAACTGAAATGGATGTCCGAAACTGTGCATAATCCTTTCCTAGACCATTCAAGGTCACAGAAACTAAATCATCATCTTCCACTGGTGACCCAATGGAAGCAAGTGCATCTGCAATCTTCTTCACCTTCATATGGTAGTCGTTGATGCTCATATTTTCTCTTTGCACATTGTGCAACTCTTGCTTGAGCTGCATTTTCCTGGCTTGCGTATTTGTGCTATACATCTTTGACAGAGTATCCCATGCCTCCTTTGGCGTACTTGCATCCTGAATATGCACAATCATAGAGTCTGAAATGCTGATAGACAGCCAGTACATAACTTTCCTGGCTCTCTCATGCCATGCTTTAAATGCCTGCATTTGCTGTTGATTGGGAACATCAGGAAGAACTGGTTCTTCTTCATTTCCTGCAACAAATTCCCAATATTCTTTTCCCATAAGGAAATTTGTCATTCTAAACTTCCATGCTTGGAAGTTGTTCTTGTCAAGCTTTTCAGTGACAATCTGTGAAAGAGAATCAGATGCCATTACAGAAGACTGCAAAAAATTCTGTCACTGCAAAAACCACAGCTTCACCCTCACAAGGGAAAATCTGCAAAACTGGCGAAAGTGGTATTTGACCACACAGTCACTTCCTAGTGATGATTTTGCATCAATAGGCAACAGGGATGATTCTGTAGCTCCCAATGTCTCTGCGCACAAGCATACAATACAATTTTTACAGTAACTATTCACCGACCTATAGAACAGTGGCTGCACAGCATAAAACTGGGCCTTTTCCTGAGTGCGTGCAAAAAACTTCCGCCTCCAAAACAGGCCCCGAAATGGCCTCAAACCAAAAAAATAAGGTCGCCAAGGGCTAAAGTCCTTTCCCGTAGCATATACTGCCCTCTTGCTTCACCGCGAAGGGCGTCTCAACCTGAGACAATGCACTCCTGCACTTTCCGGCTGTGCTACCTGCAGAGATCTGCTCCCAAAACAGAAAATGAAAGCAACACTGCTCCTCTTACCAGAACACCGCGAGCTTGGCTTGCTTTCTTGAGCTCCTTACCACGAACAAGGCTCTGATACCATGTCAAGATTGTGGGAGAGAAGGAAGGAGTCTCACTTGTAGCTTTCTTGCTTGCACAATGGGGGAATACACACAAGGGTGGAGGCTGAAAACAGTTTTCCTCTTCTTAGTTGTGTAAGCCAAAAGAACTCTAGTACAAAGAAATAGAAGAACCCTAGATATGGGTCAAAAACCAAACTCAACTAACTAAGGTGGCATACTAACTGAGCCACGAACTAGAGTAGATAAGGATAGCTATCATGTAGCTATTATTCAGGGGCGGTGTACCAACCGCATCTGCAACCGACAAGTCGGTGACATAAATACACAACGGTCACCCTGGCGTATCACGAGTGGAGCTCGATATCTCAACAGGGCATAAAGCCAAAAAATTGGAATAGAGAAGATTAGGATGAACTAGATGAGTTATGCAATTTATTATCATACTCTTTTTATCTAAGTAGATGCAATCGAATATTATCTCTATAGCTAGTAGTACATATGATTTATAGAAGAGAATATGATAACTTTATGACAAGTAGAGTCTTGCATCTCAATTGTATTGATTAAAGAAGCTGGTGGACCTTTGCATGAACGAGATTACCCCCATATCTACTCATTTGAATGAGTTTCACTCTACTTTTAGTGAGCTTATCTCGCACGAGATCAAGTTTAAGGATAACATAAAGTCATTGTTATTGCTTGTCACACTATTAGAGTCATGGGATACTTTTTCTACTACTATGAGTGATAATCCTCCTAAGGATGGTTTTTAATACAATGAGGCAAAGAGTGCTTTACTAATAGAAGATGTAAATAGAAGAATATTGATGCAGTTCATAATTCTCATACACTTACAGTTAGAGGAAAAAGTGGCAGAAATGGTAATAACAACTGTGGTAGAGACTTATAGTCCAAGATTTACCAATCTCATAGTAAGTCATGCGGTCATGAGTCCTCTTTGGCATCTCATTATTGTGGGTATCATGGTCACATTATTTTGCAATGCCATAAAATGCACAATGATAGGTGCAATGAGAAAGGAAAGGGTAAAGTGCAAGAAAAAGCAAAGTCCACAGAGATTGTATCTAAGTCTAATGTCTTCGAAGATAGAGGAGATAAATAACTTGGAGTACAGTTTTGATAATTACATTCTTGCTACCTCATCGCTTGATGCTACTCAATTGATTGATGCTTCATCCACTTACTCTCAGTAATGGCTTCTTGATTGAGAGGCTTCATTCCATGTTACCCTACATTGTCATTGGTTTCATAGCTACTATACTATTATGGATTCTATTAGACTACAAGATGATATTGCATTGGATCTCATTGGCATAGGTGATGTTAAGCTATAATTTATTATGGGTGCTCCTTTTTTGCTTCATGGTATATATCATGTCTCGGTTTTGACAAAAAGCCTTATTTTAGCTAGATAGTTGGATGATGATAGGTACCATGTACCTTTTGGTGATTCTTCATGGAAGATTATATGTGGCAATCTTGTTTTTACTAGTGATGCCAAGGTTGGTGAGATCAGGATATTTGACCCAAAGAAAGCTAAAAATGTGCCAATTTTTATCAATTTGAAGTGGAAGTCAAAGCTTGTTGGAAGTGACGGATGTGGATTTGACAATTCTAAGCTGCCAGGGAAGGCGATATTTAAAATCACTTCTGAAGATAGATCTCTTATTTTTTCATAAGTTTTCCAAGTACAAAAATGAAGTGAAACAAGGTCCAAGTAGTGGAGGACTCCAAGATAGTTAAACAAAAATTTTGGCACCTTTAAATCGGATGCCAGAAGTCGAAATAGCCAAAGCCCAGGCAAAAAGGGATGAACAAAGTGAATGTAAAGGGACTTTAATGGTGAAGGGTTGTGGCATTTGGGGCTTTAGGACAAAAAATATTTCACATGGGGGGGGGGGGGGGGGCTACAATGGCTAAAGAGCAAGCCTATAATCTGATTGCTCCAACCTACTCTGCAAAATTTTCACTCCATATCACCAATCTAAACTTTGTAATTGATGGGCTGAATAGAAAGATGCAAAATCAATATTTCTCTCTCCTCATAAGGGCAATTCATGCTGTAATTATTTGGGGAAGACCAAGGTGAAGATTGGTTGTCCAGCTTAATTGGATTGATGTGGGATCATGTCAACACTAAGGAGTGATGACTCGTGCTATTTGGAGACCAATCGCAGGTCCAATTGATGTCCGTAAAATCAATTCTTGAGACGACTCGAAACCCGAAAAATGGTAGTAAGGCCCTTTTTAATAGAAATTTGGATTTTTTAAAACATTTCATGGTGCAAATCTTGTTTATATGTGATGATTTTTTTTTTGAAGCTTGGTTGTGATGTGTTTGAGAGTTGTGAAACATAAAATACACAACCCATATTTGTGCATGTGAGCTATTAATTTTTGAAGCCTCAAAATGTGTGTTTTAGGAGGAAAAGTGATTGTGTTTTTGGTTTTAGGGAAGGAAATCATGTTCATATGGAATAAAATCAAATGTGATGATGGATCAAAGTGTGAATTAATCTCTTGATCCAAAAAATTTAAAAAATCAACATTTTACAAAATAAAAATAAAAATATTAAAAATACGATTTTGGTACAAAGAAAATAGTGAAAAAATAGTTTTGTGTCCAAAAAATTATAGAAATTTAGTTTGTGCAAGTATAACATAGATAAAACATGAGAATTTTCCTTAGTTTACCCCCCATTTGTATATCATAGTGCATGTTTATCACTTTTTATATAAAGAGACATACATGATATTTACCCTTTTAACCTACTCATGGAATGCAAAATCATAAACGGTAGGAAAAAGGGGATTGTGAGAGCTAAGTATCATTTGAGTTTTGATTTTATGCATATTCTAGCATATAGGCTTTGTTTGACTTAATTCTTAAAAAGGGTAGTAGCATGAGTTATTCCAGTGTTGCCTTAGCAACAACGAAGTAATACACTCGAGTGAAATCATGAAAGGGTTGTTTGTGCACATCCACAACACTGATTGATTTATAAGTTTACTTGTTTGAGCACATATTTTATTCACCTTACATCTGCATTTTCATACACGATATCAAGAGAACCATTCCCAGAACATATTGCACGTGGATGGTTAGATACTGACCCATGTTGAGTGTGAGGACCCCTTGAGCTATAGGTCTAGTGTTACTATTTCCTTTGGGGACTGATGTGGTAAGAATTATATTATCTCCTGGAATGTTTAATCATAAGAGAGGACTATGTTTCATATGTGCTATATGCTAAGATGACACATCTTGGGGCTAATATCTGGGGGAGGAGTCATAGTAGGGCCACAAGGATAAGCTAGGGAATGCTCCTTTCATTTGTGTTACAAGGTAATAGCCATTGATATGTTTGGGTACTTCTTCTGCTTAGAGTCGGAAAGGACATCATGTTGGACTATAGTCTAGAGATGGTATCTACAAACATGTTCTTTCGATAAATTATTTCCTAGTGTCTATACCTTCCTAGCCATGAGGCCATGGGGTTGTTAAGCTGAGTTTAGGAGGCCCAACTAGAGCCCTAGAGCTAATGTTGGGCCCATTTTTTATCCCGAGAGTTGGAAACCTCTATCTTTTTCTTATTTTTGGGTCTATCAACCATGTTTTAGCTATGACCAATCTTCCATATGTATCTTTATGGCATCATTTCCTTTGGCATTGTCTTTGAAATGAATGAAAGTATTAATCCATTTGTAGTATCTCCCACCCTTAGATTATTTGTGTTTTAATGCATATTATCATTGTTCATGTGGTAGACAACCTCATAATTTGCATAAGAAGTCTAGTTCTATACATGTGGTTGAGCCTTTTTACATTTTGATGTTTGTCGCCCCATGCCCTATGAGTCCTTGGGTGGTGCAAAGTACTTATATTCATAGATGATTATTTGCATAAGGTTTGGGCCTATCCCATTACGTAGAGAAAGAATATTTTTGCCTATGCTTTAGCAATTTTTTACCATGATTAAGAACCAATTTGGGCAAAGGCTAAAATTCTTATGGTCTAACAATGGGGGCGAATGTGTTTCTAAGGCTTTTGAGATGCTATGTGATAAGAGGGGTATTAAGCATCCATTGATCATCCCATACATCCCACCCTAGAATGGTAAAGGTTATGAATAGGAGTATTTAGGAAAGAGTTCGTAGTATGCCTACTCAAGAAAGTTTATTGTAACAATTTTGGATTGAGGCAATTACTAATGCTATAGATCCTTATGCACTACTCTTGGTGGTAGAGTTGCAGAGGAGGCATGGTCTCGTAAACCTCCCTCATATACACACTTGTGAGTCTTTGAATGTGAGGATTTCTACCATGTTCCCAAAGACAAGCACAAGAAGTTATATCCAAAGTCCATGAAATGCATCTTTCTTTGTTATGGTATGTAGGTGAGATGGGCTATTTTCTTTGGGATCCGTAGGCTTGAAATGTTATGTTATTTTCCATGAGGAAAAGATGCAAACGAGATCAGAGTAGGTGGTTGAGGCGTGCAAGGTAATCTTTCATGAGGAGCCTCATGTCACAGTACAAGTAGCCCTATTGAGGCAGGTTGCTCCAATATTTGATGATATAGTGACCCAAGATCTTCCTATTGTACAATATAACAAATATAACAAACTGTATAGACACCATAGCTAGTTTTTAAGACACAATACTCCAATAGAGCTTTATGTCCTCCTAATTGCTACTACGAGTCCTCCATGGATTATGTCATTAATAATTCTAAGGGACTTCTCTACTTGCCCCAGAAGAAGGAGTACATTCACAAAGTACTGATTAACACATAAGTCCAACATTAAAATTTAGTTGCTCAAATGTTTAAGACCTTTTCCTCTTATAATAAGCATAATGGAAGCTAGATAATACAATTTTTATTATATCAAAATGAGGATATTTGGATATAGTGGATTCTCAATCATAGATTGTACAATGGCACAATTCAAAAAGTAGGATGTTTCTTAGTTATTTTTAAGGCTCTAAAGGTATAGGCAAAGGAGGGTATCCTCTAATGGGATATCCATTCGAAGCATCTCACTTGCATACCATAATATAGTCAAGAGGTATAACTTGGGTGACTTAATCATACCCCCAATGATGCAAGGTTACCATCCCCCCATTAGTGGATACAATGTAATTAGTCATGTGTTCTTAAAATAGGAAGCGATTGACTAGATTTAGTTCCTCCATATCTCATATTCTCTTGAGATCAACTTGGAGGTTTCCAATTTGGTCAAGATTGATCATGAAAAAGTTAAGAAAGTTTCTTTTTAGACCATGGAGAATATCCCAATACACTCTCTTCTCCCTATCCATTTACATAATTTGTTTTGTCCTTACAAAGATCACCATACCTATAAAGTCGTATCAACTTAAGCTACTTGGGCCATTTCAACAACTTAAAATGATTTCCTAGGTCTTTGCAAGGATCCAATTAAGGCATCTCTATCAATTAAGACAAGTCCAATGGCATGTCTTCTCTAGAATAGTCAACATTTGCTTAAGAACTTCAATTTAGGTGAGTGATAAGTAGCTACATAAGTAATCTCAAAGATCAATAGCATACGATGCATCTCATCACTTACTTGTTAGAATAACTTAGTCATAAGCACATGCACACTGCTTACATTCTTTGCAAAACAATAAGGGTTCTCTTCATTATGTAATAGTATCTACAAAGTTCATCAGCTGTTGTTAAGCTACCAAAACATCAATTCATGAATCTTTTCTTCAAAGAATTGATCACAATGTACATAATCATAAATTGGTGGTCCAAACTTGGGTCTACTATTGGTCAAGGTAGGGAAGGGGTAAAACCACACTCACAAATTTTTTGAAGAGAACTTAAAGTCAATTTAGTATTCGAATCACTTTCCAAGCTCAATTCATGGAAACAAGGGCTAGAGTAAGTAGCTAGGAGTTGAAGAATAGTGCAAACAAACTTTACATACAATGTAGCATGAAATCTTGGCTAAGATAGCATGAAAATCAGCAAACATGAAGGAACCATGTTCATGGGATACTAGAGGATATTGCAAGTAGCACATGTCATCATGATTCAAACTGATAGAGTAGGTGGAATACTCTTGATCTCGGGCTTAGGCACATCAATATGATCGATCTCTTTCATGGTGATTGAAACCCATGGTTTTTTGCCTAAATAAAAAGGTTTATATAGATGTCTAGGAGAAGAAAGAAAGAGAGACTCGACATGCTTTTTTCTTTTTCCTCCTTTTTTTACCATTCTACTTTGAATTTTACTTTCTTGAGCATGCATTTCCCAAAAAATCCAAATTTTAAAAGTTTCTCTTTTTCCATCTAAAAACTAAATTTAATTTTTAAAAAAAGGATTGACCTAAGGGTTCCTATATTTCTATGCTATTCCTAAACAATAGTCTAACACTAGTCCTAAAAAGACCACTTTTTAGCCTCCCAAAGATAAGAGTACCCAATGTTGCACTTGGTTCATACAATGTGTGGAAGCCTTTTAATCTTCCATGGCCTCAAGGAAGGACTAGTACTCTATAATGCAATATGCCATAAAATAATGTTGCTATGGGTTCTATCTATCAAGAATCGCGTGGTGGGGGACTTGCTTGAGCTGCGGCACCAAACACACACAGAATGCACAAGGAGAAGCTCACTCAAGAGACAAGAAGAGAGATGGAGGCCAAAACGTTTTCTTGCTCATTTCTTCGTCTTCTTCCACACACTTTACAATGTACACAAAGTATAGATAAAATACAACATAAAGGAAAGTGGCCTACTAAGTCAAACAATGCATAACCGACTACATTAGTCGATTGGCGCTATAACTATGCCAGCTGTAAATAGGTGTAACAACCTGAATATAATAAGTAATGAGTCAGTGGCCATGTGAGAGTCATAATGACCACCGACGTGCTAAGTGTAGATGTGTAGACCCATCTAACCAGGCGGTCCATCATTAATGTCCGCATGTGTTGAGCTTGTCATCTCAACACTATCCTACCACTTAGGCACTCATGATCAATCATCTCTAGCCCTAAATTATCACATATAAAGCAATTCAACAAATCTACTCCACCCATCCTTAGGATAAGCTCATCAAGTCCACCATCACAAGCTTTCCACCCAACAAACCCAACATCTTTAACTTTTTAATTAAGCATTCTACCATGTCATGAACACATAGAAAATAGATTGCTTAGTTAGTCCATTTCACAAGGTTCATTGAATGCCATTAGGGCACATACACAAAAAAAAACCCTTTAAAGAAATCATTTAAATGTTTCTTTTGTAGCTTTCTTGTCCCCTCTAACGCATAAATACCCAATCCTTAGATTCCTCAATCCTTCTTGAGCTCATAATCTAGTCCTTTTTAGACTATCACCCATTTATCTAGAATTTGATCTTTCAACATCATTGGGTACTAAGCGTGCACTCATCTTTCCCCATGTTAGGACAACCAACATGACAATTTCTAGGTCTCACGCTATCATAGGTGCGAATCTTCCTCTATAGTGGAAATTTAATCACTGGAAAATTGGACATTAGCAAACTTTTGTGATTTATCATTACTACATGACATGGCAAACAACCTTGAGGGCAAGTCCACCGCAACCTCTCCTTGTTTTAACCATTGATAGTCTTTAAACAAAGTGAATATGCCCCTCTCCAAGGAGTCACTTTAATCATCACAAGCAGTAAACAAGAATCACCAAGCCAAATACAACTATTGTCTTTTCATGGCATTCAATCCACTTCAATATACAACCGCATAATTCCAAAAATCATTGCATAAAAATGCACAATCACTAGGATTAAGCATCAATCTAATAGCATCACAACTTTAATTATGAAGAAGGAATACATTCTAATCTAATTATCTTCACTAGTCCTTATCTAGGACCGTGAAATAGCATTTGTGATACTTCTTTATGTAAGTTCAAGGTTTAGTTTTAACAATTGCCTCTAAGGCATATATTGGAGAGTCATTAATTGATATACCCTCGATGTTTGCTTACCTTGTTTTTAGTTTACTTTAATAGTTCTTGCAGTCATCTCAATGGCATGCCTTTCCCTAAATTTAATAATCCCCAATTCAAGGCCTTAGTTTACCTTTTAGATTTCCTAGTCAATGATCCACTTTCTAATATCATCTACAAGCCTTCCAATTACCCTACTAAGATGTTTTTTAATCAATGAATCATTAGTTTACAAAATGGATGACCTAGGAGATCAACAAGAATATTGTAGCTTAAGTCTAATAACCTAATTGTCCCTTGGTCATGCTAGAGTGAGTTTGCCTAGTCTAGATTATACTTAACCCCAAAGTATAACCTAAATGGGTTGCTTTAGTTAAAATTTAGCATATCTTATTGTGCCATAAGAAGCTTACTCCTTAATCATTTGACTATTTCAGTTATCATTTACTTTGATTCCCTATTATGTAAATTAATATTAGCCTTAGCTATCACAATTATGAATATTGATGCGAACCTCTTAAACCAAGCTAAGCAATGTGGCAATAGAAGTCACATTCACAATGGAGGAAGACATGAGATTTAGTACACACTTCTTCCTTGGGGCCATCATTGCAATCTTTGGTCTTGTGGATGTAGGGATAAGGTGGCTCTTAGATTATTCTCAAAATGAACATCAATAATTATGGTAGATGGATAATATGGCTAAGTTAGGATGATTATAGTGAAGGTGGCTAATGTAACAGTTATTATGATAAAAAAGATGAAGGTAGAATAGCAATGCTAAAATGCTACAAACATCATGGTATTCATTTTGTGTAGTGGAGAGAAGGAAAGTCAATGGCAAGATTGCTAGGTATTTTACAATAAGGAGGTTCAAAAAGAGCTATTTTAAGCTCTGGCAAAGTGCTCTCTGCGATTAACCCTAAGGTAGATCATGGATTTAATAGTAGGATTTAAGGAAAATTTTACAAATCTTTTTATGGATAGCATGGATAGCAATCAAATATCCCTAAAAGAGTTGATTCTAATCATAAATATCCATATGAGGAAAGACATGAAGAAATAAGGTTATCTCATGGGCACTCAAATGGACAACAATGCACGTTTGGACAACAACACCCTCTTGGAAATGATCATGGAAATAGATTAACTCTTATGGATAGTAGCTACCCCATGCTAATATACATCCATATGGTTCATCACGTGATCAAGGCAATACTTTTAATCATTTTGGACAAGTGCCTATGCCACACACTCATTTTGGACTGCAGCAAGCCTATGTTGGATTAAATCAATCATTGGGATAGCCACCTCCTGCGCTCAAGGATCATGGAGTAATGATATGAATAGGCCACCTCATACAAGGATGTATAATAATGCACCAAATGTTGGCGAGCATGGTCAACGCCATCATTATTATAAGGAATATAAAGAGAAGATTAACATTCCTAGCTTCAACGGAGATAATCCATTACCTAGAGAGCTTGGAGACTGGTTTGATAAGTTAGAAACATACTTTACTCTTTACCCACAGGCTGAAGAACCAAATGTATATTATGCAACCCTTCATTTGGAGGAGCATGCTCATATGTGGTGGAAATATATGACAAAAATAGGGCAGTTTTTTAAATTTGGGATGTATTGAAAAAAGCTATGATAGAATTATTCATCTTATCATTGGAAAAGAGAAAGTTAGAAAGGCGTTGGTACTCTTTACAACAAAGGGGACAATCTGTTAGAGAGTATTCCAACCAATCCCTCAATTTGTCAATGTATGTAGATGGAATTTTAGATGGAGCAAAACTAAATAAATACATCTTTGGTCTTGATCTAGCCCTATCTTCTGAAGCTCGACTATGAAGTCTACCTTCCTACACATGAGGCTATTCAATTGGCAGAATTGTATAGCATGAAATATAAAAGTTTTCATCCCAAAATAGAGGGTACAAAAACTAGTCTAAAAAGAGAAGAACCCCACTAAATAGGCCATAACCAACAGTTGGTTGGCCAGCATGTAATGCTGGCCCAACTAGTATAAAATGCCAAAAGCCTTATGAAATGCCCACTGTAAAATACCTAAAAATCATACAAGTGTGCCCAACCCATTAGACATGCATAGTTTCACACATGAGCTGACAATCCTGCTAACAATCTCTCCTTCTTTATTCTTTATTTGCTTGGTGCATGGCTCAGCCATGTGTCTCTTTTCTCCACAAGAGAGACAAAATTTCAAACCTAATGATCATGGGAAAGTTGGTCAAACTAGGACCTATTTCAATGCTAAAGCTTCAACCAACAATGCCTATAGGAGATGAAAAATGGGGTGTGAAAAAGCCCTAAGAATTAGAGGTGTGGAATTAGGGTTTCCTGGCTATAAAATGTAAGGTATGAAAACCCTAAGAATACACATGGATCATCTTTGTTTTGAGTCTCTTTGTGTTCTCCCTCTCTCACTCGAGTCCCTCTTTTTGTATTTCCATGTTTGGGGGCGGGGGAGCGTAAATCCTTCCCTGGCTCCTAAGCACGGTGATCATGTACAATGTCCCTTTGACCATTCGAGATGCAGTCCATTGCATTGTCCCTAATGCCTTATTGTAGCAGCATGGTGGTGCTCCCTACAATGTGCGCATGGATCAAGGGTTATACTGGCACCAAGCTACCATTCACTTGCTTCGCGTTTTATTTGGGATATTGTACTTGAACATTATATTTGGCTTATTGATACGTTGTAACTCACTACAAATTTTCACACACTTGGGATATGCACTGTAAAATGGATAAGGAATTTGACCTTTATCAAGGGACACCATTGTGGGATTCAGGTCCTCCGTGCAATAAGTTTTTTAAACCTCATATACAAAAGTTAAATTTTGAACCTTAGGCATACCCTAATTTAACCTTTATCAAGGGACACCATTGTGGGATTCAAGTCCTCCGTGCAATAAGTTTTTTTAACCTCATATAGGAAAGTTAAATTTTGAACCTTAGGCATGCCCTAATTTTAATCAATACCCACTATCCATTCCTCTTAAGCTTGACCCTCAAGGTCCTACAACTTGCCAAACTATCTATTTTTTTGAAAAAATGTGTCACGCACTCGCACACTATTAAATACATCTTAATTTTACAAATTTGCATGGGGTTGAGCCTGTCACTCATGAAAAATTAATTTTACATTTCACATTGTCAAGCTATATGATATTTCAATGTTAACATATTTCTTATTTTTTGTACCATGCAATCCTTGTCATTTTTCACTATCTACACTTTCTAGTGCCAATCCCATGACACTCGTAATTGTGCTTAGAACTTGTGTGGATTGGTGATGGGTAGGGTAAGAGATCATGCAATGTCAAGGGAAAGGTGATCTTTGATTGTTCTTCTTAGAACTTTAAGGTACATGCACAAACAATTAGTACACCCTATGGATAAACCCATTAGTTTAGAGCAGTCATCATCTCACCTTCTTTGTGCACCACAAGATTTTTGGGGCTTCTGCAAAACATAAAATGTTAGACTAATTGAAGCCTTTCTGCCCAACATAGCCGCCATAAACTGAATCCAAGTCCACTTTTTTGGTTAGCATAGATGAAGAAATAAGTAGGCATCCATGCCTAGCCTTGATATAAGGTCTAACAATTTGGATCAAATCGATAAATTGGATGAATACATATCTGCTCTAGTATACAAAACATATTTTGCATCAAGGCTAAATTACATTGTAGGATGTAGGATTAGTCTACGAAAATGCTACATTTCTTCTTGCACATGAGTTTGGTAGTGAAATTTTAAAAAATTATTTTTGGAAAAATTCTAATTTCATTTCTCAATACAAAGTTGATGGTTAACATATTTAATTTCCTTTTTGTCTTGAAACGAGTCACTGACTTATTTGGCCTTGACATGTTACTACCCTTAATCCTTTCCTTAGATCCTTTTCGTGCTTTGATAATTGATCATACAATACTACATTTTTGGATTTTTATTGGATCTAATCTAGGAAACATCAAACTTATTGGCAATCAATATTTACTTTGGTCATATACCTAGGCATACCATGGATCTTCATGTAGCGGAGTTTATTGTAGCATGGGCGGCCAACAATGCAAAAAATGAGAACATTAGTTGGAAATATTCCCCGCCACTTTTAAATGCATTGCATTTCATGGGTACAAAAGACAAGTAGTAGGAATATTTGGTACATGGGACTAATTTGAAGGTGGCATTCCTTACTAAATTCAAACATAAAGGCTTTGAAGAGCGGATGAAAGAAGAGTTCATGAATTTGAATCAAACCCTTGGATAAATGGATGTACTAATAGAGTATTTATAGACTTTGAAAGTGAACACTACCAGTGTATCTAACCCTATAGGAGCAATGGAAGATGCCATCACATCGAAGACATGGTGCAAAAAGTGACATTAGCTGAGACATTTAGCCACTAAATGTACCCAAAATCCACCATACCAAGAGCTTTCTGCTCATACTACATGAGGAAGAACCATACAAAAGACATTTGCTCTTTCAAGGAGATGTATTAAAGGAGAAAGAAAGATGACAACCCAAGATATTGGGCCAAAGTCCAAGGAGTTTGGATAAAATTTTAGACTAAGGAGGTTCCTATCTCAAAGCTACAAAAGAAGATAATGTCTGGCACTGGCCAAAGATTAGAAGTATAGTGTCATAGACGCGGAGAAAAGGGACATATTTTGCCAAATTGTCCAAACCCTAGAAGGTCCATGGACAACAATCCCTTATGCATCATATGCAAAGGACAAAGCTACATTGCAAAAGACTATCCTACTCCAACTCCTGTGAAGGCTAGTGCCATTGAGAACTAGACCAAAGCCCAGAAGCTTGCTTCCAACTCAGTGAAACTAGAAGTTACTCAAATTACATGTGCCAAGAAAAAGGAATCACTCATCTAGAAAGAAAATAATCCTCCAACCAAAACTATAAAGTTCAATATCCCAATAGAGAAATAGAAAAGTGCCGTACAAAGCACCGCAGTGCCATAGAGAGACACAAAGATAATCAAGTTGACAAGACTTAAGGTCTAGGAGATAGAAGAGGCAAATGTGCCCCTAGTGATAGAAGAAGTTAAGATGCCACCGCTTCTAGTAGAAAGAGGAAAGATGAAAGTGGGTGTTTCCCGATTCCCTAGACAGTTAGAGAAGCCCATGGACCCTATCAAGAAGTATGACTTGGTCAAAGACTTGGATACCTTTCACCCAAACCTTACATTCCAACAGTTTGCTAATGTATGTTGTCCCTAGTTGTTGTCAAAAGAAATTTAGAAGCATCCTAATGTAGATACATGGATTAAGGATTGCTTCCCCAATTACAAACAAGTCCAATAAGGCCCTTGAGCCAATAAAAGAATTGGATATAGCCAAACATCTTCCTAGATCTCGACACTGCAAAGACTGGCATTTGGATAGAAGGGTGCTTTATTGAAAATGATTTGATTGATGGGGGGTCATCAATAAACATAATGATGGATGTGGAAATGAAGGATTTAGGCTTGCAAGGTATGTAACCTACAATGTGGCTTATTAAACTAGCAGATCATAGCAGAATCAAGCCTTTAGGCATTCTCCCATATGCCAAGATAACCTTGGTAAGAAGAAATTATTAGCTTACCTATTTGGTGGTGAAACTAAATTCCTATAGGACCTCCTACCCTCTACTACTAAGAAGACCATAGCTATTCAAAGAAAGAGCAAGGATAGATTGGTTCAAGGAAACCCTGACCCTAGGTAGAGGGCCTAATAACAAGGTGGTTTTGAAGCTGTATGGCTCACAAAAAGGTAATGGATCCACCTCCATCAAAGTCTTATCAGAATCTTCCAATGAAGTTACATATGGCACATAAGCAAAAAGAAGAAGCTATCAAATAGATCTTTCCTGCACAATCCTTGACAGTGGTGGGTATTGTAAACCAACTTCCAAAGGTAGTGAAGTCATTAATAGTGGGCAAATACCTCTTACCAGAACCTTGATTTACCTCTAAAATTAGTTTAGATGTGGAAATAAAAGCATGGATGTAATGCTCATCCTATTATATGGCAACAATGAAACTAGAACCATAAGAGGACATTTGTAAACAGAGAACCTCATTTTCTCTTATAGAGCCCCTACTGAAGCAGAGACAAAGCCTATAGAGGAAGATGATGAAAGTGAAGACAAAAGTGAAGAGCAAGATTATGAAGGTGTCATAGAGACCTCAGAGATTGAGGATCCTTGACTGTTTGATGGAATGATGATGGTGCTATTTGGGTTGATTAATGGGTTACAAGTATGCAAAAGCTATATAAGCAATGGATCAATGTCACCAAGACTTGCTTTACCAGTGGCCCTTGCCACATTGACTATTTCTTTTGAAAAGAAGAAGAAGATGATGCCCTATGCCAACAAGCATCAAATCCACCAGAGTAAAGAAACACATAAGGTTCATGTTATGTGACATTCTTGGATGCATTCTCCGAAGATGAGTCCTTGAATATAGAAGGATTCACCCCTAAAACAAATGTAGAAACAAAATTGGTACCATTCCAGTAGTCCAAAAAGGACCTAATGAGTCCAAAGGTTCCAAGGGAGCATTAGACAAAGAAGCAACTCCCTTGAAGAAGTTGAGAAGCAATCCACAGGACCTTTATCAAAGAAGTGGAAGGTGAGAAGTAGTTGACCTTTATTGACATAGGTTGATGCCAGGAGGCATATTCCACGGTGGATTCCATGAGGTTTTGTGGTGGATTCCGTAAAACTGTATTTATTTGCCAGGGCTCGTACACAAGGTGGATTCCTTGTGCGAGAAGTTGATGGGGACACCTGTCCTTTTTGGGCGTGAAGTTAATTTAATGTGCACATGGGTGATTCCATGGCGGGTGATTCTGCAAAATACATATTTAAATTAATGGATGTTTATGAGTTTAGAGTTCACTCGTATTAATTTAAGGTTAGGATATATCAGTTCCAACCTATTTATTTATTTTGTAGCTGAAGACTACTAGGTATTCACTTTTGTCAGTCTAATTTTATTATTTTCTAACAATTGTGAATGCTTTAGTTGATGTGTAGAGCAGGCAATGGTAGTGTTGGGAAGCACTGGACGATAGCATTCAAATTACTTAGAAGAAATTATCATTTTTGATGGGCGTGTGTCTTATTATTAAAGGCGTGGTGCTAATATTTATTTAGGCGGGCTTATTTATTGAAGCGCTTAATAAATATTTATTATTTTGTATGCACATGTGTGCACAGTTTAAATATTTCATTATTGGACATTGTATTTGGGCACAGCCCGACTTTTGGGCCGCCCAACCACTTTATTCTTTATTTGGACAAAAGTAAACACAAAAGCTAAAGCATGCTTATTGTAAAATTGGACTATTTTTGAGCTTGGAGATGAATAAATTTATAAATACATGCCTTGTGAAGTGCTCACACAAGACATGGGGGGAGATTGTACCCAATTTGTCTTTTTACCTCATGTCGTGCAAATCTTCTTTCTTGCTTTTTGAGCTTCAGTAGAGTTCTTTGTTCTTGGGGACCTTCTGGCGCTTGCTACATATGCATCCAATATCCAATTTGCGCACCATAGGTAGCCTCCCTGATGCGGAGTTATTGGTCCTTTGGGACCTTTTGATGGAGAATATGGATATGTTTGCCTAGTCTTACAAAGTCTCGAAGGGGATTGATCCCATAGTGTGTCAACACCACATTGATATGGAACATGACGCTAAGCCAGTAAGGCAATGTCATAGGAAAATGAATCCAAATTACTCAGTATTGGCGAAAATAGAGTTGTAGAAGCTCTTGGAAGATGAGTTCATTTACCCTATGGTCAATAGTGAATCGGTCCCACCTATCATGGTCGTGCTCAAGAGGAATGGGAAGCTTAACCTTTGTGTGTACTTTCGCAAATTAAATTCCAGAACTAAGAAAGATCACTTCCCTATTCCTTCCACAAACCAATTATTGGACATAGTTGTAGGACATGAGCTCTATTCATTGTTAGATGGATTTAGTTGATATAATTAGGTATAGATCTCCGAGGAGGACCAATCCAAGACAACCTTCACCACAAAATAGAGAACCTATGCCTACATGGTGATGCCATTTTTGGGCTCTACAACGCCCCTTGCCACGTTCTAGAGAGTGATGATAGATGCATTCTAAATTCATCTACATGATTTCATTGAGGTATATCTAGACAATTTTTATGTATTTAGTCTGCTTTGTAAACACTGGGGACACCTCTAGCAATGCTTTGATCGATGTTGAGAGTATGGGTATTTTCTCAACCCCAAAAAATATATATTTGGAATTTCCTCAAGTGTCCTATTGGGCCACATTGTTTCTGCATAGGGGATAGCTACAGACCCTACCAAGATTGAGAAGATTGTCTTCTTGACTTCACCAACTAACATCAAAAAGTTAAGGGGATTTCTTGGCCATGTGGGCTACTATAGGAGGTTCATTGTGCATTTTGCAACTAAGGCAGCTCCCCTACACAATCTCCTAAGGAAATATGCCAAATTTCATATGACAGATGATTATGAAGAATCCTTTAATATCCTAAAGCATTGCCTCATCAGAGCACCTATCCTACAACCTCTTGATTGAACGAATGAGTTCCATGTGCACAGTGATGCATTTGTTGAAGGGCTAGTTGCTATCTTATGCCAAAAGGACTCCTTGAGGTTGGATAAACCAATCTATTATGCAAGCTGAAAGGTCACTAACAGAGAGCGGAAGTATACAATGAAAGAGCTTGATTGCTTAGCGATGGTGTTTGCCTTGGAGAAGTTTCAATCTTGCTATCAATCCACTTCAAATTTTATGTAGATCATGAAGTGATGTCCTTCCTGATGAACAATGCATATATCAAAGGACAAATGATGATATCGCTCCTCTTGTTCTAGGATTTTGACTTTGAAGTGGTTACTTAGCCCAGTGGTGGTGGCTACTCCTATTATAAGATCTGAGATACACGCTTGGCTTTCTTATATACTTAAAATATATATGGCAAATATTATGCTGGCACATAGGGAGAATAGATGAGAGATAAGAAAGATGTATATATATAGAGAGAGAGAGAGAGAGAGAGAGAGAGAGAGAGGTAGAGAACTTGGCAACACACTAGGGATAGGAAGATGGGCAAGTCCCCCCCTTCTGGAGTTATATTATTGACAAGGAGCAAGCTCCTCTATTACATGTAAGCCAGTTCTTACTTGTAGATCTTGGAAACAAGATCACGGTTCCTTGCACAGTATACAATCGAGTAACACTTGCACAACTTGGAAGTTGGCACCTTTTGATCCTTCTTGAGTCTCCTTTTCTCCTACACAATATGTGTAGGGCTCTCCTCTTGGCACTTGATTTCAGCAGAGCTTCCGCAGCACTTGCACCTTCTCTTCTCCTCTTGGAACTTGATTTCAACAGAGCTTTTGCAGAACTTGCGCCTTCTCTTCTCCTCTTGGAACTTGATTTCAGCAAAGCTTCCGCAACACTTGATTTCAACAAAGCTTCTATAGCACTTGCACCTTCTCTTCTCCTCTTGGATGCATGCAAAGTGATGCTTCCTTTTCCTCCTTACACCCAAGGAGAGTTGATCTTCATGCAAGATGTGGTTGTTCCAGGACCTACTATGGAGCACTAATTGAGATATCTCTCTGTGTGTTGTTTGGATGCAGCACAAAAGTTGTAGATCTCACTGTTTTCGATAACTTTTATGACCCAATTTTAGAGATCGTCTTTCTATTGAGAGATATTTTAAAAATGGATTCACCATGCCTTTTTTAAAAAGAATAGCTTCTTAAACTATACTCTTAACTTGTGGTCCATGCAACCACCTTAAGGAGAGTTCATTAAATTGCCTTGGGCCTCAACCTTAAGATTGGCTTCCACACAAAAGCTTGTGTCTTTTTAAACCTTAGAGAAAATTGCTTCTCTCTCACTTCTAGAGGATCACGTCTCTTGTCTTTCTTAGTGAGAGAATTGCCTCTCTGGTCTTTCCTAATGAAAGAAAAGACCTTAAACCTTGACTCATAAGGGAGAGGATGACCCCAAATGAATGCAATGCTCATTACACACAAGTAAACGTTCCCAGGCGTCCCCAGATGCACACATAAATACATATACACAATGCTAATGCAATTCCTCTTCTTAGAACTTAATCCATCTTCATTTATGTGTAACTCCTTGGTTCTTGTGTACACTCTTACACTTGGCAGACACTTCTTTCTCCCTTCATAACATGTACTGCATGTACCAGATATCCCTGTCACAGTGCTCTGATCACCCCATTAAGTGATGCACTAGGAATATTGGTCTCTAAATGGTCTGACCACCCAAAAGGGATTTAGGTTTTTATATATAAAGTTGAAAAGTGAATGAGAAGCTCTCCTCTTCTTTTTCTCCTTCTTGTTCTTGCTTGCTTGAGCTTACTTGAGCTTTTGCTTGAGAGAGTGAGTTTGAGAGTGTGAGGGAGTGAGCGTGTGAGGGTGAGAGACCGGGGAGGAGAAGCTCTCCATCTTGGGGGGTCCACTAGGGTTTACTGTATGGTACCACGTGAGTGTAAGGGAGGGGGGTTACTTAAGGGAAGGAATGTATATTTTATAAGATAAGGTCCCATAAATAGGGGGTAGATAAGGGCTATTTTCATATATTTCTTGCACACAGGTGATGTCTCCTTATTACTACTAGTGAATCCCCCATGCTCTCCATCTTCTCCTCTCTTCTTCTCTTCTCTTCTCTTCTCTTCTCTTCTCTTCTCTTCTCTTCTCTTCTCTTATCTTGCTCGCGGCAATGGAGCTTGGAGTGTGGAGCTTGAAGATGGAGCTTGCTTGAAGCTTACACTTGGATCGTGGAGCTATCGGAGTGCTCGGGAGAGGAGGTAACTCAATCAGGCATGGAGATAAGCTCACTACACCCATAGAGATGGATGGCGCGTCGGCTATGTGAGAGGTAGCCATTAGTGCTTGGCTTGGAACTCTTGAAGCAATAAGCAGTCCATGGGTCTCAACGGTTGATCACCTCTATATTTTTGTTCCATTTCGGAGACAAAAAGATTCAAGCCTTGAGCACTTGCGGGCTTCGAATTGAGCATTGAAGTAGGGTTTTTTCCGAACCAGTGCTTGAGGTAGATAGGTAGGAAGTAAGGGAGTTTGAAGAGGTATTCGATCTCCTTAGCAAGTGGGTTTTTGGTTTTTGGATTTGGAAAAGCATGTTGGAGTAGTGTAGGTATTTTCGTTGTGATTTGGATGCATTAGGGTAGAAAAAAACAAAGAAAAAAGAGAAAAACAAGCATTAGGGTTTCTATTGTTGTAACAAGGCATGAGGGTTTGATTCGTTTGCCAATTTTCATTTTGGATTTTATTTGCTACTCCCGGTATATACAACTCTTCCCCTCCACCAATAGCTTTGATCTAGAGGTGTATGCGATAGGCTGTGACCTAAATCGTGTGATTTGAGTGATTTATTGTTGTGACGGCCAAAATCGCACCACTTTTGGCATGTCCGACTAATGGTGATTCTGGGCCAAGTCCCAGAATGGGCCCTCAGCCTACCATCCTGTATTTGACCCTCGGTCGCAGCCGAATCAACCATTCAACCCATCTTACTCAGACGCCCTCCGCTCGGCCCATCCGAATCAGGCATTCCAACCAACTTGACACTCGGCCCACTCGGCCCTCGAACTAGATTAATTTACCCTTTGAACTGCTTGCATTCGGCCCACATAACTCGGCCCTCGGACAGGCCGAATCATGCATTCGGCCCCTGCAATTCAGACCTGTTGGGTCAAATTTGGATTTGGTCAAATTTTTAACTTGTAGACCTTGAAACAGACCTAGAGACCATAGAGAGCCGAAAGCACATCATAGATCTAGGCTGAAATCTAGAGCAAGTAGTTCAAAATTTGGCTACGAATAGTCCTTCAAATTGCATATGGTATTTGGCATAACGACCCTGCGGTCTGGGGGGGACTGCCCTCCCTGGACCCCCGCAGAGGGGGCTGCCCCCTCCACACCTCCCCCAAGTAGGTGGGGGAGAAGACACGCGCCGTTGCAGCTCCTCCAAATCAGATCCTAGTGTAGTAATGGCACTACACAAGCATGGATTCTCACTTGCAAAAGAGCAACTAAAAGCCCATACCCAAACAACAACAAACAGAGACCCGAGAACCTCAATGGGCCAATGTAGCTAGCAAGGACAAAAAGGCCACACCGCAAAAGCACGTATGTGTCGCATTTGGACTGCATCTAGTCAAAGCAAAAAGCAACAATATCAAGCTACAACTGCGAGGATGACTAGATGTGACAATCCTGATGATAGATGCACCTTGAATAGTACTACACAGGCGATCCAAGACATTAGTGGAGAATCCACATCTGGTTGTGTAGTTGGGGACTCAAGGGCATTTGTCAAAAGGCTCAAAATTATAAGTCAAGACCCGGAAGATGAAGACATAGTACTACCTGCTTATCTTAGGGTCAAACTCACTGCGAAAAGAGAGCATATTGTCGATGCTCTCATTGATGAAGGAGTTGATTTTAATATCTTGACCTAAGATGCATGGACCCTACTAGGCCAACCAGAGCTCACACCGACTAATGCAGCTCTTAGTCCTTATGGGGGACACTCACAAGCACTTATGGGAAAGTGCAAAATCTTTGTAGCTATTGAAACGAAAAGCTTGGCTATCCTTTTTCATATTTCTCCAAATAGTGCTAATTGTGGAAAAGAAACCCTCCTAGGAAGACCCTTCAAGGGGGCGACAAAGTGTGAGGCTGATTATGTAGCATAGATGATACACTTGACGCTACCGGGTGTGAGGATAGTCACAACCTTTAGCAAGGGTGAGCTCATCGAACCTCGAGGGAAAGGCAAGGAAGGTGCTGACATAACTGTCAAGCCTATTAACAACAGCAAGGACTTGTTGAAAGAGTTGATACAAGCGCATGTCGAATGGAGAGAACCAGTGAGCAAGGCCATGCTTGAAACAAGAAGGTCAGGAGACAATGCCAAGGACATGCTTTGGACTTGCAAATATCATAGAAGACCACAAAAGAAGCCCAAGCCTTACATACGAAGGCATCGATGGTGGAGAGCTAGCACAATGCCGCGATGGATATCCAAAGCATTGCTATGTGCTCAAGGGTATTATGTAGGTAACTGATGGATTTGGGTACCAAAGCCCCTTGCTAAATCACCTCTATTAGCTGAAGGCCAGATCGTGTCAAAAGCAAAGATGTGAAGGAGGAAATCTAGACGAAAATCCAAGTCTTCACCCAACAAGGTTGGAGTGACTGAGCCCCTCACGAAAATCAAGAAACCAAATGGGACTATTTGAAGGGTAGATCCTCAACCTAGTGTGCTTAACAAGAGAATATCATATATACCCGTCGAGTGTGCACGAAAGCCACTAGTGCCCAAGGAGCCTTTGATTTCCCAAAAGGATAATGAGAATCATAGGCAAAACATTGCTCATGGTAAGGTTAATTGCTCATCAAAGCAAATGGCAGAATCATCTAATAGCCACAAGCAAATCGTCTAGCCAATGTCAAAGCCATTTAGGAGTCCCAAGTCTCCTACACCCTCTTTCCCTAAACGGACACATGAAGCACAACAATAGTCGTCAAGTGCAGTTGCTCAATCCCAATCTCTATCTCCATTTGAGCTTCCAAATGTCCAAAATGCAGGACATGACACCACCCTTAGCTCTTAGCCTAAGGGTATGCTTGTGCAATCCATCATGACTAGCTCAATTAATGCTCAATCTCCATAGGCACCAAGGGTAACAAAAGACACAGCCACTTTTGATCTGCTTAAGAACTTGACACTTCAGCCTACCAATAGTGGCCAGTCCACTGAACTAGCCGTTACTACTTCCAATCAGGAATCACAGCAACCACAGCCGTTGGCCGTGACGATGCCCCTTGCGGAATGTGTCCTTAGCCATTCACTGGTGGAAGAGATGTCACAACCAACATCCTTGATACCTCCAGCACTGCCAAAGCACCTAAAGCCTAGGCTTGAGGAGAAACCTCTCAAAAATGTGGCCCAGGAGATGGCACATCTGACCAATCAACCTAGCAAGGCTGTTCAATAGGTCACAGCTAAGTCCCATGAGAGCACATAAGAGAAAGAGGGTGCTAAGGCCCAACCAAGCACATCAACAACTGACCTAGTTCAGGGTCCTGAGTCTTTGAGAAAGACACCTTCATTACCCATGAACAAAAGGAGAACACAGCAAACACAACAGCACTTACAAGTGGTTGTGGGTGCCAAGAAGATTGAGACCAAGATCAAGGAAGAACTTGGGAATAAAGCATCGAGTCCACCCGCTAAGGAACACATTGCCATCTCCCCTAACAGCAATGAAACCTCAGAAACATTCCTGTATTCTGATAAGTCAAAGCAACCATCACCATCAACGGTTTCTCGCAACACTCAATCCATTGATGAAAAAACTTGCATTGACCAATCAAGAGTGGATACAACACTATCATAACAGAGTGACAAATCTATACCAGTTGCATCCAAGGAGAACTATGATGCAGTAACAACTGACATATGATTTTTGATGTCGATAAGTGCTTAAAAATAGCCAAAAATTTCGAATTTCAAGGGAAAAATAGACTTCGTTGAAGGCGACGATTGCAATCAGTACGATTTTAAGCAGCAATGCCCGAAAATGCTTAAAAGATCCACTAGACGACAGTTGGTGAATTTTCATAAAATTTTGGCATGTCAGACGAGACCCTTGGAGATATTCAATGGTGGAGGACTTCAAGATGGACACCCAAGATTTTTCAGACTATGAATCGGGTACCAGACGATGAAATGGGGATGCCCGGGAGGCCAAGCCCAAAAGGCCAAGTATGAATAGGACTTAAGAAGTCCAAAATGCATGCCTCGCTCCCCAAAAAATCAAATAACGTTGGGGGCGGGGGGGGAGGGGGCATCGTTTCTTTTGGGTGCATTCTGAGAGAGGGCGCCATCATCCCATGATGGGAGGAGGCTATGGGGGCTGTAAACAACCCCCCAACTGGTCGGATACATGACCTATACTCTATCTATGCTTCCAATCGCTGGTTTTCACTCCTCCATTGGCTGCCTAGTTGTGGAGATCAAAAAATAGTCTTTCTCTCTCCTCTTTCTCTGTCCTGCATAGAGGCACTTCATGTGGCAAGAATCAAGAAGAGGATCAGGTGATGGATGCTTGTCCGGGAGGCACCGGATTGTTCCAAGAGGTTGAGGAGGCTAAAGGCTGAAGATCTATGCTGAAATCCATGGCTGGTTCTTGTCAATATACAGTCCCAATTAATTATTCAAGAAACCCAAAACACGCAAAAAGGCGGTATGCTCTATTTTATGAAAGAATTTTGCTTGTTTTTTATCGTTCATGGTCTAAATGGTGTGCACATGGGCTGAAATTTTATTTGAATGTTCCTTGCATTATGTTTGAGGGCTGCAATCACTATTATGTAGAACTCGTATTGATTTACAGCATTCATAAATTTTCAAAACCCAAAAAAACACTAATTTTGATGGAAATTGATAGTTTTTTAATTTTGAGTGGAAAAAAATGACTCGACATGGGATAAAATAAGAAAAAATATTGAGTTTCAGTTCAAATGATCAGTTATTAGAAAAAACTAGAAAATACCTATTTTTATTAAAAAACAAATAAAAAATAGGAGAAAATGGAAAAAAATGGATTTCTTGCGCTAGAAAAAGTTGGAAAAATAATATTTGTGTGTGAATGGAGGTTAAACCTCAATTTGGTCTCGTCCTTTGTGTTAAAGTGTGTATCTATTGCTTTTACATACAAAAAATGACATTAAAAACCCTCTACACCTATGCACCGCAGCAAAATTTAAATGGTGAGGGGGAGGATGATGTTATACAATAGTTTAAACACTGAAATAATACAAAGTCTGATTGTTCTCTTTATGCATAACATTTAGGATGTGGTTCATTTTGAAATAATGAATCTAGTAGCACGAGGTTAGCCTTGGTGGTGCTAGATTCCTACAACGAGGCATTGTGTATTAGTGGAAATTCATTAAAAGAGTTGTTTTTGCATGACACATAGGCTGATTTCAAACCATAATTTTTTGTGCACAATCATCCACTTTTGCATGAATCATATACACATGGTATCTATTCCTGGTGTGCATAGCACTTGGTTGAATGATAAATGACCCACGTTGGAGAGAGTAAGGCACCCAAGCTGTAGGTCTAGATGGTGGGTCAAGGGAACAAGTAAGTGAGGATTGGTACATTCCTGGAATGATATAATATTGGTACCAAGAGCAAAGTCTGTTTCGTATGTGTTAGCGATGCATCTTGGGGCCAATCCCCAAGGTGTAGAAGGGTCGCAATGGGGCCGCAACAATCAGTCGAGGGGTGCCTCCTATGTTGTTCTACATAGTGAATTACACCAAAATCTCTAGGGTCTCCCTTTGAGGAGTCTGAGAAGGTTAAGGGTTGGACTACAAAACACAATACAAACGCAAAAGGCACGTACGATGGCAGGGCAATGTGTCCTGTAGACGCTCTTGACCGCGAGGCCGTGGGGTTGTCTTGTGCATGTTAGAGGTTCGGCTAGTGCTATAGCCAGTGCCGGCCCATTTTAGGTCCCATCAACAACAAAGCCTCAAGAGAAACATGGAAACCCCGAGGACATAGGCAGTTCTAGAGTTGACCAATCTTGCTCATCTAAGCCTGATCCCCTATCTATGCTAAAGACTATGAGATAGCAAACGAGCAAGCCCTCATTGAACATAGAAGTGTCACATAATGCTTACTTGAGTTAGATGCTAAGCTCAGAGTGTTCACATGTGTCTACCTCCTTGCAGACATGGGCGCATTCCCTAGGGAGAAGATTGAAGAATACTTGCCATTTCCCTTATCCTGGGAAGAGCAAGAACATATTGACAAGCACTATGACAATCTCTTGCATGAACGCACGTGACTCATCTCTAACGAGGAAGTCGACGAACTACGCTTAACAGTGACATTCAATGATGTGCTTTGCCAACCAAATCTCTTAGAGATAGAGCGACTAAAGCGACAATCAGAGGGTCGAAGTCAATTTGAAAAACGTTGGTTTGAAAATCACGTTACAATGGCCAAACTGGGAGCCCAGATTATAACAGTCTCAGAGGAGCAATTGGCCAAATGGCGGAGACCCAACCTATGTGGCTCCAACTTCCTTTCGAGTGCTGACTGCCATTTGGGGCATAGACTTAGCTGAAACTAGCCAAGAAAACTCTCTAATTGATAAGGTTCTCACTGAGGAGGAGCTACATGTTGCAAGTATGCTCGGACAAGGTACCATGCTACTCGATGTTGCAAAATATCTATTGCTATTGAGTAAGCTGCCACAAGTACTAGATGCGAGTGCCACACTCCAGTATAATCCTGAGTTCTACAACTGGTCTTTATCCTCATGAAGTGATGTGGATGCATCAATTGTACATAAATGAACAATGTGTTTTGTGACTGTGAATAAATAATACCCAAGTAAGCACACACACAAGCAATGATAGTCAAGTGCAGAGAGAAAAGCTTGGGTTTGACAGGCTAAGCTCCTAGGGTCCTTCTCTCACCACATGTCTAGAAGTCATGTGATCATTTCTGCCTTCGGGCAAAGGGTAGATAGTCCTCATGACCGCCATGGGAAGCCCTGGCCAACACCTTTGAGGGTGTAGATGGGGCGTTGTCCCTTTCTATAGGCTTTCCTCTTGTTTTCGATCTATCCTTTGAGGGACAAGCCCTGCCCCATTCCATCACAACCAGTCCGTGCAACTTGGCGCGAGCAAAGATCTGCTATTGGTTGAAATATGCCCCGCAATAGTCCAGGCAGGATGAACATCATCACGGGGGCTGTCCCTCTACAACAAACACTCCATGTCTCACCAAACCCCTCATCATATACACTTGATAATCCATTGTTGAGAGTGGAAAAAGACTAAATTTTTGACTAATTTTTGTTGTTTTTGAGGTCTGAATGATTGATTTTTGATGGATTTAGAGTAATGTATGGTTGTTAAAGGAAGTGTTTGAGAGTGTTTTGGATTATATTGATTATGTTTTGGAAGTTCATGATGATTCTCAGTGGATATATGAAGCTCTGTGATGTTCTGATAGGTTCTGTTGAGGTTCTGATTGGTTCTGTATAGCTTCTATTTTGTTCTAATTTTCTTCTGTATGAAGCATGGATTGATGATTGATGAAGATTGAGATCTTTTGGAAGCTTATTGAATAGTTTTTGATAGTTTGGAATGGTTTGAGTATGAGTTATGAGGTTCTGATGACCTTCTGTAACCCTCTGTAGACCCTCTGTCTCTGCTCTGTAACTGTACTATCTCTGCTCTGGTACTGTACTGTACTATTCTGTAGACCTTCTATAAGTGTTCTGTAGAATTTATGTGTGACTTTGGGAAAGTTTTATAACTTTTGGAAAGGATGAATCTAAGTTCAAAAGAGCTAAAACAAATGGAAGAAGCAGCGCTGAAGACTGAAGAGAAGACTGAGTGACAATGACAGTAGTGAGCTGTAAAAGACATTGTATTGGCTCTGGTGACTCTTCGTATCAGACATACCTCTTGGGAGGTGCATCCTAACCTAAGAAGGATTATTGAGAGTTATAATGAGAGTATTGTAGTGAGGAGATGATATACTATTGAGAGAGAGAGAGAGAGAGAGAGAGAGAGAGAGAGAGAGAGAGAGAGAGAGAGAGAGAGAGAGAGAGAGAGAGAGAGAGAGAGAGAGAGAGAGAGACCAAGAGATAGCCAATTCTATCTAAACAGTGTAATTGTATATGAGAGAGTGAGAGAGAGAACCATGAAGACATTGCAGATGAATACTATGTTATTGATTTCCATTCAAAGATAGTGTATTCTTTTGTGTTAATTATTCTATTGATGGATTCTATAAAGATGTTGAAGATTATGGTTGATTCTATCAAATCCGTGGGAGATATCTACTATGATGCTACGTGAAGAATTGCTGTTTTCTTTGTTTTGGTTGTCAAAAGAATGAAATAAAATCTTATTGATGTTACAATATAGATTTTCTTGTAGTAGAATCCCATTTTCCTTGGTGTTCTTCTCGGGGCTCCATGTTTTTGGTGTGCAGCGGGGGAAACTTGCCATCAACAAGCATAAGAAGAGGCTGAAAATGAAAGAAATGGCATTGCCAACAAGAAGAGAAAAATTCAATGGATGTTTGCAAAGTTCCTTCTTCCATTGAAGAGTTGGAGATTCTCATTATCAAAGCCACTTTTCACAAGAATTTCATCCCACAATGGCAGAAACATATCACTATCATGATGCATGCTCTATGTGGTGGACTATTTCCTCTTCCTGTTGAAGTAGCAGAAACTTGCATCTTGGTGGCAAACTGTTTGGGAACAAACTGAAGAGCAGAAACATAGAGAATGACCATCCATCGAAGATTTGGCATTCATTGAGAAGTTTCCAGACATCATTAAGTGGAAAATTGTGAAGAAGCTTCAAGAGTCGTGGTCAATGGAGGTTCAAAAAAACAAGAAGGAAAAGAGTTGGAATTTGTTCGTGGATGCTCAACATCAAGATACATGGGATGCTTGGTGCACTGATCTTCTGTTTCCAATTAGCAACCCACTGGAAGTTGGTAGATAGAGTGTTTTTCACAACATACACTATTGAAACCCTCAGAAGCTGGCATTATTATAATGACACAACAATGATCTTAAGAAGAATGAGTTTTGATACTTTCAAAATGGAATATCTCCCCCTCTGTAGTGGTTTGAAAGCCGAATTCAGAGATGTTGAAAAGAAGGAAGTAGAAGAGATGTTGGCCAGAGAATCCCCCAGAGACTGAAGCCTCTCTTTGATACTATCATGTTGAGTACAAACCAATTGGTTGCAGCCAACCCCCTGATGAATGACGCAATCAAGAGGCAAGCATTAGAACGAGTCCAAAGGTACGTGAGAAGAGAGAAGGCAAAAATCAAAGCTGAGAACGAGCTTGCAGCAGAAGCCTCCTTTGACGCCCTAAAAGCACTCTTTACAAAAGTCCCCATGGCAACTCAAGGTCCCCTTCCTAGTCAGATTCGTCCTGGAAATATTGATGACATATCAGCAAATGTAGTCCCATTGCCAGTTTTTAAAAGGAGAGTACAATAAAGACCCTGATCTTCATGTAGCAGAATTCATGGTAGCATGTGTGGCTAACAATGCAAGAACCCCTGAGCATTGGTTAGCGATATTCCCCACCACGTTCAAGGGCGTGGCGTTTCAGTGGCATGAGGAACTTTTGGCACATGGGACGACTTGAAGTTGGCCTTCCTCACTAATTTCAGGCGTGAAGGTTTTGAAGAGCGGATGCAAGAGGAGTTCATGAACCTAAGTCAGTCCTCTGGAGAAAGAGTAGAAGCTTATGTATCGTGAATGGAATCTATCCTGAAGAGATGGACTAACCATCATTTAGACAAAGGTGTCCAGAAAGGAGTGTTCCTTAGAGGCCTACAACCAAAAGTTTGCAACCAGTCAATCTACAAGTTGCAGTGGAAGGTGCAAGATTGTATGATGAAGTTGAAGCAAGGTTGTCAATGACTCTAGGAAGAGGATTCTTACCTCCTCCCATGCCAGGAATGGTATACCCACCAAATGCAGTCCCAAGGACGATTCCCTACCCCTATCCCCAAATGCAAATAGTGCCGTAGTATAATGCACCTAATTCACTATGGTCATCTCACACGACAATGCCTCAAATGATGGTTCCACCACAACAACAATGGCCTCAAACAATTCCTCCAATGGCGACTTAACAACATTGGAATCCTACCAACTGGAATCAACAACCCCAAGTCTTAACAAGAGCTCTGAATTAGAACCAGAACTAGAGGGCCTTTTGGATCGACCTAACTAGTGTATGCAGTAATTACAGAAGCTTTCCAAAACCCTACCACAAGCACTTCAGGAGGTGAAAATCTGAAGGACTACTTATCCAACTTAGTTGCAAGTATCAAGAAAGAGCTTCTGGATGTGATTACAGAGCAGCTATAGACACTAAAGGAGAATACCGCCAATATATCCACTCCTGTGGGAGTTGGAAGAGATGTGATGCGCTCTAATACATGGTGTGGAAAATGTCATCAAGCAGGATATTTAGCCACTGAATGTACTCGAAAACCAACCATTCCTAGAGCCTTCTATTCCTACTGTTTGCGGAAGAACCATACAGAGGATATTTGCTCTCTAAAAGAGATGCATGAACGAAGATAGAAGATGAAAATGCAAGATTTAACTTGCTGGAATCCAAAATGACAACACAGGATATTGGACCAAAGCTTAGGGAGTTTGGTCCTAATTTTGGTCCAAGGAGGTTTCCCTCTCAAAGTTACAGAGGACGACAGTCTGGCGGTGGTCAAAGATCAAAGGTGGAATGTTATAGGTATGGAGAAAAGGGTCATATCTCCCTGAATTATCCAAATCCTAGACGATCTGTGGATTACAAGCCCTTATGCAGCCGATGCAAAGGAGAAGGCCACACTGCAAAGGACTATCCAAGTCCAGCCCCTGTAAAGGCCAATGGCACTGATAGCCAATAGAAGGTACAAGAGTATGCCTCCAATTTGGTAGAGTTGGAAGTGGTCGCTGTTACGTGTACCAAGAAGAAGAAACCAGTTGTTTAGAACGAAAATAATTCTCCTACCAAGACTGTGAAGTTCAACCTGCCAACAGAGGGACAAAGCAGTATAGAACAGAACAGTGCAGTACAGAGCACTGTAGTGCCACAGAGAGATACAAAGACAGTCCTAGAGATAGGACTAGAGATCTAGGAGATAGATGAGACAAAAGCACGTTCAGAAATAGAAAAAGTGCCGATGCTACAATTATTAGAAAAAAAAGGAAAGATGAAAATGGGTGTAGTCCCATTCCCCAGCCGGTTGGAGAAGCCTGTGGATCCTATCAAAGATTATGACTTGGTCAAAGACCTAGACACTTTTAAACCAAACCTAACATTCCGACATTTACTGATGCTATCTCCTAGTTGTCGAAAGAGATTCAAAAGCATCTTGACAAGAAGACATGGATTAAGGATCGCTCCTTCAACAGCGACCAAGACCAATAAGGCCCTGGAGCCTATAAAGGAAGTCGATGTGGCTAATGTCTTCCTAGATCCTGGAACCCCAGAGATTAGTGTATGGATAGAAGGATGCTTTATTTCAGATGCATTGATTGATGGAGGATCATTAGTAAACATAATGATAGATGTGACAATGAAGGACTTAGGATTTCAAGGAATTCAACCTACAGAGTGGCTTATCAGATTGGCGGAATAAAGCAGAATCAAACCGTTGGGCATCCTCCCATATGTAAAGAAAACCCTTGCAGGAAGAGAGTATTGGCTGACATATCTGGTGGTCAAACCAAATTCTTATGGGACCTCATACCCTCTTTTGTTGGGAAGACCTTGGCTTTTTGAAGCAAGAGCCAGGACGGACTGATTCAAAGGAACCCTGACCCTAGGCAGAGGACCCAACAAAGTGGTGTTAAAGTTGTATGGATCGCAAAAAGACAATGGATTCACATCCATCGAAGTCATAACCAACTCCTCCAATGAGGTAACAGATGGTACAATAGGAGACGAAGAGGCTGTTAAGCAGATCTTTCCTAAGAAAACAGAGGCACATTCCCTAATAGTAGGCACTGTAAGCCAACTGCCAAGGGAAGTAAAATCCTTGTCCATGGGAGAATACCTCCTGCCTCAACTAGAATTAACTTCTAAAATCACCTCTGACAGTGAAATAGAAGTATGGATATACTGTTCTCCCTGTTACATGACAGTCACAGACACAGTACAGAGGCAGTACAGTTACAGAGCAGAGTCAGAGCGGATATAGTACAGATACAGAGCAGATACAAAACAGAGGCAGAGTGGATATAGAGACAGTCACAGAGATAGTAACAGACACAAAGCCAGAGGCAAAAGCAGAGTCAAAAGCTGTGATAGAAGCAGAAGCGGATGCAGAGGCAGAAGATCTATTCTTCTCTTACAGAGCCTCTATAGAAGCAGAGACAGACCCTCTAGAGGAAGAGGATGAAAATGATGAGGAAGAAAATGAAGCAGGTTATAAAAGTGTAGATGAAGAATTTCCTCTAATAGTGGATGATCTTGTTGATGTCCCTACAGAGACCTCAGAGGTCGAAGATCTCAGGGTGATGGATGGAATGACCATGGTTCCATTTGGGTTGATCAATGGACCACAGAGTATGCAGAATCTGTATAAGCAATGGATTAAAAGCATAAAAATTAAGTTCACTAGTGGCTCCTGTCGCCCTGACTGTTCAGTCCAGAGAAAAGATGATGATGATGCCCCTTGTCAATAGAAGTCAAAGCCCTCAGAGCCCCGGCCTCTAGAAGGTTCGTGCTATGTGACATTCCTGGACGCATCTTCGGAAGATGAATCCCTAAGTCCAAAAGAAATTACTACTCACATAGAAGCAGACAAAGCTCTGATACCCTTCCAACAACCTCAATAGACAAATGAGTCATTTGTTTAGAAGGAGGGCACTGGTTCTAGTGAAACATCAAACGAGGATATTACTCTCTTGAAAGAGTCAGACCTCTACCCAGAAGCAATCCATGGGACATTTATCCGCGAAGTGGAAGGTGAAAGACAAGTAACATTCTTGGATACTGATGCTACTGAACGTCACCTAAAAGTGAGTCTCAATCTTCTAGAAGACAAACTAGTGGTCCTGCAAGACCTACTCAAAGAGAACTTAGATGTGTTTGCTTGGTCGTATAAAGACCTAAAGGGGATTGATCCCACAGTATGTCAACATCATTTTGACCTAGAGCCTGATGCCAAACCTGTAAGGCAAACACAAAGGTGTATGAATCCTAATTATTCTACTTTGGTGAAGACTGAATTATTGAAACTTCTTGAAGCAGAGCTCATTTATCTCGTGGCTAATAGTGAATGGGTTTCACCATTGTGGTTGTACCCAAGAAGAATGGGAAACTTCGAATATGTGTCGACTTTCGGAAGCTCAATTCAAAGAAGAAGAAGGATCATTTCCCTATCTCTTTTATCGACCAACTATTGGACACAGTGGCAGGCCATGAGCTGTATTCCCTCTTGGATGGATTCAGCGGATATAACCAAGTCCAAATCGCAGAAGAGGACCAATCTAAAACAACCTTCACCACAAAATGGGGGGACTATGCCTATAGAGTGATGCCATTTGGGCTCTGTAATGCTCCTGCCACTATTCAACGAGTAATGATGGTTGCCTTCCAGAATCATCTGCATGATTTCATTGAGGTGTATCTTGATGACTTGTGTGTTTATAGTTTGATCCGAGAGCACTGGGGACACCTAGAGCAATGTTTTGACAGATGCCAAGAGTATGGGATTTCTCTCAACCCCGAAAAATGTGTCTTTGGTGTCTCCTCAGGAGTTCTTTTGGGCCATATTGTCTCGGCACAAGGGATTGCAACAGACCTCGCGAAGATTGAAAAGATTGCCGCTTTAACAGCACCAACAAACCTCAAGCAATTGAGAGGATTTCTTGGCCATGTGGGCTACTACAGAAGATTTATTCCACACTTTGCAACCAAGGCAACCCCTCTGCACAAGCTCCTAAGGAAAGATGTGGGCTACTACAGAAGATTTATTCCACACTTTGCAACCAAGGCAACCCCTCTGCACAAGCTCCTAAGGAAAGATGCGGTTTTCCTTTGGACTGATGAGACTGTGAAGACGCCTTTAATACCCTAAAACAGTGCCTTATCCAAGCACCTATCTTGCAGCCTCCTGACTGGACGAAGGAGTTCCATGTGCACACAGATGCATCAGTTGAAGGGCTAGGTGTTGTCCTATGTCAAAAGGGCCCTTATAAATTAGATCAACCAATTTATTATGCAAGCCGAAAGGTCACTGATAGGGAAGCTTGAGTGCTTGGCAATGGTGTTTGCAATGGAGAAGTTTCGACACTATCTACTGTCAATGCATTTCAAGTTCTATGTGGATCATGAAGCCCTGTCCTTCCTGATGAACAAAGCAGATGTTAAAAGACAATTGATGAGATGGTTGCTCCTATTCCAGGAGTTTGATTTTGAAGTGGTCACTAAGCCTGGCCATTCCCATGTCCTAGCCGATCATCTATCATGGATCCCTCAAACAGAAGAAGAGAAACAGGATGATCCAGGCCTTTCTGATGCTTCCTTGTTTCTAGTTGAAACAGTTACTCCCTGGTATGCAGACATAGCCAATCTCCTAGCAGCTCAATAGTATCCTCCTGGCATTTCAAGCCATGAGAAGAAGAAGCTTCTATTAGAATCAGCCCCCTACACCTTGCTAGGCGGTGCATTGTACAAGAGAGGCAAAGATGAAGTGCTATGAAGATGTGTTGCAGGGGATGAAATTGACATAGTATTGAAAGCATGCCATGACGAACCATGTGGTGGACACTTCACAGGAGAAGCGATAGCCAAGAAGGCTCTGTTAGCAAGATATTGGTGGCCAACCCTCCACAAGGATGCATACGACTACTGCAAGAGATGTGATACTTGTTAGTGAATGGGGAAACCCACCAAAACAAGTGTCATGCCATTGTAACCCATTCTTTCCCTAAAGCCGTTTGAGAAGTGGGAGATTGATTTTGTGGGTCCCATTAATCCACCCACCAGACGAAAACAGAACAGATACATCCTAGTATGTACGGATTATGTCACAAAGTGGTGTGAAGCTAAAGCTCTGAAGCGGAATGATGGTAACAGTGTAACCCTGTTCATGTATGAGAATATTATCACCCATTTTGGCAGTCCCCTCAAGCTGGTAAGTGATAGAGGTACTCATTTCCTTAACAAAATCATGGAGGAGCTGACGGAATTGTATAAGATTTGCCATTGCAAGTCCACTCCTTATTACCCCAGAGCCAATGGCCAAGTTGAAGTCACCAATCGCATCCTCTGCTCGATTCTGACAAGAACGATTGCCACACATCGTCATGACTGGGACGATCGACTTACAGAGGCCCTCTGGGCATAAAGAACCTCTCATAAGGCAGCTACAGGACAAACCCCTTTCGAGCTAGTGTATGGTACAGAAGTTGTCTTCCCTATTGAGTTCGAATTGCCTTCTTTGCGAGTGGCAGTTAAAGAATGCTTGGGAGATGATGAGTCACTTCAACGCTGTCTCCTGCACTTGGAATGCTTGGATAAGATACGACGGATGGCCCTACAGTGCATGGAAACCACTCAAGCGTGACACAAGGCCTATCATGAAAGTTTCATCAAGCACAAGGAGTTCAAAGAAGGTGATCTTGTTCTAGCCTATGATTCGAGATTTGGCAAGTTTCCTGTCAAGCTTCAACAACGATGGATGGGCCTGTACAAGGTACTTGCTGTCAATCCTAATGGCTCTGTCCAAGTGCAGACTGTTGATGCCTCTGATGATCCCTTCCTAATCAATGGCTATCGCTTGAAAAAGTACTTTCCTCCCTAGGGATCTTGACAATCATAGTCGACCTACCCTTTTCCTTTTGGGCGTCGCACTGTCCTTCTTGTTGTGCTTCTGATAGCCCTTATGATTCTCCTCATGAGGAGGTCTCATTTTGCTAATCCCTCGTAGAAACATCTCAATCCAACTTTGTTCTCTTCTCGTCTGATCCAACAACGGTGGCAAGGTTGGTCCTGACACATGGTATTTCTATCATTTTCTTTTTTTTAAAGAAAAAAATAAAAAGAAAAAAACAAAAACAAACGAAACTGTTATGGGAGGAAATGAAGAAATTCCCTGTCATAATAGGCCTAGTTCCAAGAAAAGGTGGAAACACCCTTGGGTGAGAAGCTGACTGTGGAAAAGGTGGCAACACCCCGCATTTCAGGATAGCTAACTCACCAGCAGAACCTCTTCAGCAAGTAATTTGAAGCCACCTCCCTTGGTGTGTTGTCTCTGTAATATCAATCCGTCTGTTCTCAGACGACTCTTCTTACAAATCATTGAAGTATGAGATTTGTTGGCTGCCTCCCTGGGTACACCTCCTCAAGATCCTAATGACAACAATAGCCGAGACATGATCTTCATCACCAACCCCTTGAGTGATGTGAGCTTTCATCCTAACAGGATGGGGATGTGTGTATGGGCTGCCCTCTATATCTATCAAAGAGTGAGACAGAGGGTGGGGTGAGTGACCACTTTTTCCCTTCAAATCAAATGAGAGGTGAGATGTGTGAATGGAGTGTTGCATGCACGGGTTGGGTCTCTCAACGCACAATGCATGATCTGTTCCTGTGCACTGCACCATAAGGCTCCCTGGCCTTCCTTCTTGCACTGTATGCCGGCACAGGGTGGGATGCACAGTTACACCATCAAATGCGCACAAGGCATACAATCTCTGCACAAGTGACCGTGAGAATTACATCAATGGGTTTTAGGAAAGGGATGCCCTCTGTATCTATCAACCGAGCGGGAGACAGAGGGTGGGTTGAGTGTGATTGGTGTTTCTTCAATCAATTATTGAGAGGTGAGGATTGAGGGACATTACAACAATTGGAGTCAAGTATGTTCCCGTTTTCCCTACGCACCCACGAGATCGGGTTTCTGCCATCAACACAAGACATGTCACTCTATTCTGTACACTGCACTACAAGGCTCCCTGGCCTTCCTCCTTGCACCTATGCCAGACGGGGTTGGACACACTGATACACCACCAACTATGCACCCTGGCATACTACCTTTGCACCATTCCCTTGTCGATTCTTAAACCGGGTGTGAGCTCTGGGTTTTCATCATTATTTTCTTTGAGTGATGTTAGTTATGGGGCGAGTGACTGCTCTTTCAATCCATTTGAGTGATCGTGAGTTGAGTGCCATATCCCTCGCCATCGACGAATTTCCTGTGATTCCTTCAACCAGCTATCTCCTTGGGTGCTGCTGCATGGTCCCTGCCACGAAGGATGAAGGATGTGTGTTGTGAAGACACCTTGTTATCTCTTGCAGCAGACAACGATACAAGATGCAACCTCGATAGTCGACATTCCTCCTCGGCAATATGGGCCAAGTTTTTCTAACCCTACACCTTTTGTTTCTCAGTAACGGTCATGTCTTAAGTGTGGGGACGTCGTGATTGGTCCGATCTGTGGCACTCGGTCCTTGATGTGCGGTTTACCATTCATGCTAAGGTTCTAAGTGTGGGGGCGCGTCCTTGTGCGTCTATGTTGTATACCCCCATGCATATACCCTGCTATGATCATGCATCTACGCCGTGACTTCATTTTACCTTGCTCAGGTCCCTTCCCCAGTCCTCTGTTCTATTTCACCCTGTCCCCGGGGTTGTTTCTTGACCGTTTGCCTTTATTCTTTGTTATGTGACTTTTTCATGTGAATGCACCCTACATTCACCGGAATCCCAATCCAACCTTACAGCCCTATTTGTCCCTTCGAATTTCCTACTTTTCCTTTTTACCAACCCCGACAGACAGTTCTAAATTTATTAATTTTTTGAAGTAATTCCTGTAAAATGGACGGTTTTCCATGTGAACGCGTCTATATTGCTTCGGAATCCTGATTTAATGTGCTAGCCCTATCCTACCCCTTTCCCTTGACATTTTTTCTTTTTACTCCGTGTCATTCTGATGCGGGGTTGATCCGTTATTAACTTTTACGGGTTATTGAGCCTTTTTGTGTTTATTTTTCACATTTTTCCATGTGAACCTGCCCTATTTGCATCAGAATTCCAATTTAATTTGACAATCGTGTCTTTCTAGCCTTTCCCCCACTTTTTTCTCTTTCCTCCCCTCTCTTCCGACTGTCGGATTTTTAGTTATTAAATTTTTTGAGTGTTTTTGGGTGCGTCTTTTGTGTTTTTTCCACGTGAACCCCTCCTAGTTCCTTTCAAACTGAGTTTTGATGTGCTAGCCCTGTGAATCCCTTTCTTCCGGACATTTTTCCTTTTTATCATCCTCTATTCCGGTGCACAGTTCTTCCCGTATTAATTTTTGAGTCCATTTTTAGGTCCATTTTTTAGGTTTTTTCCATGTGAACGCATCCTATCTCCATCGGAACTGTGTTTTATCATGATAGGGTTATTGAACACATTGTTTTGCACACTTTTCCTTCTTTTTTCACTTCATTCCGATACGACTTGTTTTTTGTGTTTTTCCCATGTGAACACCTTGATTTTGTCCCGGAACCGGTGTTGCATGTTTCCATCATTTTCCCCTCGTCTCCCGGCATATTTTTCCTTCTTACGATTTTTCGATCTGACGCACGGTTCGGGTTTTTATTATTTTTAATCATTTTTCCCGTGTGACTACGTTTCCTGTATCGCGCGTGAATGCGCCTGTTTCTGGGTTTACGCGCCTCCAGGCATTCTCGTGGCGTCTGTGGTTCGACATCGCTGTCCCTACCTTGTTTGATCCCATCACTGCAAATCTTTTTTACTCCCGGCCCACGCATGCACGTGGGACAAGGGGGTGCGTTTTTTTGCACATCCCTATTCAATTTCTTTTTATGTACAAAAAAATCAAATAATACAATCCAACACACCACAAACCACATATACACAATAAAAATTAAAATTAAAAAATTAATTAAAGAAAAATGAATCATAATCACAAATAAAAAATAATCATAATACTAATAAAACAAAAAAAAACAAAAAAAAACAAAAAACAAAGAGACAACACAGGAAAACAACCAAAGAAAACGAAAACACAAAAGAGAACAGAAAAAAACCAAAAAAAAAAAGAAAAAGACAAAATAAGAGAGAAACACAAAAAGAACAAAAATAGAAGAGAAAAAAAAGAAAAAAAACAAAATGAATGAGAAAAAAAAACAAAAGAGAAAAAGAAAAAGAGGAGAAAAAACAAAAGAAAGAAAGAAAGAGAAAAAAAAATTGAAAAAAAAAAACGTATATGCTGCCGTTTCCACCCGCCTCCTCTTTCTTCCTCCTTCTCCTTCCTCTTCTTCTCCTTCTTCTTCTTCTTCTGGTGTTGCCTCGCCGTCTGGTTCTCCCTTCGGTTCCCCGTCCCCTGCCGCAATTCACCACTGCGTGCGCCGCTCTGCCCTCGACTGCGGCTCCTTCGGCAGTGTCTCGCTCGCGGCCGATCTTGACGGCAACGTGCTGTTCGCTGTCACGTCTAGCGACGGTGGCCCCCTGCAAGAGACGGCTTTGGCAAACAAGTTGCGCGTCCTTGAGAGCCTCCCAACTCCTCCCCCTTCTCCTCCTCCTCCACCACCATCTTCCTCCTCCCCTCCTTCCTGCCCCTTATTCTCCTCTCCTTCCTCTTTCTCTTCCCCTTCTTCTCTTCCCCCCTCGCCCGTGGCGCCGCCGCCGCCAATGCCCTGTCGCCGCGTCCCGTTCGCCTGTCGCCGCCCTGCCTCTGACCTTAGTCACCCTGCCTCTGATCGCTGCCGCCGACGTCGTTGCTACCGCCGCGGACGCCACCTCCGTCAGCCTCCTCTCCCTCTTCTTCTTCTTCCTCCTCCTCCTCCTCCTCTGTCGGGCGGAGGGCCACCCCTCCTCCTCAAACCCACTGGCTAGTCACTAACCTAACCTTAATCACTAACCTAACCTTAGTCACAACTAAACTAACCTTAGTTACAGCTAAACTAACATTAGTTAAGTTAAATTAACCCTAGTTAGTACCCCACTAACCCTAGTTAGTACCCCATTAACCCTAGTTAGTTCCCCACTAACCCTAGTTAGATGACTCACCCTTGGTTAAATTAACTAACCATAGTTAGATTGATCAATCCCTAGTTAATTAACCTAACCCCTAGTTAGCCTAATTTAACACTAGTTAGTCTAACCTACCTACAGTTAATTAACCTACCCACAGTTAATTAACCTACCCATAGTCTAATTTAACACTAGTTAGTCTAACTTACCTTTAGTTAGACCCCTAACCCTAGTTAGACTAACTTAGCTAACCAGGCTTAACCTACCCAACTAGACTAACCTAGTTAACCTGACTAACTAGACTAACCTAATTTACCAGACTTAACCTAAGTAATTAGACTGACCTAACTAACCTAACTTAACAAACTCCACTAGCTTCACTAACCTAATTGATTTACTCAACTAAATTAACTTAATCAACTTTCTCAGACTAAGCTCACTTAATTCACTTAATCTACTCAGTTAGCCCCGTTCTTGTCTTTTCTATTCCATTATTTTCCCGTTGTGTACGGGTGTGCTAGCAGGCGTTCACGCGCGAGGACGCGCTTCCGACTTGTCTATGCGGTGGAGTATTGCAGTTAGCCGTTCACACGCAGTCATCCTTCACTGTTCACACGCAGTCCGGGTATTGCCTTTTATTTTCCAACCCGCAATTATATAAAAATACATAAAAATAAACAAAAAATGTATAAAAATTTCAAAATCTCATTTAAAATTCAAAAAAATTTGCACAATTTGTTTTGAAAATTTACCAATATTGCTAAAATTATTTGTAATATTTTTAAGGTGGAAATTCAAAAAAATAAATTGCAAAAAAATAAAATCTGAAAATTCATTCAAAAACTACATATAAAATAAGTAAAATTCATTAAAAATTAGTAAAAATTCAAAAATAAATTCCAAAAAATTCCACAAATCCCTTACCTCTTTTGCCACTAAATTCTCAATTAAAAATATTTTCATAAATAGTAAAATATTATTTGAAGCCAAAAACCCTAATTTTAATACTTCAGTTTTTAAAAATTCATTTTAAATTCCAAAAAATCAGCTAAAAAATATGAATGAATTAACATACATTGTTGACACTTGTTAGATGGCTGAAAATTCACTCTTACACTTCATAACATATTCATGTATCATATATTCTTATTTATGATTTTTAAAAAAATAAAAATAACAAAACAAATAAATCAAACCAAACAATATACACAAAATAAACATACTTAAAATGTAAAAATGAAAAAAATCATGAATAAATAAAATTTAATAAATAAATAAATATCAAATCTAAATAAAATAAAAACACTAAGGTGCTTTATTTTTTTCAAGCAGTGGTGTTTGTTTTTGTTTGACTGGATTCCTTGCATTTGGGAGATTACTCCGTGTGCCTTCAATCCATTGCATACACACCCCTACCAGTTATTTATTTTGTGAGCTTTATTTATTTTCATTATCCCTTAACCATAATTAATTGCTAAAATGAACTATATTCCTCCATCTTCTCACGTGCATTCATGCTAAACACACAGTTTCTAATAATAAAAATTAACCAACCGTTCACTTTGCATGCGCTATGTGTGCTTAAGAGGCACCTTAATTTTTAATAAAAATGAACCAGCCGTCATAACAAAGCACGCACTGGTAAAAAAGCGCTCCACATCACTATTAATTTTTAATTAATGAATTTGCGTTTCGAGACCCCAATCTGGGAATCGTAGTCCAGGTTTCGATAAAGTTGCATCTCATGAAGTTTTCAGTTGCATATGTGTAGAGGTCATGCCGAATTTTTTCTAGGATGTTGGTTTGTTGGAGTGGTAAATTCGTTAGTTACGTCTGTATATGTGTCCTTGTTTTTTATTGATTCCTTTTTTATAGCCCTTTGGTTGTTTTGCAAGCATTCTTTGTGATTGTCTGTGTTGTAGTGTGTGTGTTTTCCATCTGAATGGCACCTCACGTTCCTCCTCCTATCCACTATGTCCCGTTGGTCAGTAGGGAAAGGGATCATCTTCATTGATGCCTTTGCAATGTATTTTGGATGATTCTTAATGATATATATCTCTCTTTTTGGAGGTGTCATTCAGATGGTTGTGTTAGTGTTTGTGTGTCTGTTGTAATAATTGTATGTGATGAGTTCGTGCTAATTGAAAATAATTTATTCGAGAGCTCTTTTCAAACTATTGATGGTGATGGTGGATGAACGCCTATGGTGCAAAGCTAAAGACAAACCTCTTATATCCTTTACAAATTTGTTATGATTTTTAAATGATTATCAAATGAGTTAATGAATAATGAAGTTTTCCTTTAGTATTTTTTTTAAGAGATATAGGTGATAAGTTGGGGTCGTGGTTTAGCGAGATTGTTGAAGATCCTACGGAAGATAAAATTGAGCTCTTTAATAAACTTATATTCTTCTTTTCCTTAGGTCGCGAGGACGCTTACTTTCTAAGTGTGGGGATATGTTGAGAGTGAAAAAAGACTGAATTTTTGACTGATTTTTGTTGTTTTTGAGGTCTGAATGATTGATTTTTGATGGATTTAGAGTGATGTATGGTTGTTAAAGGAAGTGTTTGAGAGTGTTTTGGATGATATTGATTATATTTTGGAAGTTTATGATGATTCTCACTGGAGATATGAAGCTCCGTGATGTTCTGATAGGTTCTGATTGGTTTTGTATACCTTTTGTATAGCTTCTGTTTTGTTCTGATTTTCTTTTGTATGAAGCATGGATTGATGATTAATGAAGATTGAGATCTTTTGGAAGCTTATTGAATAGTTTTTGATAGTTTGGAATTGTTTGAGTATGAGTTATGAGGTTCTGATGACCTTCTGTAATCCTCTGTAGACCTTTTGTAGAGCCTCTGTCTCTGCTCTGTCTCTGCTCTGTAACTGTACTATAGCTGCTCTCGTACTATACTGTACTGTTCTATAGACCTTCTATAAGTGTTCTGTAGAATGTATGTGTGACTTTGGGAAAGTTTTCTAACTTTTGTAAAGGATGAATCTAAGTTCAAAAGAGCTAAAACAAATGGAAGAAGCAACTACTGAAGACTGAAGAGAAGACTGAGTGACAGTGACAGTAGTGAGCTGTGAAAAGACACTGTAGTGGCTCTGGTGACTCTTCATATCAAACATACCTCTTGGGAGGTGCATCCACGACCTAAGAAGGATTATTGAGAGTTATTATGAGAGTATTGTAGTGAGGATATGATGTACTATTGAGAGAGAGAGAGAGAGAGAGAGAGAGAGAGAGAGAGAGAGAGAGAGAGAGAGAGAGAGAGAGAGAGAGAGAGAGAACCAATTCTATCAAAACAGTGTAACTGTATATGAGAGAGTGAGAGAGAGAACCATGAAGACATTGAAGATGAATACTATGTGATTGATTTCCATTCAAAGATAGTGTATTATTTTGTGTTCATTGTTCTATTGATGGATTCTATGAAGATGTTGAAGATTATGGTTGATTCTATCAAATCCGTGGGAGATATCTACTTTGATGCTGTGTGAAGAATTGTTGTTTTCTTTGTTTTGGTCATCAAAAGAATGAAATAAAAGCTTGTTGATGTTACAAGATAGATTTTCTTGCAGTAGAATCCCCTTTTCCTTGGTGTCCCTCTTGGGGCTCCATCCATTGTTTAATCCATTTTATGCGAATAATTCTATCCTACCTCACGACCTAACCCTTGGTTCACATTTTGCAAGTTCCCCCACAGTAGCCGTCATGGAGCACATAGTGCAGCTGGCATGCAAGTAAGCTCTCCGTTGTCAAAGGGAGCATAAGGCACTAGTGCCTCCACCAGAATGCTATGTGCCTACTCTAAAGAGGTACACGCTGAAAAGAGGCCCCAAGCGACACCGCCCAAGATGCAAGCTGAAAACTTTCCAAGCCAAGAGGACAAAGGCTTAAGGGAGGACCCGAGATGCAGCGACACTGGCTATGCAGGCCCTCACCAGACGCTTGGGCACCAAGTGTTCGAAAGAGGAGAAGGCAGCTAGAAATAAGAGGGAATTTGATGAATTATTTAAAAGCATTATTGAAACTGTTGCGGCCAGGGATTACACCATTCGGGTCCCAGCCGATATCTTCCCTGCCCGACGGCCTGATGGGAACCCCTCATTGGCATAGCCCTAGTTGCCCGACCACCCGAACTCACCCTGCCTCATACAAATAGAATAGCCCCTATCTTGTATAAGTTGCTTAACAAAGGCCATCTTGCCATAACTTTTTGCCCTTAAGTGGTTAAAGGGGTAGGCTCCCCAACTGTATAAACCTCCCTTACCTACTACTAATACATGTCATGTCTTTAACAAGCGCCGGTGATATGCATCACAATCAGCACCATAGGATTTTGATAAAGTAATATCTTTTTGTGTTGCATCTGCTCATTATAATTGATGCATGTGACTTGCATATACTCTCACGAAATGTCAAGTGGATGTAGGACAACACATGTCTTTGCATGAAAGTGTTCAATGCCCAAGTCACCACAAGACTACCAACCTCACAAAGATCCATGACGAAGCCTCACCACTAAAAGTGAAAATCACCCTTGCCGATTGCCCACATCGCATGGCCCAAAGCATGACCAGTGGTGGCCATTCTCTCTTTCTAGGTCAAACTCTACACCTGGCACTCACAGCAGCTGTTACCTCAATTGTACCAGCATCGCACGTTACAAAGAGATTTTGCAAAATCTCCAGTGTATCTCCCCATCTCAACAACTGTTCCTCTAGCAACGAGGCTAGGACACAATCATTGCTGTAATATCCATTTTCATAACCTTTGAATCTCAACATTTCCCAATCCAATTGAAAGGCTGATAGCCTCAACGTATTGCAATGGTTGTACTCATGTTATTCCTCTTTTTTTTTTAAATGGGAAAAAAAGGAAAGAAGAAAAGGAGAAAAAAAAAGAAAGAAAGAAAATGAGAAAGAAAAGAAAAATCACTCACAATCACAACATGACATCTAGGGGTCCTCAAATTAGGTATGCCCAGCGACCTTGGTGGGCTAGCTTCGTCCCTAGTCCCCTAGCCCTCTACACATCCCCCACAATTGTTTAGACATCAAGGAAAGGACATACCTAGGGAGCTTGTCTCGCCTATGGTTAGACTTGTCACCCTGACAAATTTAGACGATTCCTTTTTGCATTCTGTCTTAATACCATTGCAATCAATCGTGGTAAGCAACGACGAACAGCCATGGAAAGTACACCGTACTCATTAAGCAATACAAGTAGCTACCTACTACTGAAAGGAAGGTGTTGCTGAGCTTAAACATGCTACATTGTGTTGTCACAATACAAATGATGTCTCATGCATCTTCCTATGTACTTCCCCTCACCATTGACAACTTTTTCTACCTCATTGAACCCTTGTTTCCTCCACACATTGCTACAAGGCACCAGACCATCAATATTCTAACTACATAATATCTAAGTATGCATGGGTACTCTCATACTATAAATCCACACTTTATACACAGTTTGGATCCTCATGTGCAGGACATTACTCTTAGCTCGCTTAGAGTTCGACCTGTTTCCCAAACTCATCCATCTACGTCTTGTACACGATAAGAAGACTAGAACTACCCCTAGGGAGAGACCACATATGCAAGGTTTTCAATTGCAAGTACTGAAGACTCCATCAAATGCATCATCAGCTCTTCACCATCAATCAATTCTGACCTCTTGACCATTCCCATCTTGCAAGCCTACCAAACAATCGACTTGTGCAGAATCCCCACAAACCACCACTTGTGCTAGTCCCGAGTGCAATTCCCAACAACGGACAACCCTACCCCCAATTCCAACCACCCTACCACTAGCCACCCACGCCAACAATGTGGCCCAACGGCCTTCATCTACCCCACCACTAGAAATCCTCCATGGCAACCACAGATGTCCCTGCCACCCATGTCTTCGGTGCATGCTAAAGCCTACTATCTACGACGGTGAGTGCCATGGGACTAGCACTTGTCTAGGAAGGGGGTAAGGTTAACCCTCAAATGAACAAGGTGGAAAAGCCGAAAAATCTAAAGCACGAGACAAGGCCAAGGCAAAAGTGAAACAGAAGACAAAGGCACGCCAAGAAGAAATTGAAAACATAAGTGCAGAAAAGTCCTAAATCCAGGAGAAAGGTACACGAGAAAAATCGCAAGTCAATACTTTTGTAAAAAAGGCGCAGGACGCACCATGATTTATTTTAAGAGTGCCAGGCTCTCATTCGTGCAATTTGTAACGATAGATGGGCGGTAGAAAGGAAGCTAGGAAGACAGGAGGACAATGGGAAAAAGGGCCTAGGCCATGTAAAAAAGGGGATAAGGGGATGACCGCCCAAAATGAATTTAGGGTTTTGTATATAAAGTTGAAAAGTGAATGAGAAGCTCATTCTTGTGTGTGGCCAAAAGTGGCTCTCATCTTCTTCTTCTTCTCCATCTTGTTCTTGCTTACTTGAGCTTGTGGTTGAGAGAGGGTGTGAGAGTGAGGGAGTGAGCGTGTGAGGGTGAGGGACCGGGGAGGAGAAGTTCTTCATCTTCTCCTCTCTTCTTTTCTTCTCTTCTCTTCTCTTATCTTGCTCGCGACAATGGAGCTTGGAGTGTGGAGCTTGAGGATGGAGCTTTCTTGAAGCTTGCACTTGGATCATGGAGCTACTGGAGTGCTCGGGAGAGGAGGTAACTCGATCGGGCATGGAGGTAAGTTCACTATACCCATAGAGATGGATGGTGCATTGGCTATGTGAGAGGTAGCCATTAGTGTTTGGCTTGGAACGCTTGAAGAAATAAGCGGTCTGTGGGTCTCGAGGCGATTGATCGCCTCTACACTTCATAAGAAGGATGGGTGGTAATTGAGGCTTACCATAGATGATCTCAAAGGGTGCCTTACCAATACTAGGGTGCACCATATTATTGTATGCAAACTCTACTAAAGGAAAATAATTTTCCCATTCTCTTTGATTATCAGAGACATAGGATTTCAAAAGGTCTAGAACAGTAGAATTAGCACTTTGAGGATGATAAGAGGATGAAAACTTTAACTTTGTCCCGAGGTTCTCGAAGAGAGCTTGCTAAAAGATGCTAGTCATGTGGGGATCTCAATCACTTGTAATGGACTTAGGCATGCCATGATGTTTGAAAATATGAGCAATGAATAGCTTAGCCATATAATCGGCTTTGTTTGTCTTTCTCAGAGGTTTAAAGTGAGCTTGCTTACTGAATCTATCAATGATATTCCAAATTGCATCATTGCTTGCTTGTGTGTGAGGAAGCTCCATGATAAGGTCCATGGCTATACTTTCCCAAGGCTCATTGGGAATAGGTGATGGCTTTAGTAGACCAGGTGGTTTATGCCTGTCATACTTTACTTTTTGGCATATCTTGCACTCGCGTACATATCTTTAAATGTCAACTCTAAGAGTGGGCCAAAAGAAATATATTTCCAATGCTTGAGTAGTAGGTAGAATACCTCTATGTCCAGCATATGGAGATGCATGTGCTTCATCCATTACCTTGTGTCACAATGGTAATGCTATACAAATTGCTTGATGATGATACAAATAACCATCTCAAATTGAGTAAGGTGTAATTGATTGACCTGAGTTAAGCTGATCCCATATGGTTGAGAAGTCGAAATCAGTTGCATACATTTTGGGTAAATCTATGAACTCATTATGGTAAACAGTTGTGATTTCATTCACTCAAGGTCACCGTGATAGAGCATCTGCTACCACATTCTTAGTTCCAGATGTATGAAGGATTTGAAAATGAAACATAGATTAGAAATTTACATGGCACATCTGTTTCTCTGAGAGCTTCTTCTAAGTGAGGAAGTATCTTAGACTTTGATGATCTGTTTAAATAACAAAATTTGCACCAAGTAGGTAGTGTTTCCATACTTGAAGAGCATGTACCGCTGCCATAAGCTCTTTCTCATATACTGGAGCATGTAGCTCATGATCCTTGAGGTGTCAACTCTCAAATGCTATTGTATGATGCTCTTGGTTAAGCACAGCTCCAATGTAATCCCCAGAAGCATCGTAGTGAACTTCAAAAGGTTTTTGAAGATCTGGACCTATGAGAACCGGTTCTTGAGTCACAAGAAACTTAAATCTTTCAAAGGCTTGTAGTTGCCTTGATCCCCAACAAAAAGGCATTTGCTTCATAGTAATGGCATATAGAGGAGATGCAACATACGCAAAATCTTGTATGAACATAGGCCCAAGAAACTTCTAACTTCATGTACAGAAGTAGGTGTAGGCCATTCAATAATGGCTCCAATCTTCTCAGGATCCATTCTCACCAAATTGTGAGAAACAATATGGCCCAAGTAATGAATTTCCAAAAGGAAGAATTCACTCTTCTTAGCATTGACTTGTAGTCTATACTTGCGAAGCTCTTAAAAAATAGTAGATAGATGTTTTCTATGCTCTTCTTTAGACCGTGAAAATATTAGAATGTCATCAAAGAAGACAACTGTGAACTTTGAGTAAGGTCTGAAAATTCTCTCCATCATTCGATTGAATGTGGCAGGTGCATTAGTCAAACCAAATGGCATGACTAGAAACTCGTATAGTCCAAATGTTGTGTGAAAAGCTGTCTTATGAACATCTTCGGGTGCTATCCATATCTAGTGATAGACGCTCTTGAGATCAATGCGACTAAAGATACTAGCCCCTTGCAACTTATCCAAGTTATCATCTATCCTTGGGATAGGAAAACGATTCTTGATTGTCATCTTGTTCAAAAATCTATAGTCTATGCACATACGGAAAGAACTATCTTTCTTTTGAACAGTAAGACTGGAGAGCAGTATGGAGAAGAACTAGGTTGAACTAACCCTTTTTCCAACAGTTTTTTTTACTTGTTTTAGGATCTCCTCTTGCTGACTTGCACTTACTCGATAAGGCAATTGGTTAGGTGGTGAACTGCCTAGGATAAGATCAATTGTGTGATCTTTCCGGCGCTTAGGAGGTAACTCTCCTGGGAATGAATCACTAAAACAATCTTCATATTGTTTAACAAAATCATATTTGGCTTGATCAATTAAAGAGAGGGGCTCTTTTAAAGTCTGAAACTTAGAAGCATTAGTTGGTATTGTGTGTTCATTAGAGGCATCAAGTGCCCTTGAATCATTAGCTTCTTTAGACTCTCTCACAAAAATCATGTACGCAGAAATAGCTTTCTTCATTTCTTTAGAAATGCTAACATGACTAACCATTTGCACAGGCCATTCTCCAGCATCAGCAGTGTATACTATGTTCCGACCCTTGAATTGAAATGCAAGGGCTTTCTTAACAAAATCGTGAAGAGGTCTAATCTTGTAATGCCAAGGCATGCCTAAGATAACATCACAGTTGCCAATGGGTGTAATTAGGAAAGATTGTTGGTCGCGGTAATCCCCAATTCTAAGATTCAACTTCCCTTAGATAGGAGTAGAATTGGTTGTAAGTCCTTCAAATGCCGAACCTGATCCAATTGGTGTTCCCAATCAATCTGGTGGAATTTGTAGCCTTTCAACAGTATTCGTTGAGAAAAAATTATATATGGAACTTGGATCAAAGAGTATCAAAACTCATTGATTGTTGAGGGTTGCCCAACCCTTTAAGAGTTGTCTTTTCTTCTCATTTGAATGAGTGTTAGCTTGCACTTTTGGAATAGAATTTGAGGATGGAGGATGAGGATCTTTAACCACATTTGCTTCCTTCCTTTTGTGAGGACAATCAAGCTTCATATGCCCTAACTCACCACAAAGAAAGCACCTTTCTTCCTCTTTATACTTTTGTATCTCAGAGGGTGAGAGATACTTGCGCTTCTTCTTGTTACCCTCTGACTTTGAATATTGGTCATGAGTAAAGGTAGGTCTTCTTCGATTAGTCTTGTCTCTTGGTTGATCATAGAGTTGCTCTTGTCTAGCTCTATAAGAACTCATCTCCAACTTTCAAGATGTACTAGGTGTATGCAAACTTTCAGCTATGATGGCAGACTCCATCATGTGAGATAAGGTTTCATGTGGATACATCTTCATGGTTTTGTGTAAATGAGGGAGTAGGCCAGCTTTAAAATTCCTTTTCTTCTCTTCATTGCCAATCTCCATGAAAGAAGTAACCTTGAGAAGAGTAGACCAAAACTTGTCCACATAACTCGTGACCTTCTCACACTCTTTCTAGCCTAGGCAATCCCACTCCTTCTTGACATCATTCTCAAAATCAGGAGGCAAGAACTGAGCATAAAACTTCTTCTTGAACTTTTCCCAAGTTGTGGGTTTCCTTCCCTCCAAAATGAGAGTTAAACCACCAATTGCTAGCGGTGTCTTTCAAGTGCATGCCTACATGCCTTAGCTTGGACTTTCTGAGAAATTACCATCAGAAAAAGCAACTTCAAATTGCCTGACAAAGGCTAACGTCTTAGGAGGATCTCTCTTACCGAAGTAAGAGTCAAAATTTATGTCCTTATCCCCAGACTTGAAAGTCTTAGTCTTCTTAAGCTTGCTCCTCTTATGGTCCCTCTTTGTCTATTTGCGGATTGTACGAAACTTAGAACCAAGAGAGTAGGAACTAGAAGTTGATGATGAGGAGATTGAACTTGAATAATCAGGGGAGTAGCTAGTTGCTGAGGGAGATGACTCCATCCTTATCCGCCTCACTCGAGATGAGGTCTTTTTACTCTTCTTGACCCGAGAGTTCTTCTTCCTTCTAGGAAGCTTCTCAACAATTGGATGCTTTGCACCTTCACCATCAATTGGTGCAATGATGTTTCTTCCAGTATCATTATCTTTTGGAGGATTCGGTCCTTCATAAGTAGCTTTTTCCCTTGCCCTTAAGCTGTCAATCAATTGATGTACTTAAGGAATTTCCAATAAGCTACGATATTCTATCAATTGATTCTGTAATTAATCACTTGTAGGCACTTCATCAATTGCCATCTTTACCTTCTTCTTGCAAGGATCGCCTTTACTTTAAGAAAAGCAAAGAGAGCTACTCTGATACCACTGTTATAAGATCTGAGATACATGCTCGACTTTCTTATATACTTAAAATATATATGGCGAATATTATGCTGGCACAACGGGAGAATATATGAGAGACAAGAAAGATGTAGAGAGTGTAATGTGCCCACTCCTCAAATCGGGGGACACATCTTAGCAGTCCATCAAGAGATATATCTAGAAGATGCCACCCGGCACTCCCAAGGAATGACACGGGGTTTGCCAACTGGGGTCTCTCGAGTCTGCCCCGTAACGGAACTTATTCGACTGTTCCCACTAGGATTGACCTGAAGTCTGGGTTCCTAACCAACATTGTCTAAGGTCATAGATCGACTTTTTCCTAATATTTCTCGTTAACATTTCCTTTGAGGAAAGCTCTCGGCTAACCGAGACCACCCTTCCGTAGGATAGACCCATTGGTCACATCCACCACGCTTCCCTCGAGGGTTGTTTTAGTTATCTAATTACCTACCACGTTATGTTTGATACATAAAAGCAGCTTCCTTAATTAATCCCATTAGTCATAGGTTTCTTTATGTAATTTAGGGCACAGACACGAAGACAAGATAAAACAAGATCAAACACTTCCTTAACTTATCTTCAGATTAATGTTTGTCTCCCTCCCATACAGGAGAATTAAGTGTTCCTTTTTGCTTTTGCAAAAAAATCCTTCCGTCTCCCGACAACAAAACCCGAAGGTTTATCCTACCAAGATTCGGCCTTGTAACTAGTATCAAGGCCTCGAGATCCCATCTCGAGTCATGTAGAACACTTCTGTAGGGCCCGGAGGCATTGGGATTTATGGCCAGAGCTCCCACTGGCACGCAAGCATCCCCTACACCAAGTAATTTCTAGGGAGAGATCTCTCGCGGTGGATTCGGTCCACATTCTCGACGCGGATTCACAACCCCCTTGGATAGGGTTTGTCAGTTAGTGGGGGGTAGCTAGCACCATCCTTCATTAATTGTCCCTTTAGGAAATCAACCACAACTGAAGCACCCAACTAAAAAAAACAATCACTAGGGAAAACATCCCTTTTATTTCCATGGCAGTCAGTCATCTTAGACCTGGCCATGCAATCATCAAACACACCCCACTTGGGTTAACATCCAAAACCACATTAATAAACGGTTGAATGCACAACCTCTTGCTTCAAGGCATCGCAATCCCATTGCATGCACAATTAGAATTTAACTTGGATGTATCAAAACACTTGCTCAAGGGATTTACAACCTTTTCAAACAACCAAGCATAACTTGGGTCAACAATCCATTTAGGGTTAGGTCACCAGCTTCAATTAAGCTAGGAACGTATCCATTTGCGATGGTCCACAGCATGATCGATAAAACAATTCGTAGGAAATTATACTTATTCCTACTGCACTAGATCCCATGAAGGCCTAGGTTTCTATCCATCGGAAACTACCATTTCATGTGTTTCTTTTAGTCATGATCGCGAAGCATGAATTCTAAATGACTATTCATGCACTGAACTGGTTTAAAAGCTATTATTTTATGT